>NC_138053.1:58519127-58876168 GCF_964194185.1 Rhinolophus hipposideros
GTGTAGGAAGAAACTGCTCTATAAAAAGATACACTGAAATCTCTTCACCTCATATACAATTCCAAGAAATACTCTACTCAGAAAAAACGTGCCCAATACTAGTAATATATACTGCAGTGCTTGACAGAGGTAGTAGGTAAAAAGTGGATGAAAAGTAAAATAGGATTTTGTCTTTTTAAGGTAAATGCTATCAGAGTTTGATAAGTAGGTCTAAATTCAACAAGTAAAAATTGAGCATCTATTCATTATATGTTGAATCCTATACTATGAAAAGAAGAATGGAAACACTAAAACCCCATCAATAATAAAATAAAATTACATAATCATTAAAATGGTGTCTTTTATGAACAAATGGAAAATTGCTCATGATAAAAAGAGAACAAAACTAGGGACAATTTTTGGTTTTCCAAAACAAAAATACATACTCTTATGCACATACACACAAACTTAAGACAGACAAGAAGGAAACACAATAAAGTATTAATAGAGATCTCGGAGAGGTGCAACTGCATGTGATTTTTATTTTCTATTTGGTACATTTCCTTATTTAAAAAAACAAAAATGCCCATACACACAAATATTCCGAACTGAATTCCACGAAGATGCAAAGCAATTTAACAGAGGAAGAATGCAGCCTTTTCAAGAAATGGTGCTGCAACAATTGGACATCCATAGTCCAAAAAAAGAATTCTGACCTAAATCTCACACTTTACACAAAAATTAACTCAAAATAGATCATAGATATAAATGTAAAATGAGAAAACATTCAGAAAAATACAGAGGAGCAAATTTTCAGGATATAGGGATAGGCAAAGAGTCAGATATAACAAAAGCACAATCCATAAAAGAAAGACTGATAAACTGGACCTCATAAAATTAAAAACTCTTACTCTGCAAAAGATCCTATTTAAAAAATGAAAAAAGTTATAGGAGAAAACATTTGCAAACTACATATCTAAGAAAGGATCAGCATCTAGAATATATAAAGAACTCTCAAAACTCAACAGTTAAAAAAAATTCAATCAGAAAATGGTCAAAAGACACGAACAGATATTGCACTGAAAAGAAAATATAGATGGTGAATAAGCAGACAAAAGGTGTTCAGCATTAGCCAGAAGGAAAACGCAAAGTAAAAATATAAGATACTACTACCAAGTTTCCCTGAAAATAAGACCTAGCCGGACAATCAGTTCTAAGGCATCTTTTGTAGCAAAAACTAAGACTGGATATCATATCATATCATATCATATCATATCATATCATGTAATAAATATAGTAAAATAAGACTGGGTCTTATATTAATTTTTGCTCCAAAAGACGTATTAGAGCTGACTGTCTGGCTAGGTCTTATTTTCAGGGAAACACAGTATGTACCTTAAGAATGGCTAAAATTAAAAAATAAAGAAAAAGAAATGGTAACACCACCAAATGCTGGCAAGGAGAAGAGGATGTGGAAAAACTGGATCTCTCGTCCCTGCTTCTGAGAATGCAAACTGGGACAGCCCCTCTGGAAAATACTGACAGTTGCTTATAAAACTAAATTATGCAACACAGCAATTACACTTAGACATTTATCCCAGAAAAATAAGAATTTATCTTCACACAAAAACGTTATGTGAATGTTAACAGCAGCTTTATTCATAATAGCCAAAAACTGGAAACAATCTAGATATCCTTTGATATGAAATGATTACATCCATACTGTGGAATACCATTCAGCAATAAAAATGAATAAACCATTAACATACATACACATCTTTGATGACTCTCCAGGAAATTGGGCTTTGTACAAAAGCCAATCCCAAAAGTTACATACTATATGATTCCATTTCTACAGTTTTAAAGACAAAAATGGGGAGTGGAGGAGTATGGGAGAGAGACGGGTATACTAGTGATAAAAGTTCAACAGAAAATCTTGTAATGATGGAACTATTATTCTGTACCTTGATAATCAATTTTGATATCCTGGTTGTGATCGTGGGCTATAATTCTGCAAGATGTTGCCTCAAGGGGAAAATGACTAAAAAGCACACAAGATCTCTGTAGTATTTCTTAAAACAACATGTGAGTCTACAGTCAGAAAACAAAAGGCTTAATTCCAAAGAGAAGCCTGAAATAAAACATAAACTAGGGGAAGGAGAAAAGAATGTTAGCATTTTCACTTTTATTTTAAAAAAAATTTTTTAAGTTAGGTTAACCAAAATATCCAAGAACAATGAGAAAACAATGCAAAACAGTTTATGTATTTAAGTTTTAAATTAAACAGCTACACAGCACTTTTAAAAAGTTATAAATGCAAACTAAAACTCTTAAAACATAGGGCAAAAAGCTTTATGACAATAGATTTGAGGATGAGTTTTTGGCTATGACACCAAAGGAGACGCAACAAAAGAATAATTAGGCAAACTGGATGTCATGAAAACTAAAAAAATATTTTTGCATCAAGCCACTACCACAGAGTAAAAAGGAAACCCACAGAATATTTGCAAATCATGTATCTCATAAGGAGTATTATAAATATCCAGAATATAGAGAACTCCTAAAGCTCAACAACAACAAAACAACATGATTCTACCATGGGCAAAAGGTTTGAATAGACGTTTCTCCAAATAAGACAAATAAGCACATGAAAATAAGCACAAGAAAAAGTATCACTCGTCATTAGGGTAATGCAAATCAAAAGCAGGAGATTTCATATCACCCGTATCATGATGGCTACTATCCAAAACAAAACAACACAAAAAAGAACAGTGTTGGCAAGGATGTGTTGAAATTAGACCCCTTGTGCAATGCTGGTAGGAATGTAAAATAAAATAGTACAGCCCTGTGGGGAAAAAATGACGAGTCCTTAAAAAAATTAAAAATAAAATTATCCTGTGATCTATCAATTCCATCTCTGAGTACAAACCGCCAAAAATTGAAAGCAGGGTCTCAAAGAGATATTTGTACATCCATGTTTGTGGCCGTATTATTCACAATAGGTAAAACGTGGAAGCCACCCAGGTGTCCAAGACAAATGAATAGTTAAGCAAATTATGATATATACAATGGAACATTCAACCTTAAAAAGGAAATTCTGAAATCTGCTACAACATAGATGAATTCTGAGAACATTAGGCTAAGCTAAAAAAGCCAGACATAAAAAGACAAAAATTGGGCCAGCCCGGTGGCTCAGGCGGTTGGAGCTCCATGCTCCTAACTCCGAAGGCTGCCAGTTGGATTCCCACATGGGCCACCGGGCTCTCAACCACAAGGTTGCCATTTCAACAACTCGAGTCCCGCAAGGGATGGTGGGCAGAGCTCCCTGTAAATAAGATTGAACACGGCACCTTGAGCTGAGCTGCCGCTGAGCTCCCGGATGGCTCAGTTGGTTGGAGCGTGTCCTCTCAACCACAAGGTTGCCGGTTCGACTCCCGCAAGGGATGGTGGGCTGTGCCTCCTGCAACTAGTAACAGCAACTGGACCTGGAGCTGAGCTGCGCCCTCCACAACTAAGACTGAAAGGACAACAACTTGACTCGGAAAAAAGTCTTGGAAGTACACACTGTTCCCCAATAAAATCCTGTTAAAGAAAAGAAAAAAGAAACTGTGGTACATTTATTAAAAAAAAAAATTCCAAAAGTTAAAAAAAAAAAGACAAATATTATATGATTTCATTTATATAAGGCACTTAAAGTAGTCAAAATCATAGAGAAAGAAAGCGGAATAGTGGTTGCCAGCAGCTAGAAGAGGAAAGGAATGGGGACCTATTGTTTGTGTAAACAATCGCAAGTTTGCTAGATGAGAAGGGTTCTAAAGACAGTTGGTGTTGACTGAGGCACAGCAATGTGTACTTAATATTACGGAACTATATATTTAAAAATGGTTAAGAAAGTAGATTTTATGTTACATGTATTTTACCACAATTTTTTATAAAAAGTAAGTTACAAATCCAAAGGAAAAAACTTATTAAATATCTGACGGAGCTTCAGTGGAAACCGTACTTGAATTGGGCTTGATAGATGAGTAGAACGTGCAGCAAGAAGTCAAGTAGGAGTTGTAGAACAATGACTAAAAATTTTAGTGATGAGAATGATTCTCCTTTCATCTGTAATCATTTGCCTGTTTCTCAGAAACAAAACATGCCAGCATTTATATTTTAATTTTCTAGAAACTGTGGACACGAATTACCGAAAGTTGATCATTTCTTTAAAAATCAATTTCCAAATATTCAATATAAGTAATTTTAACATCTATATTGTATTATTCCTGCATATGTGCCAGTGAAAAGGAATTTGATCTCAAATAATACAAGTACCTTATAACAGAGTATTCCAAATTCCCCCCCTTCATCCTCTGTAACATTGTTGTCATTAATTTCACTTATCCATAAACTATCACCACTGAAGACAGTTATTAGCAGCAATAGTGGATGTCATTGTCAAAACCCATAGAATGTTCATCACAGAATAAACTTTAAGGTAAATGAAATGTGAGTTACTAGTGTATCAACATTGGTTCACCAATTGTAACAAATGCACCACAGTTAACAGTAGGAGAAATGGTGCGGGGGGAGGGGGGATTTGGGGTATATAGGAACTCTACACTTTCTCCTCAATTTTTCTATAAATCTGAACCTATCAAAAAACAGTCTATTTTTTTAACCTGAAATTACAAATTACATACTGCTTTAGGATAAATCTCACCATGGAACTTCTTGGCTCAAATACTGATGTTAACATTTTTGTAAACTGAGCTATACTCCAGTCACTTCTCAAAAATAATCATCTATGACAAACTGGCATCCGCCAAAGGGGAAAAAAGAGGTGTATTAATCCAAGATTTCCTCATTTATGTTAACGCAGAACTTTTTTCTATAACATCTATTAAAAATATTTGGAACATAGTGCTATCCTAGCTTCCAGTTAGAAGTAGAACTCTGAAGTAAAAAAATATATAGTTCTGGGGATCTAATGCACAGTACTGTAATTGATTATAGTTAATAATACTGTATTATACTTGTATACTTGAAAGTAAAAGGTAATTATGTGACATGATGGAGATGTTAGCTAACCCAATAGTGGTAATCATATTACAAAATATGTGTATCAAATACATATTTGATACATTGTACACCTTAAACTTATACAATGTTGTATGTCAATTATCTTTTAATAAAGCTGGAGGTGAGGGGAGATGAGAATTGAAAGGAGGCACAAAATAAAATAAACATTCAGCACAAAAAAGTAGTGCTACTCTAAAGAAACTGTATACTTCAGAACATACCTAGAAAAATGCTGGTATAAAGGAAAAACCGATAATCAGGAAACCTTGATTTATTTTTCTAATCTCACTTATATGTCACTAACAAACTAAATGACCTCTAGGATTTCACTTCCCCCCTCTGGGTCAATAATTTCCTCTTCTGATAATTAAGAAGAAAAAGAAGGGTGGTTACACAGACTATTTCTATCAGTCACTTTCAGTAATAAAATCCACAGAACATGAGGAAAATATCAGCATCCTGGGGAATGTATCTTTCATTTACACCAAATTATCTATAAAATATATTACAAGGAAGGATAAGATCAGGTCAGTAAAAAAACATATAAATTGACAAAAAATAAACCCTAGGATGTAAGTAGTGGCAAAGATCTCTTGGGAAATATTTATTTGTATAAACTATGTAAGTAGGGAATTTACTATTATAATGAAATAAAGGACCAAAATAACTGATTTAATGATATACATAATTATTACTGTGCATCACACTACATACTAAGCAGTTAAAGGAAAATGTTTATAATTAATATTATTTTTTTCAGAAATAAATAAAAAAGCAGTGAAGGAACAACAAGGTTCAAGAAGCCATTCTCATACCACCGAAGATATCTTCAAGAAGCAGAACAGTACTAGAGGGGACCAACTTCTACTTAAATCGGATACTCAGTTTAGCAAATTTTCTTTTTCTCCCTATTTCCACAGCCAGACAACGCTAAAGAAAGCAAGTCCAGTGTGATTACATGAAAGCTCCTAGTCAGCAAAAATTCCCTACCAACTCAATGAAGATTAATCAAACTGCTATCCCAATGTCAAAGAATGATCTCAAGCAATGAAAGAAAACTGAAGAATTTTATAGTCAAAAAGATGGGTTAACTACTTGTTAGTATGTACATCAAATTATAAAATATTAGAATAAACAATATTTTATGAATCAATTAAAAATAGAAAGTACTATTATTACCAGTACTTCTATACTTGTATACCTATAAGACCCAAGCATATCATCTAAAAATCTATTAGCAATTTTCTTAATTCTCCAGTAGAATGTAGTAGATATTAATGAAATAGCCTCATTCACAATAGCAACAGCTCTCACCCTCCCCCCATTCAGTTTTTGGAAATGAACTAAACAAAAAATACACATATTTCTTAATAACAAGAAATATGCATAGTAATAAGAAATATGGATATGACAAGAAGAAAACAATAAACACCACTGAAGGGCATAAACTTAAATAAATGGAAAACTTAACTTCCTAGAAAAGGATATGCTATTGTAAAGGATCAATTACTCCCTAATTAATCTACAGATTGATTCAAAGCATTCTCATCAACATACCAACAAGAATTATTTTTAGAATTTAATAAGAATGATTCAAGTCCACCTAGAAAATTCTTTGAAAAGTAGAGTAATATGACACTTCCAGATATTAAACATACCATAATAGGGAGGAGTGGGGGAAATCAAGATAGCATAGTATTGTCATAACAAAAAAACAATATAATCTCAACATAAATGACATATATTTGGAAATTTACTACTGATAAAGGTAGAATTTTGAAAAAGATGATTTATTCAACTAATGGTGTCACAGCTGGTTAGAAATTTGGAGAATAAATCTAAATAATTATTTTAACACTTAAGCCAAAATAAGAAAACTTAGGTTATTATTTTAAAATCTTGGCACAAATCCTTTCTAAGAATACCATTAAATCCAAAAATGCATAAAAACTGACAAATTTGATTACATTAAAATTTAAACTTTTTGGGGCCGACGGTTAGCTCGATTGGTTAGCGTGCACTACTCTTAACAAGGTTGCCGGTTCGATCCCCACCTGGACCACTGTGAGCCTTGCCCTCCACAACTAGATTGAAACAACTATGTGAGTTGGAGCTGATGGGTCCTGGAAAAACACACTTAAATGAAAAAGGGGAAAAAGAAATTAAACTTTTTATATGAGAAACAACATAACCAAAGCGTTTAAAAAAAAATCAATTAAATCCAAGTGGAACACAAATGGCATACAAGTATGTAATATTTCTAAAAGAATTCTTATATTTAACTTGCTAACGTCACAGCTAGTAAGTACTAGCAGATTTAAATCCAGGCAATCTGACTCCAAAATCTACGTTCTCACACAGTATACCATATATCGCCTGTCTCAGATTTGCGTAAGTATTTTAAGATGGCCAATATCCAATTTGTTCAAGAATGCATTTAAAGAGTAAACTCATACTATTGGTGGAAGTATAAATTGATACAAACTCTTCAGAGGGAATTTGATTCTGTCAATTTTAACGCCCCACCCCCCACCCCACACACACAGCAAATGCACTTTGGGTATTTATCCACAAGAAAAAAATTTCATGTGAAAATGAAAAAAAATTATGTGCAAAGAGTACAAGAATAAATCTATATTCTACACAGCACTGTCATGTATAACAACCTAGAAACAATCCCTACGATAATTAACACAAATACCTACTATATCCCCCTTTATGTAAATGAAATATCTCTCATTTTTACTTAGATACTTGTACATACGTGCACAGATGTGTTATAATATTCATATATATATAAGTGTTCTGAAGAATACACAACGCATTAAATAAGAGAATTTCTGGGAAACGGGATTATGGAGCATTTTCATTTTCTCTATTATACTTTTTATATTTGAAGTTTTACAACCAGGAAAAAATTAAAATAATTGTTTTATTAGCCATTTGCCTATCAAAAGCTTCTCACTGCTTGTACAACATTCAGCCTTCTTAGAAGTCTACCCTAAAATATCTCAGTCTATAGATAGTTAAAAATAGACTTACCATAAATAATATTGATTTCGATACCTAAGGTCAGGAAGATAAGGAACATGGGTTTTCAAAAGAAAGAGCACACAGGACACTATGGGGATATCAGGTATCTCTAACAAACCAAACTACATCTACTATACACAGTCTCTGCAATTCTACAATTAGCCCTAGGACAATTAATTAAATCTTTTGTAGTCCCCAGAGATTAACAGGGCACCAAAAGAATCCATTTGCTGCTGCCAGGATCCTTATCTTTTCCTAGAAGACAGAGTAAATCTATTCTAATCACGAAAAGATGGCCCAGTTTGCCTCTTAAATCACGTCCACAACCTTCAGAGATGGGGAAGTCAAACCAACTTTCTCTAGGCTGTGTGATAGCCCTGGCAAGAAGATTCATTTTTAGATTACAGGCTTCTTGCTCGGGCTTTAATACAAAACCACCTCCATCCCAAACCCACCACCCAAAGTTCTAGAATTACTCTTCGGTTTGAAACTCCAAGGACACCATTATCAGGAAGATAGACACACTCTTGCATCAAAGACACTGCACTCATATTAACATCGAGATCCAACATTATCCCCACAAGGAATTTACCCCATGTATACTATAAAAGTACTGATTCTTTCCATCCATTTTTCCACATGGTAACCTGGATTACTGAGGAATTAACTATTTCACTTAAGGGTTATTTTACCATATATTACATTTTAGAATGTTATCCCTTTAGAAATACTTCAGAAATTGGACTACAAGGACTTCTGGCTGAAAATGTGTCTGAACAAATGCTTTACCTCATCTCCCTCACAAACACAGAAACAAAACTAGTTATCACTGTCAGAAATAATTTACACATATGGGAAGGAGACACACTGGATTAGAATTGGAGGCTATCATTGTGAAATCACTCTGTATTTATAGAAATATAGATGTAAAAGTCAATGTATACGTGTGCACATGAAAATATCTCCTAGCTCTACATATTAAAAAGGCCTGGGGGCAGCAACACCCCAAGAGCAATGAACACAAGAAGCGCCCAGATCTTGGCTTCTAAGTATTTTCCATTAGAAATAACTAAAAAGTTTGAAGGTAAGTCTGGAACATCATATTGTGCTACACAGAAGTTCTCAACAAAGGAAGAGCTATGTCAGAAAAAAAAATAGGCCAGCTGGAAGAGGTTCCCACTAGCAAAATGAAAAACAATTTCATCACAATAAATGACAATGGAGTATATATAACCCAGTGAACATGACAGGTAACCATACATATGCAGATGCAAATAAATGAATTAAAGTAAAAATCTGATGAGTAACAAAATATTTAGTTTCAAAGTACCTACCCCCAAAAAGTTATTAATTACCAATGAGGAAAGAGAACCTTCATACTGGACATGTCTGGCAGTTACAAACCTTAATCATATAATCAATGACTATCAGTAAGTAATGGGACAACTGAAACTGCCTGCAACCTAGTAAGATGCAAGACGAGGAATGCCGTATCAGGGTTATCCATGATAACCCCGTCAAAGATCTAATCATAAAAATATCAGAGAAATGCAAATTAAGGGTTATTCTACAAAATAACTAGATATATAATCTTCAAAAGTGTCAAACCTTGGTGCCTGCTTCGGCAGTACATATACTAAATTGGAACCATACAGAGAAGATTAGCATGGCCCCTGTGCAAGGATGATACACAAATTCATGAAGCATTCCACTAAAAAAAATAAATAAAGTGTCAAAACCTTGAAAGACAGAAACTGTTCCCAATCAAAGAAGACTAAAGATACATGATAATTGAATGTAATGCATGATCTAAACTAGATTCTTTTGCTCTAAAAGACACTGGGACAATGGTGAGATTTAGATGTTAGTAATGTATTCTTGTTAATTTCCTGATTTTTACGGTTATATCATTGCATAGAAGAATGTCCTTGTTTGTAGGAAATAAACAAAGTATTTGGGGGTAATAGGGTACCACGTGGGCAACTGACTGTCAAATGGTTCAGGAACAAAAAAGTTCTTTGTATTATGCTTCCAAATTTTCTGTATATTTGTCAGTTCCAAATTTTAAAGTATGAAAAAAAATTACAAAAAAATTTACAGCAGTACTGAAAAAACCTGGAAGGAGTATTATCTACAGATGAGAACAGAGGAATTTGTAGAAGATACAAAGTTTATTTGGGGGAAATGACAACACAACACAACACATCTGAGGAACCATATACACAAAACAAGCATATAGTGAGATCTCCTAAGTTTTCTTAGCAAGAAGGATTGCAAAAAGAAGAAGTGTGTCCTGGGCAGTCAGCCAGGTAATAATACCACAGAATAGCTGCCATGGTTAAGGCTCTCTCTGTACTATAGGAGATCTGACACTTGGACAGCATAACAGTGAAAATAGGAGAATATTATCTCCTGAGGGACTGGAAACATGTGTAAGAGGACAAGCGACCCACATACCCTAAAAGAGAAGCCCATTAAATGGACAAATATTCCAAGACCAGAACCCAAGGGATTCACTTGGGTTGGGGAAATACATTTAAGTGACCAATATGGTATACAGTCTGGGCCACAATACAAAACTGTAACCACAACAACAACAAAAATCTAACATTTGAAGAAAAACCAAAGCATGATGGATATACCAAGTACAGTAAGATCAAATTTCTTATAATGTTAAGAGGAAACAGAAAACTGTATAACAATAATAAAACCAACTCCTATGAAAAATCAAGAGTTCTTAGAAACACTACCCCCAAAACAAAAAAAGTAACAAAATAATTGAAAAGAACTGAAGACCAAATCAGTGAGCTAAAAGAGCAATCCTCAGGATTATGCCTGAATACCAGAAGACAAAAGACAAAAAAAAAAAAAAAAAAAAAAATCAAAGGAATAACAAAAGCTCCATAAATCCCAACATCCACCTGAATTTTAAAAGTATTGTCCATGGGCCCTGGAAGTCCTGAAACACTTTGAAGGAGTCTTCAAGGTCAAAACTATTTTCATAATAGAAACATTAGAACATTGTTTCCCCTTTCCCATTACTATACTGACAGCAATGGTGCAAAACCAACAGTAGGTAAAAATGCTATTACAGCTAATAGTGCATACAGAAGCAGTGACATCAAGCTATACTAACATCACTACATATTCCCAGATTTCTTTTTAAATGCTACTTGCAGTTAAGAAAATCTCTAATGAAGCAGTGAAAATAACTGTATTAAATCTCAACACTTCAATACATGTCTTTTTCATATTGTATGTGAAGGAATGGAAATCTCAGGGAAAAGCACTTGTCTAATTACTTTGAGTTATGAGCTAAATTAGCCTTTTTTTCATGGAACACCATTTTGACCTAAAAGAACAAATGACAAACTATGGTTATACAGACTTAGGACTTTGGCAGGTATTTTCTCAAAAATAAATGCAAAAAGAATATTCAGAATTACATGGGGCTGATCAAATAAACATTTTTCTACTTATGTTTTAAAGTTTTTCGGGGGTTATAAATATGGACTAATAAAGTTTAGAAATGAGAGGAAGGGCAAAATATTGAGAATCAACAGCTGAACATGGAGAAAATATGGGAAGTATATGAAGCTAATTATAAAAATAGGAAGCAAAAGGAGTTGGAAGAAAAAGCTGAACAATAAGTAGATTTCTTTTATAAACTTAGGAAACTCAAGACAGGAAAGCTAAAGAGTAATCTGAAACATGGGTATAGTATAATTCAAGAGTTAATGATGATAGGCAACAAGGAAAAAAAATGAAAATGTGGAGTAAATCAAAGAAAAGTGGAAGGCAGAAGTGCTGGGCTTATTTCCTTATAAAATTCAAATGGACATTATACAGCATAATTCATACATACATTTTCTATGCAAGAGCAAATAGTGTGCATTCAAAAACAGAATCACCTATTGTAAACAACAAAACACAGGGTCCAACATTTGTTGCCAGGAAATAAAAAGAGGACTTTTATATCTTCAGGATTTTTTCTGGTGTTCCCAGAAAAAACAAACCAGGTTATAGGGAGAGAAATGGATGGGCAAGTAAAAAGAATCAAAGTAAAAACGCAAGTATCAAAGTGTGTTTAAAGAAAACCCAGATAATAGCAATTACAAAAAGAAAATGACTTTGCTATCCACACCACTAGAATTCTGCATTATCCCAAATACTTTGTAAACACTGCCATAATCTATTTCTAAACCCAAAACAGCTTAAACTATAAATCATGTTATCTATAAGCAATAATTTAAAATAAATGTCTAAATATGCACCTCATTTTCTGAAAATGCAAAGTACGTTTATTAAAGAAAGGTAGTGTTTATTACCAAGAACTCAGTACCAATATCTTTAAAGTAAATGAATTTTGGAGATTTACCAATGTTATGTGTAAATTGTCTATAATTACACTTCATTTTAAAATATGCAATAAAAATTTGGTTTCCATATTTGAATCTCTGTAAGCCAGAAATACATGCAAAATTTGCAATAGCTTGTTCTCAAACAGCAGGCAGACTTCATAATACTTGAATTAATTAGTTGAAGGATGAAGTTTATCACTATTGAAAACTCCTAAGTACCTTTAATAAACAGTGCCATTGAATGTGCGTTTTTTGCAATATAAGCAAACTTTAGAAATACTCCGGACTTGCCAACTTAATGTAAGAAAACCCACACGATACTAAGAAGATCCAAAATTTGAAATCATTTAAAAATATTTTAATTTATTATCACTTTTTTTAAAACCTCTTTTTCAAATCACTGTCATATTTTAAACAAGGTTTTGAAAATACTTATAGTTTGGCAATGGATAAAGCCTAATATTCATTAAGTTAATCCAGTGCTAAACTAATAAAATTTCAAGGAAACCAAAGTAAATTTTGCTTGTTTAGGGGAAAAAAGAAATTAAAAGGCAACTACAAAGGTGAACACCTCGCTTTTAAAAAATGTGTTGTCTGCATCTCAACATACTGTTATTGCTCCCTCAAGGAAAAAAAAAAATCAAGAACTAGAAAATGGGATTTAAGTAGTTAGTTTTGAGTGCTACAATACTTTTCATATGTAAAATTTACTAACGCAGAGAAACATCTTCAAAAAGGATAATTCTCTGTAAAAGACTCGCTCTATTAAGGCTTTGTTGCTCTGAGGCCAAGTATAAACCATATAAGGAAACTGAAGTTCAATGCCATTTATTTTGCTCTGCTCTTTCAGATGCCCAAGAATAACCTTTCACTGCCTAATGATACATTCCAAAAATCATAAAGTAGATCAGTTATGCACTTAAATTCCCTGATAAAGCTACTTTGACTTAACAGGAATTTCTTGATGGTTTACAAGTCTTACCAGCAACTTAAAAGAAAAAAAGATCTCCAAAGACTAACGTCTGGGGGTGGGGGTGGGGGATCAAAACAATGTATTACTACATATATTAATATATATCAACTAATATATACCAACATATATTAATATATATTAATAGTTACAAGAATTGAAATGTACGTAATAAAGTAACAAAGAACAAGTTGTGAAATAATTCGAGCTTGCTCTTTCAAACCTGCCTTTCTCTTCTTTGAACTAAAGAAGACAATTTTTCTTGGGATAATATGGAACATGAATAAGCTGAACAATTTCTATTTAAGATACACCTACCAACAGACTACCACATTCATTTAATAATTATTCAGGAGCACAGTACTATCTGTCACCTCCCTTTAACACAAAGTACTGGGGAAAAAATTGAATTTTAAAAGACACCACTAAAGAAACATTTTGTATTTGCTGCGACCAAAACGAGTTTGATCCATAAAGACTGCCGATTGGTTCACAAGTGTTTATAACTCTGACTGGTGGAAAGTTTCCCATGCTTCACTAATTCCTGCCCCCACAGTAGGTACCTATCACTTATTAGGCTGAACCGGCCAAAACATTAGAACCAACACAAAAATGTAAATACTGTCTGTATTACTGAAAAGAGCACATGTATTTACCACAATGTGATACCCATGAAAATCGTTTTAAAACGTTTTACTTCCCTTCCTCTATGTTCTGTTCTAAAGTGTAGAGAAGTCCTAACAAATCAAACTTACAGGTGTGTTTTTTAATTATAACTCCCTCCTTATCCCTAACACTTACTTCCTTTTTCTTTCCACCAAGTCAGTTACAAGAAAAATCTAGCAGTCATTTGCTTTCAATTAATTAAACAAGTATTATAAGGTTTTAAATGTCTGAAAGAAACAAGTTACTAAATATATTACCTACCTAGAAAAAAACGACTACGAATGGCAACGTCTTTTGTTTACAAAATCCAACGAAATACATTTATAAGGGTTTGAACCAAAAAAAAAATATCTGTACGATTAAAAGCAAAAGCCAAATTGGTAACAGTGTACACAAATGTGGCAGCCATCTCAACAGCAAATCACTCGCTGCAGCGACCTAACTTCCTTCCAAAACAAAAGTTGCCAGGTTCAGCAACTTAATAAAAAATATACATTGTATATGTTCCGGGAAACTAAAACGTCTGGACCTTGCGCTGAACAAAGGCACTCTTTCTTTTCTGATTGCTTAAAACTTTTCGTCCCACTGCATTCTTACCAGCTCTTCTAGAATAACCCGAGTCCAGATGGTAGGAAGGGGGGGAAAATCAGTTCTATTTAGCACCTGAAACACTATCCAGTTCAACATGAGAAAAGAATTAGGACAACGTGGGGAAAAGGGGAAAACATTCAAGGATTCTCTCTTTCCTGGCCCAGGAGCTTTGTGACTTCTAGACACTTTTCGTGATAATTACCTTTCAGTCGGGCAGTGTCTCAGGGCAGCTTTTTCAAGGTTTCGCCAGACATGATTTCCTTCCCTTCATTAGTCACTTTGGCTCCAGCCGAATTTCTCCACGGTGCGAGCGGATGTGGAGTGGCCTCCCGCGGCAGGACGAGTAGGCTGCTTTGGTGGGGGCTGGGAAGCGGGCTGGTCGTCGACTTCTGCAGGAGTTTCCCAGCCCCTACTAGGATCTCCGCCGAAAAAAAAAAAAAAAACTTTTCACTCGTGACACCGCCCGGAATTACCGTGCGAAACTCACTTCCTGCCTTGGCGAGAAGCAGGATCCCGCTCGGTCCAGGGGAACCCGGAAAAGCAGCTCCGCGCGCGCCGAGGGGGCAGGGAGGGGGCGTCCGCCGCGCCCCGCGCGCCCCGCGCTCCCGACGGGGACACGAGCCCGACGCCGCCGGGACGCGGGACGCACCGTGGCCGCGCTAGGCCGCCAGCTCCTTCCCTCCGCCGCCGCCCCCAGAGCCGGGCGGCGGGGTTATTGTCTCGGTCGCGCCTGCCGCGCCCTACGCCCGCGCCGCCGCCGGGACCCGGAGCCGAGGGGCCGAGCTGGCTCGAGGGCGGCCCCCTCCCCGGGCTGTCCGTCGGGCCGGCCGTCCTTCTGGCCGTCCCTCTCCGCCTGCCCCACTCGCCCTCGAACCCTCTTCTCCTCCCTCTCCCCGTTTCCCGCCGCCGGCCCTTCGCTCCCCTCCTCTTCTGCCCCGGCGGTGGTGGCTCCCCCGGGAGGCGCAGGGGGTGGGGGCGGGCGGCGGCTGCGTCTGCTCACGAGCTCGCGGGGCCGCGGCGGGGGCCGAGGCTGCGTCCCGCGCCGCCGCGCCACATTCACTCGAGCGAGAGACTGCGAGGGGAGGGGAGGGGAGGGGAGAGGAGGGGAGGGGAGGGAGGGAGGGAGGCCGGGAGAGGAGAGAAAGGAGGAGGAAGGGGGCTGGGGCGGAGGAGAGGCACTGCTCACAGGCCGCCGCGGCTTCGGCGCCACCGCCCCGGCGGCCAGGAGGCGGGGGGACGGGCTGCGCTTCGCGGCTCCGCGGCGGGGGCGGGGCGGCCTCCCGCTGGCTGCGCCCCAACCGCCGGCAGCTGCGCTGGAGGCCGGCGCGAGCCAGTCACCGCTCGCGGGGGCGGCGCAGGCGGACGTCGGCGGCGGCTGGGGGCGACCGGCCGGGGGCGGGGGCGGGGGCGGGGGAGGGGCCGGCGGCGGCCGGGGCTCCGCTTGCGGGGCGCCGCGGGAGGCCCGCTCGGGTCCGGGCAGGGGCGGCCTGGCTGCTGCTCCCCGGCAGCCTGGGGGGGTGGGGGGGCGCTTAGGACGCGGACCCCGGCGGCTCGGCGCCCGGCCCGGAACACGGAGAGCCCGCTGACCTCCGCTCCAGCGGCCGCTTGAGTTTCTTCGTACGACACTTAGCGGTGCTCGGGGTTCAAGTCTCGCTCGATTTTAAGACTGCGGGTATCTCAACTGCGGCACTCCAACTTCCTCCAAGGGCACGCTCAGTGTGCAGGAAACCACAGCGGCAGCGCCGTGGAGCTTCCCACGCCGGCCCGTGCTCCGAGCTTGTTCGCACAGCGACGCAGCTGGGGCTCCTCCAAGTCTCAGCCTCACCCGCCCGGGAGACAAAGCTGGCGAGGGGAGGGGGAAAACGGCCCGCGAAATGGCCTCGAGATAGTGCCTTTGTTAGAAGAAACGTTGGATCCACTCCGAATGCGACGCAGGCTTCCACCGCCAGTGCTTTCGGTGGTGCAGTCGTTGAATTGCGCTGGCCCTAATAATTCAGCCTGGCGGGGTTTGCGTTGACTGCAGAAAGAAACTTAAGCTTTCTATCAGCACATATGGCAGAAACGCCTCAACCATAACATTGCACAGTTTTTGCAGTTACTGTTTCAAATATGTTAACAGACAAGACCGCCTTGTTTTACCCGGAGGAGGAACGTAACAGATACGGAACAAACGATTCCCCGCCCCCAGTCTGCTGTATTTAACTGTGTACAGTGATGGTAATTAGTTTCTGTGTCCCTGCAGTCACTATTGCAGTTCTTCGTCTGTGTTCCAGAGATAATTATTTATTACCAAGTTTGAATAAAGAGCTGTATGCCCTACAGATGATTTTTGGCTTGCATCCAAAAGAAGGAATTCATAAAGTCCATCAGAGAATTGTTTACCGAAGTGGGTTGTACGTTACTGAGACTTGAAATAACTCGGGATATTCAAGACATTCTGTTAGGGGTGGGAGCATTTCAACTACTTCCAGAACTGCTGAAATTAACACAGGTAGTTCGTTCACGTAGAGCAGAGGTTGAAGGTTCACAGTACCAAAGTGTTCAGGCTTAATTCAGTGCTGAACCGGAGGTAAGACAGCGTTATACTAGAAGCTAGGAAACGAAACGGCAACCAGGGTATACTAGTAATACGAAACTAGTTATCCATTTTATGCGAACATGACTCTTAGCCATTGTATAAATTCTAAAGTTAGCTTATTGTATTTTTAATCACAAAAAATATTTCCCATTCCACTTTCAGCAACTGGTTTGGGTCTGACCAGTGTGGTATAGCTCTAAACTGAAAGGATCACTGCCCTAAAGCATCCCAGGATGCAGTATCTCCCATACCAGTTCCAGCTGGATTTTGGGATTCAGATATTGCATTTCGTCTCAGATTGATTCAAGATCCTTTCAAATGTGACATCATATTCTAGTAAACCAACAGCCCCCACCCCAAACCTAAATGAATAGGACTAGACCAGTCCTTAGGCTAGGACCTGTCCTGACCCTAGGCTGTTTGGAAATTTAAGCTGATCTGGGGCACCGATCTGGCTGATTACCATTTAGCTTAGAAAAGTCCCTATAACCCAAAACCCCTTCTCCAATTCACCTGATATTTTGCCGCTAGACTTTAATTCCTTTTAGCATATTTCTCTATCACAAAGCCATAATCCTGAGAAAGGTAATATTCTAAGCCTTTTAGTTATTTATATCTAACTCATCAGATTGTTTCCCTAAAGCAGCTTTGATGGGAAGGAATATAGAGACAGCATATGCTGAGGCTGAGTATGTAGGAGAGGGAAATGTAATAGGGGGCAATGTGGAGAGAACAGAAGTATAGATAATAAAGTGTTCCATTTGATTGTTATGTAAGTCCTACTTACTCATACTGTAAGATCCCCAAAACACTGGTCTTAAAAGGATAGAAGACAGGATGCGCTTATTAACATAACCTATTTTTTCTTTAAAAATCCCTTTGTAAAGTATCTTCAGGAATACTCATCTGTGCTCACACAGAAAAGTGACATAACAGGTACCGTGTTTCCCGAAAATAAGACGGAGCTTATATTAATTTTTGCTCCAAAAGACGCATTAGGGCTTATGTTCAAGGAATGTCATCCTGAAAAATCACACTAGGGCTTATTTTCCGGTTAGGTCTTATTTTCAGGGGAACACAGTATATGGCCAGGATAGTCAATAATCAGGACTAATAATTCATCTTTGTTATTCATTGCCAACTATTTAGTTCCCACTCATGAACAGCACATACAGATATAGCCAAATCTTCCACATATTCTTGTATTACAAGGCATTCCTGGTCTGTGCTTTATAGATTAGTTTTCTTGGAAAATCCTCCCACAGTTGAACTTAAGATGGACTTAACAGTTTCAATTATGATTAAAAGAACTAAAACCCCACGTTAAACAAGGCTGCCTAAACCATGATTCTGTAATAATTAACTGAACTCCAGGACCAATTTAGAGAGTAAGCTAATAAATATTTGTTGATAGTATAGCTTTATCTTCCCCATTGTGATTCTCTAAATAATTGTCTGTGAAAGACAGGGAATTCTTTGAGATTTCCCTTCCCAATGGCTGGGTTCAGGAGAGGAATTACTGTCTACTAGAGATAAAGCCACATATCTGAATGGAAGCTTCAAGACCTTGCCAAACGCATTCCAGAGAATGCACACAGCATCCATCAGAAAAAGTGTCTTAGCAGAGTGCCTATCCACTGCTTTCAAAAAGGTCCCCCTGCCATTTCCCCACGCCAGTCAAGCAGCTGTGCAGAAGCATTATGGAGACAGTAAGCAGAAGACAAGAGAGAGATTAGGATGATCATTCTTCTTTTCTCTCTTCCTCAACACCTAGTAAAGAATTGGTTACCTAAAACCAAAGTCTTTATCGCAGAATTTGGGGAAAAATTAATCTTTGGTCCAGATTAGAGTTAGATTTAAAAAAAACTCTAGAAGCATTAGATAAATTAGACCATAGGGACTGACTTCCCTATTTTCACTTCCATCTTATCCCCTTGGTAGAAAGGGCAGGAGGTTAGGGTGGCAAGTGTGCAGGAAACCCAGCTTGGGCTCAAAAGAGGCAGTACGTGCAAGAACAAAAATTAAGGATTTTATAATACTTTGGGGATGTTATCATCCCTCCTATAGCATGTTTCAGCCTTCAGACATCTTCAATATTATTTTATGAATCACAGAGAAGTCTGCCTCTATTGGTGAAAAAATTTTTTATAAAAAGTTTTGATGTTTTTCCCCCTAGTATATGCTTGATAACATTTTTTTCTATCATATACATTTTGTAGCCTATCAAAATTAAATTTCTTTCAGATGGCTTACAATTTTTTTTTAAGTGTGTAAAAAATAAATAATGCATGGTGATTATTTGTGTGACCTCTGAAACAAGACTGCTTGAAACTTGGCTTGGTGACCTTGGGCAATTTCTTTAACATCTATAAACAAAGTTGAGTTTCCTTACCTTTTGGGGGACTATAATACTGGGACTGTAATACTAACAGCCTCATAGCTTGTTCGGAGAACTACTACATGGGACAATGCTCATAAAGTGCTTAGCACGGTGCTTTGCAGACTCAAAAGTGTTAGCTGTTATTAGCAGTGCACTTTAAAATGCACTGACAATGTATACTATGCTTCCCTCATATAGTGTATCATCCAAACTAGAATACTTTAGAGAGTTAATAGACATTAATAATAATTTCAAAAAGACAACAAATGTAAAACCAGGACATCCTGGGTCAACTGCAGCAAATAGTCACCCTAATAATTTCCAACTTTATTACCTTCCTCTGATCCACCTCCCCTCTCAAATCTTCCCTGGTATGAATCATAATCTATTTCAATAATATTTCAATATTTATACTCTTTTCTAAATCATAACAGTATTAAATCCACAAATGAAAAGGTTAAATACTGCTGCTTAATGCCCTCCAGGGCAGGCTTTCACTTAAGAATATTATCTTTCATTGGGTAACAAAACTGCTTTTACCTATTCACTTAAGTTGACACTAACTTTACTTTTTTTCTATAGTATTTTGTTTTAAAAAAACTATTTAGCATCAAATATACAATGAAAATAGCGAAGTAGTATGCATGATTTGAGGCGTAGTAAGAGGCTAAATGCCCTGCTCTAAAATGCCAACTATGTTACATAAAAACATTTTTTTCAGTTAAGCAGCATATCATTCCTCTTTCAAAGTAAGGGTAATGATGACGACCATATTGTAATCAGTATACAGGACAAATCTTATCTAAATCTGGTTTAACCAGTATTTGGAAAATGATATTTCTCAACTGGATTTTCTAAAATAATTCTGGATATACTTTCATGCTCATGCTTTCCTCCCTTGGAAAGAAATTTATTTTCTGGGAATTGACTGCAAATATCCTTTTAAAATGTTGATTTAAATAACAACATTTTTTAATGTTTCTGCTGTCTTCTGTTTTCTCTAGTCTAACCCCTTTGTTTTTATGCTGTTAAATGAATGTCAACCATCAGATAAAATCATATAGCATTTTAGTTTTCTTCACTTTTAATTAATCTTAATTTTCTTATTCTTCCAGTTTTCTTCTAAGATAGACACTGAATTTCTCTTCCTTCTACCTCTGGAAACTCTCTCTGAGGGTTTTTTGTTTTCTTATACAAAACTTCATGTAGCATATTTTTCATATCTCCTGTTACACAGCATACCAAATATTAGTAGGAATGTCATTTTCCTTCCAAAGGGTTTGTACTTCTTTATGTAGAAATAAATATGTAGAGAAGAAATAGTTTTCAAATATTTTATTTTACAATTTTCAACATAATTTTTCTGTTTCATTCTTGATGTTTTGTTCCATTTACGCGTTTTTCTGGCCACCCTGTCTCATAAATAATTGATATTTCTATTTTGTATTCTGAAGTAATGAAACCTAGCCAATAAATTCTTTCTCATCAATATTGTCATATTTCAGAAAAGTTCTAGCACTAGCATTACCATGTACTAGGTGGTGACCTTGACCAAATCATTGAATCTCTCTGCAGTAGTTCATGATCTATAAACTAGAATGATAAGCTCTGTCTTATCTACCTCACAGGGTGATCATGGACACCAGATGAGATGATGTACATGAAAGCATACTATAAACACCAAATAAATAAAAGATACCTTTGTTCTCTTACATCAGTAATACTTTTCATTATAATCAATAAGATATCATAAGTCATATTCAATGTCCATTGACATGGTGGCTCTATAGTATGTACACTTTAGATTACATATTAAATGCAGTGTGTCTATTCTCTATAAAATCTATAACCTGTAAGAGGAGGTAGGTATAAACTCATCACATTTTATATAAAAATTTGTCATTAATTCAGATGCCAAAAATTCATTAGTTTTGATAATTGAGCCACTGGCTAGATTTTACACTATGAAAACATTGCTAGGCAAATCAGAAGTGTTAATTTCAGGAAGAATGTTTGGCCTAATTAAAGAAAATAAGCTTTGAAAACTCTAGAATCTGAGATTTTTCAGTAGTAGTTGAACAATCAGGAAGGGACTTTAGAGGTCATCTGGTTTCTAACCCAGCTGCATTTTAGAGGTGAGGGAACTCAAGTTTTGAGACTTGCCCAAAGTCACACTACTGGATAGCAGCAGAAGCATAATTAGAACCCAGTGTTCCTCCATTTTAGTATATGCTCAATTATACCACCTTGCCACCACATAGTAATTCAAACATGGAACAACCAAAAACCACTAAAGGAAAGTCTGACAGATAGAACTACTTAAAATTTTAAAACTTCTGTTAGCAAAAAAACACTATAAAGAAAGTTAAAAGACAAATGACAGTTTGAGAGAAAATATATGAGAAACAATAGCTAATATCCATAATATATATAAGGCCCTTATATAACTAGAAGCAAATTAACCATCCAACAGAAGTATTTACAAAAGACATAAACCAGCCGTTCACAGTAAAGAAATACAAAGAGGCAATAAACATTTGAAACATGTAAGAGCCTTAAAAATTAGGTGGGGAGCAACCCCATTTAAAAACCGAGATAACCGAAACTCTAGCTAACTTTTGTTGTTATTGTAGTTGGGGTGGTAGTTCCTTTTCAGCTCTCTCAATGAGCAAAGGAACTCCAGTGGGCTATATCCAAAGGGCTATGACCTTGACAGAGAAGTGAACCAATCTGATAACTAATAAATTGGAATTAAACTGGCTCGAACATGGTCCCAGAAATGAGACATAGTCTCTCTGGTGCCTCTGTCCGTGCATGTCTGTAGGGAGGCTCAACAGCACCACCCCAAAAAGGTCAGACATGGGCACACATTAGTGACCCCCTCTTTGGGCATGTTCCCCTAGGCCAGACAACCAGGCTTCTGGATATATATTTGCCATTGTTTGCCCAAATTTCAATGATTATATATAGTTTGGACACTATGGATGTTAAGATTTTAGGTTGCTCAAATAAGGACTGAGCAGGGTGAGATGGTAGCAAATTGTTCTAGCAAATTAAAACGCTGTATGTGTAATGAGTTTAAGGCCCTGAAAGGAATTCCCTCAATTCCCCCAGGTTCCTGGACTAAGGTACTGTTGGGGCTGGAAAATCCTGTGAAGGATCCAAGGAGGCAAGTGCAGGAGTAGCCATAGGAGTGAGGGAGAAGAGGGAAAAACGCCTCTCTCCTTCTGCCTCTGTTTGTAAGGGGAACTCTCTCCACTCTTCACGTTTCCTTGGACTTGCTTCCTGCCAACTATTATAAAGACACGGAATAGAGAAACAATATGTGATCAAGTAGGAGGAAAAAAGAGTAGACTTAAAATAATTTTTTTAAAAAAAGACTAACACAACACTTAAAACTAGGAAATGAAGTAAAATAGTTTTAAGAGATCAAAATAAGTTTGTAGAAAACACAAATGTAATGAAGACAGGAAATCAGTTAAAAATCACTAAGAAGAGCAAGTAGAGAGTAAAAAAGATTTAAGGTTAAACTTCTAAAAGCCAAAAAATGAGACTGATTTCAATATATTATATATAAGAAACAAAGTTTAAAAAAGAGGAATAGCATTGAGTATGGATAAACTACCAAAAAAAAATCTATAATAAAATAACAGTTGTGAATTAGTTAAAAAGAAAGAAAACTGCTAGAGGCCATTCAGTTTCTGAGTGAGTCTGATATCCCTGGAAGCAGGGTTCTGCTGTACCAGGAGCTTTGTAAGTAGAAAATTAGTGGACCAGGATATTCTGACTTCCTGGGGACACTCCAGGGCTCATGGCTCCCAAGTGTCCTCATCTACTTGTGGAAACAAGTATCGACTTCTACAGTTGATCAAAGCAGCACAGGCTGGCCTTTGTAACTTCTCCCAAGCACTTGACTCTTCTTCAATACATCCTTATCAGAATAATAAATTATGGTGCCAGTTAATAGATAACCTGCCTGCACAAGGTCACCTTGCCAGGAAGTTGTAGAACTGGAAAATAACCCAGTAACCTGAGACCAGAGTGTAAGTGCCAACCATTAAATTCTGTGTTGTCCTGTAACTACTTTTAACGCCTGTACCAATAGACTCTCCATTTCACACACACACACACACACACACACACACACACACACACACACACACACACACACGGTGCCCAAAAAATGTATACACAGGGGCCAGCCTGGTGGCTCAGGCGGTTAGAGCTCCATGCTCCTAACTCTGAAGACTGCCAGTTCGATTCCCACATGGGCCAGTGGGCTCTCAACCACAAGCTTGCCAGTTCAATTCCTCAAGTCCCGCAAGGGATGGTGGGCAGTGCCCCCTGCAACTAAGATTGAACACGGCACTTTGAGCTGAGCTGCCACTGAGCTCCTGGATGGCTCAGTTGTTTGGAGCACATCCTCTCAACCACAAGGTTACCAGTTCGATTCCTCGACTCCCACAAGGGATGGTGGGCTCCGCCCCCTGCAACTAGAAAACGACAACTGGACCTGGAGCTGACCTGGGCCCTCCACAACTAAGACTGAAAGGACAAAAACTTGAAGCTGAACCGCACCCTCCACAACTAAGATTGAAAAGGACAACAACTTGACTTGGAAAAAAGGCCTGGAAGTACACACTGTTCCCCAATAAAGTCCTGTTCCCCTTCCCCAATAAAATCTTTTTAAAAAAAATCACGTATACACATTTTAAAAGAGGAAAAAGCTGTATTAAAATTGTAATACTCAATATATACCTATAACAAAAGATGAATACAAGTCATGTTTGACTTCTGCAATTATAAGAGGGGCTCAAAGTGGTTACCATCAGCATAATTATAATAGTTTTTCCTTTCTTAAAATGTGCATACAATTTTTTTTGACCATATATATACACCCATGTATATACATGCCAACATTTTCACTTTTAATCATTGGGGATTTTTTTTCATAATTCACAACCTTCCATCGAATAAAAACAAAAGCAGTTTTGATTTCATATTGAAACACTTCCTGTTTTGTTGTCTTCCTGTTCCTCTGCTTCTTTAAAACCAAAGCTGGTGCCTTTCTTCCCTCTTTTTTTGTCTCTCTATTATAAAGGCAATAGGTGTGCATTGTAGAAAACAAAGGACTTAAAAAGTACAAATAGGAGGAAAATCTTCCACCAAGTACAGACAGCTAAAAGTAAGACCCTGGCAATGATGTTATTCAGGTCCATTGACATGGTGGCTCTATAATATGCACACTTTAGGTTACATATTAAATGCAGTGTGTCTATAAGCTTTCAAATAAGCTTTGAACACTCTAGAATCTGAGAATTTTCAGTGGTAGTTGAACAATCAGGAAGGGACCTTAAAGGTCATCTGGTTTCTAACCCAGCCGCATTTTAGAGGTGAGGGAACTCAGCCTGACCGTAATTGTGGAGACTAGGTGATTCAAGGCCCTTTCTCCCAACATAATGCTCATTTTTTGTGTAGCAACAATCAGTGATAGTGCTAGATCCATAACTAGATTCACATCTTCTTTATTCTTGGGATTGAATATTAAAAAAATGAACCATTCCGATTTAGTACTGCAGTAATTTACCTGGAAGTGATAAAACTATTTTCTCTTAAGTTCATTTATAATCATTTCATCTCATTTTACCAAAAACCACTTGCATTGGAATCTTCTGCTAATCATTCTTTACACATGTCAAATGGAGTATAACAAAAATACAGTGAGCATGGCTTCCATACTGATATGCTACGTGATATCTAATATCTTGGTGTTCTTTTCCTTTAATGTGTACATGACTCATTGATGCTTCTGAGCAACTAGTACAGAAGGTAGTTTAAGAATCACGACTGACATAAATTTCCATCCATAGACTCTACCTTTACTTTTTCACACCACCTCATTTAAAGTCTTTTGTGTTGAAAAGTATGTAATAGCCCTAAAAGAAGGTATTATGTGTTTCATCTGTTGCTCCAAAAGAAGCGAAAAACTAGACTATTAACCTGCTGTGTAATCCCTGCACAGACTACAATGGCTTTCAGTGGGAAGCCACGCTCTGCCAAGAGCAGGGAGGATTGCAGTTTAAACATTACAGGGTCAAGTTCAACATTTGTTCCATTCACAGAACTCCCACTGACATCAATGAGAATTTTGTGCGGAGTGGAATTTCTTCCTCAGTTAAACGATTTCTGTAATGCCATCTATTTTGCCAGAACATATCACACAAAGAATGTAATAAAGACAATATATGTAGTACTCTTTTCTTTTGGGCCTACTCTTGATTTCAATAAAATGTCATCCACAAAAAAGCATTTTTCTTACAGGACATGATTGAGAAGGTAAATAAGCCATTTGGCTGAGAATGTAAAGGCTCATTCTAGGCTCATCTGTTTGCAATTTTTGAGATTTTTTTTTTTTTGGCCTGTACCTGTGATATACAAATCACAACTGAATTCAGTCACTAGTCTTTGAACCTTTGAAATTTTATGCCCTGTGATATATCACAATTGGCTGATGGGAACATGGAGTTCTTAAAGTTATTAGGCCAAAGTATGTGGAGCTAAATATCAATTCCACAAATATCTGTAGGTAAATAAAGGCTGCTAAAGATGAAAAGTGAAGGTACTGAATTTTATATAATTATTGGAAGGCTAGGCAATCAATATTAGCAAAGAGTTTGAACAGTACAATGTAATTTTATTGTTATTAAGTAACACAATAACATCAATAAAAATTAATAAAGTATTTTAGCAAATGAATATTTATAATTTATAATTAGCCTATTGTTTATGTGACTTGTAGTTTTAAGGGAACGTGTAAGGGAAAAGAAAATATTAGATTTTCTTTTTTTGAATAGCTATAGTAATTATTTGATTAACATTTCTATCAGTGAGAAATTACATAATTTGTAATGTAATATCATAATTTAAGGCAATCTTTGACTTTTAAGAATTAAAAAGAAAATCTGAGGTTTCCTATAGTCTTAAAAATCTAGTATATGTTCTGCTTAACCTTAATTTTAAAACAGATTGGTTTCTAAACATCATTAGTATTCTATAAAAAGCTTTGGCATGATGTATTCATACTTCACATAAGGGAGATACTCCTATTTTCTGTTGCTCAGGACACTTTAAAAAGGCAATCTGGGGAAGAAAAACACGGGTAGAAATTAAAAACAAAATGAAAAACAAAATAGAGACTCTGATCTATATAATAATTTACTCTGTTATCTCCAAACATGGCTGAACTGCAACATTTTAGAATGAATTGTAATTTCTACAAAGATTCCATTCCTCTTTCAAACTGTAATTGTGCCAAGCTTTTCAGAAAATCATGAGGTCACACCAATTACGATTTATTAATGGTGTGCTCAAACAGTAAAAAATTCTGAGGAATTCAAACAAATATATCACTAACATTTGTAGAGTATCTATTGTGGATCCAGCACTACGTCTGGCAATCTCATATGTGATATCTGCTAAGATAAATTAAAAGATAACAAATTATGAAGTTTTAGATAAATCTATAAGGTATATGGGAATTTCAGGAGGAATCAGTTGTTCCATGGTCCAAAGAATCAGGAAAGTCCCCACTTATGAGTAATCATGATAAATAAACTGTCAATTCTTTTGTGGTCTTTCGAGTTGGGAACTATTCACCAGATGTGTGGGATGATACAATTTAGGAACTCTCTCCTTGAAAATGGGCTGACTTTGGCTTCTGCTTCAACCAATAGTGTACAGAGGAAATGGCACTATGTGACTTCCCAGGTGGGGGCACAAAAGGCAATGTGTTTCCACTTTGTCCACGGGAATACTAGCTTTTGAAGACAGCAGCTACCAAGTAAGCATTCTGTCTGCCTTAAAGCTGTCATGTGTGAGAAAGATCAAATTGGCACTTATGGAGAGATCATAGGGAGAGACCCTATGACTACATATATTGAGAGAGAGCTGTATGGCCAGTCTCAAGCTGTTCCAGTCTTCCTTCCCCACTCTACCCTGTAAAACCCCTGCCAATCTGTTACATCTACAGCCACCATCACATGAAAAATTTCAAGAGTAATTATTGCATATAAGTCAGTACATTTTGGGGCGATGTGTAGCTGGGGTATAGTTCCTGTAAATGAAAGTTGGATCAAGAGAATTGATCAGAATCTCTCTCAAACACACACACACACACACACACACACACACACACACACACACACACCCTACCCCACCATGGTGATACTTGATAAGTGTTGTGTGCTTCCTAACACATCACATCAGAAGGCACATGATACCTGGCTGTTCCACTTTTAGAGATGCTCAGATTGAGCAGTCATGTGCTGACAGCCTTATTATCCCTCATGGTAAAATTCCCATTCATCTTTCAACTAATGGTTTCATTCAATGATGACTGCTGCCTAAATCAAGTATTTCATCATTGCTACTGGGATATCATTGCTTCTAGGCCTTTTCAGTAGAAAGTACTAGGAAATATGCATATTTGAAAAGAAAAAAATGGTGATAGAAATGATATTTCTAATTCAAACTTAACAGTGTAGCAATATAATCCTGTAGGATTTTTTACAATTTTTTTTTACTTTCTACTTATTTTTCTTACACTGAAACTCTTTGTCCCTAATGTCAACGTGATTATTATTTGCATTAACTGACAGTATATTTAAAATGGTTTCAAAATAATAATAGCAATATAGCCTCTACAAATCAGATACAGAATATAGTTTGTGATTTCTTTGCACCTCTATTTGTTCTTAGAATGTGCTCTGTTAGGGTGTCCCCTTAAAATGATTATTTTGCTTTTATCTTTTTAGTTATGTCTTTTTGTGTTACTGACTTGACATTAAGGTCATTAGTTTCCATTCACTCATTCATTCATTTAAGTTCAAATTAGGTTCATTTGTTCAATTCTGTTTTTAAATTTTATAGATTGCTTAAAATTTATTTTACTTTATTTTTTGAATATGTGAAACACTTACATACTTACATGGCCAAACTACCTAACAAGATGTATACAGAGAAGTCAATTCATTCCTTTTCCTCGCACGCTGTTTCCTTTGAGATAGTCATTTTTATTAGTTTTGGTTTGAGTGTTATATTTTAAAAAGATTTTTCATTTATTTTATGTTATTTTGAGGCACTATGAGGGATGACTATTAGGTTTTCGGCTTAGTTGCTACAGTAATTCTTAGGATCATGACAGCTGTACATTAAGGAATAATTAGTCTTCAGATGAAGTGGTTTTCATTAAAACTAGTCATTTTGGCCTTTTTCTCCTCACTGCTTCCCCATGAAAGCCTTTTAAAAGTGGAAAAGTAGTTCTCTGTCTCTTTTCTTCATGGTTATGTACCACCTCTACTGAAATGTGCTTACCTAGTTAAAAGATTTTTTAAAATGGTTAAAAAATAGAATTCATAATTCTATTACATACATATATTTACAAGAGGAAAACTGATGACACAATATACAAAAATATTAATGTTACATATTTGTGAAGTGTGAAATTTCAGATGATTTCATTTAACTTTCATTTTTATCTATATTTTCTAATTTTCCACAGTGGTGATATACCTGCATAATATTAAAGGGAAATGTGTTTTCCATTATATAAAAAAATAAAATAATCATTTAAAAATTACTACATGAATGGAGAATTATTGCTATAGGTACAGAATTTTTGTTTAGGATGACGAAAAAGTTCTAGAAATGGATAATAGTGATGGTTGCACAACACTTGTGAATGTGTACATAATGCAGTGAATTGTACTCTTAAAAAGGTAAGTTTTATGTTATGTATATTTTACCACAATAAAAAGTGAAAACAAAGAAGTTAAAAAAAATTTTACTACTGATTAGCCCTAGTATTAAATGCAACTTACTAAATACCATGATCTTGCAATACTTCAGTTATGTTCTTTAGACAGGTATCCAAAACATTGTTACTTGCTTGGAGTATAAGAATGATAAATATAAACTAATATTTACTAAGGGACTGAATAAGCATTTCACACACATTAAGTCATTTAATAGTGCTAAAAGTCCATGTTATAAGTACCTTTGTTATCTCCATTTTGTAGATGAAGAAACTGAGTAAGTTACTTGTCAAAGGTCACTCAGGTAGTAAGTAGCAAAACCAGGGTTCTGTTTGACACAAGTTCTGTTTGACACAAATCACTGCTCTAACCACCATGTTACAGCAGTTTGCACCAGCTCCATACTGCCACACAGGGACTTGTTACACAGCATCTTTGTGGTTATAAAAAATTATTTTGTTACTTACCAGCTATGAGTTTACTTTAAAAATCTGCCATGTTCACTTTAAAACTTACAAAAGTTGTATTTTATTTCTTTTCAATTTCAGTTGACATCCAACATTATTTTACACTCGTTTCAGGCATCAAACATACACAAGTTTTAAACTTTTGTGTTTCTGCTATGTTTAAAAATTGGTTAATTGAGCTTTCACGAAAACAATTCCCATGATTATTATTATTATTATTTTTACAGTCATGTCAAATAGTGATACATTTACTCTATATTTCGGCTAGAGACAGAGTCAATAAGAAGAAGCAATTAAGGATACATTTTGAACACATTTTCCCCAGATGAGGCCAGCATCTTTCTAGAGATGGAGAAAAAAATCACACAGTTATCTTTCTAAACCCAGCAACTTCAGAGTCTCCAGCGTCTGGGGAGAGGAACAGGGTTTGGGTTAGGTCTGACTTTAAGAAACATAATCAGCTCACACATTCTTCTTTCATTTTGGAAGCTTAAAGTACTCTTTGATAGTATACTCCCATGGCTGCATGTAAGTACACTCCTTACTTCTTCCTCATACTCCAAAGTGAGTTCTGGGTTATTAGAATTTGGACCCACTAGGATCTTCTGGCATGGCTTAGAGCTCCTGCAAGGATTCTGGAGCCAATCCATTCCCTTAGATGCCATCGTGCATTTCAATTCCGAACCAGACATGTGCCCACACTTTAGATGGACTACTAATAAAAGCACATTTCTTTTGACTCTTTCAACTGACCCTTAGACACCGAAGACTCACATTTGGGATGTAGTCAGTAAGCTACCTCGTATTTGAAGAGCAGACAATCAGCCACAAAATGAAAGTATCTCTCCAGGGGGCCTGCTTACAACTTTTCATTCTATTGACTTAATTTTCCCAAATAAAATATAATTTATTCATTTAAAAGAAGGAATGCTGTGTCCAGAGCTGTCAAGACAAATGTAAATTTAAGAGCATTACAAGCTCTGTCCTGAAAGAAAGTGTGTAAAGCAATTAAAAATGATCAATATTAACATTACTTTTAGTATGAGTACAAGAAAGCAGGGTTCAGGCCAAGAATTTGTCCAGTCATGCAGAACTGAAGTCTGAGCAAGCAAGTAACTCAGTTGATTAGGGTTAAAGGAAGATAATGAAATAGGCCTTTGAGGTAAAAAAAAAAGAATATATAAAAATTAGATGAATATGCAGAAATGCCAAAATCCAGAGGCTTATCCTTCCTGGAGTCCAAAAGATTAGACTCCATTGAGAATATTTTTCACACTCTTAGTTAGGACTCTATGAAAAGTTCTTCACATGAATTTCTACTGCCCAAAATACGCCTCAGCCATTGGACAAATAACCAGCATTAGACATTCCCATTTGAAAAGAAGGTGTGTCTACCACTGACAAGAGTTCACAAGGAATAACAAATGCATATTTAATATCCATCATCTTGTTCGTGGAGGGAAGCTGTGGAACAGAGCATCTGAAACAGAAAGTATCCCCCAAATCACTCATACTTCAATTTGAAATGTATTTGTTAATTGTGAATTACTTCCCCATTTTATCCTGATTTAGACCAGGCCTTCTCAACCTCCAGACTATTGACCTTTTGGACCTGATAATTCTTTGTGGTGGGTACCCCATGCATCATAGGATGTTACCAGCATGCCTGGCTCCTATCATTAAACGCCAGTTCTAATAACCAAAAATGTCCCCTGGAAAAGCAATACCAGTCCCCACTGAAAATCACTGATTTACACCAATATCAGAATTAGTTTGTCGTTTCTGCTGGCACACACCAGCTGGAGGGTAGGGAAAGTGGCCTAACAGAGTCCAAGAGTAAGCTGGCCTAAGACAAAGAAAATTTAATGCAGACAATCTGCATTGTAGACAATCAACAAGTAATTTATGAAAATTAAATATAGAGCTATGAGCATCTCATTAAAACCAAGTTTATCCATTGGTAGACAGTGAGTGATTGAGGTTGAAATAAAAACCGGACGTAGTTATAATCACCTTCCGGCAGCCAGAACCCAGCTACTGAAGATCAAATCAAGTATTCCTTTTATAGAACTGCATGACTTGATACACATTGTGCAATTGAGAGCTTGCTTGTTTTTCATTCATTGACAGCTGGTCTAGCGAAAGGCTGCCAGATGCCTGGGTCACGCAATCAAATCTCAAAAAGCATATTGGGCCTGAGAAGATAGAGAGGTGATGACTAAGAACTTTAAGAAAGAAGAAGGAATATCTTCTAACTTAAACATAAATTTGATAGTGTTTCTGATGAATTTAGGCAAAGTATATTTTAGCTTTCTTTACGTGTTTTGTATATATTTTATGGACAAAAATCTTATTTCTGTCAGAAAGTCTTAAGTGGGATGGTACATACACGTAGTTAGTACTCCAAAGAAAAGTACTGCAAAATGCTCTCCTCCGGTCACTACCTCCTTCAAGTATAACCACTAGATTGACTTCTAAACAGCCTAGATACATTTTGCCTGTTTTTGTACTTTACTTAAGTTTACTTAAGTATTATTTTGTGTCTGGTTTCTCTCACTGGACATTATTTTATGAGATTCATACAGGTTGTTGCATGTAACTGTAATTTGTTCTTTTTAATTGCTCTGCATGATTCTAATGAGGTAATACATCACAATTAATTACTGTTTGGCTGTTTTCAGTTTGGAATTATTAAAAATAGTGACTCTCTGAACAAAATACAGGCTAAAAAAGGTACATTCTTTAGGAGAATACATATATTGACTATATATCTTCTAGTTCTTCCATTAGTCATACTGTGGCCTGAACTCTGTTGTCTGCCCAGTGTGAAGCATTTAACAAAAAAGTTGTACAGATGTGCTTGTGGACTAAGAAAATTTACTCAGTTGTATTTATGTCAGATTCAATGATCATACTCGTCACATGTTCATTAATAGATTTCTATCAACTTACCCACTTAAAGAAAAAGATAGAGTTCAGAGATGTTTCTAGGGGTTAATCCTTGAATCAATTTTATTGGCGAATTTAAGGAAGTCCCCCATAAAAGGCATTTCCTGTATATCTAGCACAGTGCCTGTCATGAGGAGGCCACATATTTATTGAATGAATGAATAAATGAATAGATGGATGGCACAATGTATGTCACATGACTAAGTTAGGAAAAAGTCTATATGGTTAGTGGAAAAAAAAAAAAGAATGCTATTTAAGAAAATAATAACATTAACAAGGTAAAGCAGTTTGCCCGAGGTTAGACAGCCAGAAAACGGATGAGCTTGGTTCCAAGCCCAGGCTGTTGAACTTCAAAACACTTAACCTCTAAACCAGGAAAGAAATGCTCAGAAAAGAAATGCTAATAAGGATGAATGCAAATTCCTGAATTGAAGAGGAAAAAATAAATTGCACAAGTGCCAAATTGTCTACTGTTAATGACCACAGTTCATATAAGAGACCTGATGGCTTGGGTTGATCACAATCTCAGCTGAGACCACAGTATGACGTACAACTGAAAAAGCTAGTGCCTTCTGAGGCTATATTAATATCCTACTCCAAGCAGGCGACGTCCTATTCAAACCAGCTCAGCACCGTTCACTTTTCTCTCCCCGACCAATGTCTTCAATAGGATGTTGTAAAAATATTAAACTCCTTGTCTTTGTGTTCCCGTGTTTTGTTATCACAGGAAATATGTAGGCTTCACCTCATACAGACAATTACCCAAAAACAGATTAAGACACTTCAACTTAACCATTCTGGATTACCAATCATTTGCTTCTGGTCCAATTCTTGTCCTCTGACTGTTCCCCTCGCTTGACATTTTGGGTTGTCCCTTACTTTTGGTCCACACTTACATGGGAGGTGGCCCCCAACTGTCTTTGCTTATACTTCCCAGACCCAAGTCAGCGAGGCCTACTGCCACAACCATCTAAAACTCCTGACCTGGGTCAACATCTGGGTCCTACTAATTGGGAAAGGGAGTTGGGTACTTCTCAGTTTACTCTATGATGGAACATTGAATTTGTTTATGGAAGTCTTGTGAAAACAGATACTGATAAACTAAGGGTGGCCAAAATGATGAAATCCTTGGGAACCATATCACATGTACCAAAAGACTGAACAAGAATGTTATACAAGGAAAAGCTGAAGAAACTGGAGTTTAACCTTGACAAAAAAAGGCAAGGGTGTGTGGTAGGCATGGCTGTGTTCTGCATGTGAACAATCAGTATGCAGAAAAGGGAATAATCTTAATCTCATTTTACAAGTAGGAAATGCAAATGGATGGAAGCTTTAAGGGGGCACTTTGAGTCTAACGGGAGGAAGAACTTAACCACAAAAAGGTATCTATATCAGTCATGTTTATACACTGAATAGAATGTACTCTTTTGAAACTGAAAGATTCAGAGGAAGGGTTGGCTTCAGACTTGAGGGGGAAATGGGGCAAAATACAACAGAGGTAAGAAATCCACAACACTGTTGAGTCATTTTAAATGATCTCCAAAGGTTGGAGTGTTTTACGATCAATTTTTTGGAACAGGTTGGTTTTAAAAGTATTTTGAATAGAATGGAGATGATTTTCAGGGAGACAGTGAAAGGTTGTTCAACATAATACAGCTGGGGTTGAGAGAAGAGATAATGGGTATAGGAAAGGATTCTCTGTTTTACTAGACTGGAACAAGAAGTGTACAGAAGAATGAAAAGATAGGAAATTTGAGATAGTGGCAGAACAACTGATGAGTTAATCTTATTCTAGCTCTTATGCTATTTATGAAACACAGACTCCTAAAAATTCTTAAATGTATACTTAAATGTAAAATGAGATCTGTTTATTTGGAAAAGAATTATTGTATTATTTACAAAAATATATCGATATGTTTTTAAAATATCACATGGTATTAAATAATTTCCCAACAAGTCTATGACAATATTTATAGGCCTGACATTTCTAAAGAAAATATCAAAGTAATATACAAAGTATCAAGATGCTATGCTTCAACATGTTTCTATATTCATAGCACATCTTTGGAAGAAGATACAAGAAACTGGTAGTAATTGACTCTAGGAAGGAGAATTACAGAGCAGGGGTGGGGGTAGGAGGGAGAATTTTCATTTTATGCCTTTGGTACTATTTGAAATTTTATATTATATATGTGTATACTTACTCAACCTTAACTAAATTATTAATTAATAAAAATGGTAATCTTTCATTCCTGTTTTAATATCAAAAGTTTGAAAGACTATATTCATTTTCCATTGATCTGGCTCTCTTCCTTTCTATATAATTTGGATATTGTTTTAACATGTTCCTTTTGACAAGGATCATGGCTGCTTAAAATACCTATTTGATCCAACTTGTTATTTGAGGCAAACCCTTAAATCAGACTTATCTTCTCCTTGCTATTGGTCTTTGTGGTACCTTGGTAGGAAAATTCCTGTGGCAGAAATGGTTAGAAGTAATTTAAATGGTCACCTTTCAAATGTGTCCAATTTTCTCTATGGCTACTACTCTAACCTGGGATATCAGATTCTCTCTCCTGGTCACCTCCACAGTCTCCTCAATGTTCTATCTTTAGTCCTGTCTCTCTCCAATTTTTTTCACCACATTGTAGCCAGCGATCTAATCATTTCACTCCTGCTCAGAACCCCTGGATGGCTCACTATTGTCCTCAGCAAGAAGTCCAGACTCCTTTATAGATGAGGCCTTTCAGGATGTGGTCCCTGCCTCTTCACCATCATCTTTTGCCACCTTCTCTTTCAGTGCTCATTCTTTCCATTCCTGCAGCTCATCATGCCTTCTCTTACTTCTGCAACAGTCGGCAAGACCACATTTGTCCGGCTAACTCCTATTCTTGAGTTCATTTAGATATCACATCCCTCAGAAAGCCTCTCAGTCCCCCAAATCTGGGTTAAGAAACTGTCCCTTGTGCTTCCAGAGCACCCTGTGCTTCCTTTAATTGTATGTTATTTCACTGTGCTGTACCTACTTTACTTCCCCTGCTTCCCACACAAGACTCTTAACTCCATGAAGATAGGGACCATATGCATGTGCTCACAGTTATATGTCCAGACTTCAGCACAAGTCCTAGAATAAATAAGCACTTATGTCAATAAGAAGTGTGTGCAGAAGAAAGGAACTATTCTTTCTTATGTGCTGAAAAATAAGATTGACATATTTGGTAACCGAGACTCGCCTGACAGAAACCACAGAAAAGAGGGATCTTATCAGTTTAATTTATTAAATTGTGTTAATATAGTTTTGTTCATGAATATTGTCTTCACTGAATTCCTGGAAGGAAGGCATTAGACTGTTTCCTTTGGGTTGAGGGAATATTTATAATCCGGACACACATTAATAAAGCTGGCTCTACTGTTAAAGAATTCAGTAGTGTTGGGGATGTAGGGTATAGCATAAGGAATATAGTCAGTAATTCTGTAATAACTATGTCTGGTGTCAGATGGGTACTAGAGCAATCGGGGTGATGGATGGGAGGGAGTGGGGGGTGGGGGTGAAAAAGATGAAGGGATTAAGAAATATAAATTAGTAGCTGCAAAACAGTCATGGAGATGTAAAGTAAAGCACAGGGAATATAGTCAATAATATTGTAAGAACTATGTATAGTGCCAGGTGGGTACTAGACTAGTCAGGGGGATCACTTCTTAAATTATGCAAATGTCTAACCACTGTGCTATACACCTGAAATTGATACAAAACAGTATTGAATGTCAATTGTAATTGACAAATTTTAAAAGGGAGGAAAAGATGAACGTGAATAAGAGGTTCTCATTTTCAGATATAAAACAAATAAATCATGGGGCTGTAATGTACAGCATAGGGAATATAGCTAATAATATTGTGATAGTGTGGTATGGTGTCAGACGGTTGCTGGGTTATGGTGATCACTTCTTTAGGTCTATAAATGTCAAACAACTATAGTGGACACCTGAAATTAATATAATATTGTATGTTAGCTATGTTTTAATAAAAATCTTTTTTAAAAAAAGAATCCAGTATTATAAGAATACCTGGCATGTGATTTTATTTGATTAGGACTTTATTAAATTTTCTGGAAAGTCACTTTTTGCTTGCCACCACTCTTCCTCTTATAGTTCCTACCTCTGAAAAAAATACTTCTAAATAACTTCTTTTGAGTTTATCGCATTTAGTCCAAACATGAGCACATTGCTTTTACCTCTGAATAAAGTGGTATGAACTTCAATTTTTATAAAATCATACATTGTAGTTCCTCAATTTTAAGATGCCAAAGATTTTTCTTATTCCTTTTCAGGGAAAATATATGAAATTAAATTTAGCCAACAATTTAAGACTCACCACAATGTCAGATATGTTATAATATGAAAGAATATGTGTCTTAAATAAATACACACACACACACACAAGCATACATACATTTGAAAAAAGGAATGGAAGAAAACACAGCAAAATATTAAGGTTGGTGAGATGTGGGGCTATGATTAATTTTTATTTTCTTCTCTCATATTTTTCCAATGTATCTACAAGGAGGATGACTGTATTTTTTGCATAATAAACAAAAAACAAAATTAAAAGATTTGGTATCATATATTTAATATGTCTTTTGCTTCTCTTACAGATGCTTGAGTCAACACACTCTTGTCTTAACTTTGGGCTACATACTCTATCCATCTGAGTCTGGTATTATGGATCTGTTTTTGTTCTTTGCATAGGAATGCATTCTTCCTTCTGGATGTAATTCCATAGAAATCTTTTACATAGTCCTCAGCTCATTATTCTTTGTGTGGCTGCCAGTTTTTCTCTTCACTTGAACTTGTATGTTTTAGGACATTCAGAGAATGAATTAAGGCCTCTGACATAAATGCTCATTCTGATACAAAAGGGACATTACAAATATCAGGTTCTGAGAACTTGCATATGATACGAGATTTGGTCACTATTTGATTGAATTAGTTACTGATGGAGAAAGTGCTTCGTAAGTGTTCTATAAATGACCCTCTTTCCTTCTCATGCTCCTGATGCCCGAGACAAGAACAAAGCAGCTCCAGAACTGTTTCTTCCTTCTATTTCTTTTGCCTGTAGTATTTCTTACCCAAACAGTCTCCAGATTTTATGAATTCCTTTTATTTATAAAAATGTAAACAAACAGCTTGGAAAATGGCACTTCTAGCAAAGCAAAGTTAATTCCGGTTCTTGACAGTTCGCCTGAGAACTGCTACCCTGGTTCACAGGGGCACTGAATTCCTGGAAGGAGCAGGACAAAGGTTATGACCTTGAGAGAAATAGCCAGGACAATCAACATTTGTACAATCTCAAAGTACTTTTCAAAGAGCTCATTAGGTAGAAGAAACACGGGAAGGTGCATGGGCTCCCTCAACCAGTAGTGTCGAGACTCTGAAAAGAACATTTTCTAACTTGTTCACTACTTGGTCATTCAAACTTTTGAACCACGTTGGGCACTTAGCCTTGAACTTAAAAGCCTCCAAAATCTGAAGGCAATAGTGATACATTGCTTCAGTGTGTCTTTTGTCTTTTTGATAGCACATTTCTATTCTGTTTTAGCCATTTTCATTGAAGAAATCAATTGCTTCTTAAAACATTAACTGATTTTTTTTCAACATGCCGCATGCAGAACAATAGATCTTACCTACCCCCATGTCTCCAGTGACCATCACTATGCCAGTGACTCTCGGTTCTCCATCTCTTGCCCGGATCCCTGTCCTGCGCCCCAGATGACCAACTGCCAGCTAGATATATCAATTTGGATACACCAGAAGCACCTCATGTGCTGTGTATTCAAAACACCCTCTTCTTCCCACCCTCTTCTCTCATCTTTAATTTCCTATGCAGGTGAATGGCCTCGCTATCAATTAAGTTTCCAGCAAACTGTCGCCTTTGACCCATCCCTCTCCATAATGGTTCACATTCAAATGCCAAGGCTTGTTGATTCTACTTGCTGAACATTCCTCAGATCACTGCTCTCCATTACCCCTGCCTCTCACAATGTCGGCCACTAATATTTCTCACCTCAATTTCTGCACAAGGCTTCTGAATCACACTGTTGCCTGTGTTCTGTCCTTAAAGATCCAATCTACGCACTGTAGTCACAGTGATCATTCTAAAATACAAACCTAATCACGTCATTCTCCTGCTACAGATAATATATTGGAAGTCCACTGCTCTTAGAATCAAGTCCAAATTTCTGAACCTGGCTTTATAAGATTTTCATGATTTCATTCCTACTTCTTTCTATAGCTTCACATACTCCCACCTCCCCTACCCCCAAACCTTGCTGTAATTACAATGAGCTTTTTTGTGTGCTCTCTATTTCCTGATCTTTGCGTATGGTACACTCATCACTTGGGTATTCTGGTTTCTCTGCATCACCTAAGGCTGGTTATCAACTATACTCAGTCTTAGATCTCAGTGCAAGTGCCATGTTTTCTGCCTTCCCGGCATCACTCCCACCCTACGCTGAGTTAGGTGCCCCTCAATATTCCCATAACACCCCATATTAACTCCTGTATTTTTTTAAAAAACGTTTTGTTTGCCTGTGTCCCCCAACTAGATGTTAGCTCCCTTAGGACAAATATAACATCTTCCTTACTTTTATATCTCTTGTTAAGTGATCTTGTAAAGGTCTTGTAAGGAACTTAGTAAAGTTCTAGAACCAGAAAGCTCTCAATTACCATTTGTTGAACTCATGAATGAAATTATAGAAGTAACAGGTTTCCTGGCTATTAAAACGTTTGCAAATAAAGCTTGAGTTACTCAGACTGTTTGGATTAGCAAGTATACCATCAGACCTAAGCCAGACTGGGGAAAATTAGAATTTTTACTTTTGATATAGGACTTGGCCTAGATTAAACTGACTCCAGAACCAGCAGTTCCCTTACAAGTCTGAGGCATGTGACTTGTAAAATGCCACTAATCCTTGATTCTGATAGAAGGAACGTCATCCTCAAAATGAGTTATAAATTAGGCAAAGTAAGTTTCTTATCCTTTTTTTTTGTTGGAGCACGATTCTAGGGATCAGATGGATTCAACCTTGGATCCCAGAAAAGCATGTAAATGAAGATGAAGATTAGCACTGGAAAAATGCAGAGACAGAGTTTTTGAATGAATGGGTTGAATAGTTGGAATAGTTTTATGGGACTATGCTAGAAACAGAGGTGAACAAGAGACAATGCCCCTGCTGTATAGAAGGGAAGAGTCAGACAATAAGCAAACAAATAAATCAACAAGATAAAATCAGAAACAGATCAATGCTATGATGTCAATACAGGGTGATGTGATAGAGGGTGGGGGTGGGGAGGTGGCTGCTTACAATAGGGGTTAGGGAAGGCCTCTTCGAAAAGGCGACATTTGAGCTGAGACCTGAATGGTGAAAAGGAGGCAGGCAGGCATGTAAAGAAATGAAGGAAGAATAATCCTGTTGGAAGAAATAGCAAGTGCAAAGAATAAATTTGCAAGTTCAACGAACAGAAGAAAGAGCAATGTGAATGCGCAGGGAAGTGGGGGAGGCGGGACATGGATTCAGATGAAAGCAAGGAGATTGGCAGGGGCTGGCCCAGCAAGGCCTGCAGACTGTGCTGGGGAGTTTGGCTTTAATAATCAGTGCCCTGGGAAGCTACTGGCGGGTCATAAGCAAGCGACTGACTTTACCTAAATGTCTTTGAATTTATTGACTGAGGAGGAAGGAGTTAAAAGTGGGAAAAAAAGGGTTTTTTTAACCTCTCCTACTAAATGAAAACCATGTGTTTGTGCTTTCTCAGCGTTTCAGTACTCCAATTGAATTGTTGACATGTTAAAATGCATTTATTACACATTTAATTTCCTTAATTGAAGGAGAACTTGGAAATATCCCTGCCGTTACTGATTCTAGGTGAAGAATCAATATTCCTTGCACATTTTAATTTTTTTTCTTACTGTTTCTACCCAATGGGAGATTAGAAAGTAATTTTGTTTAAGAACTAAAATTAAAGTAATTACTAATTTTAACCTCTTTTGCTCCCATGTGGTTACTGCAATTAAAATCAGTATTTATAACATTCACAGCTAACCAGCATTTCAGGGTTTTAAAACCTTTCATTCTAGATCTTCAAGTACATAGCTGAAATCTTGCAAATCTTCTGTGGTTAACTGCAATTTACACATCCTTTCTAGTGAAACTATGAGGTCTATAGGTGAATTGAATCTGAGTGCAATTAAAAACTTATTTGGACAGCATTCCTTGCTAAGAAATGTTTTCTATGTAGTATTTGTTAACGATTATAAAGCTTGGTTTGTTATCTATAATTCAGAAACTTTACATGGGTCTGTTTCAAAACAAAAACATAATATACTATAATACTGAAAAAATATTTGTTTTCCTGAGGAGCTCAAAGCACTTTACTGATGTTTTTTCATTTGTCCTCACCATTTCCCCAAGGTAAGTAGATGGAAAATTTTATGCACATTCAATAGATGGGGGAACGAGGCCAAGAGAAATGAATGAACATGCCCAAGGTCATGTAATACGTCAATGGCAGGGGAAGGATGAGTCTCAGGTCTTCTAATTCCCAGGGACCTGGCATTTTGTAATATAGAGCAAGGTACCAAACCAGTTCTGGTTTGGTTTGGTACATACAAGTCCCCACGTATACAATTACGGTAAATTACTCAGATATCTGTTTTGTGGTATATCTCTATGTTTGGTGTTTACATTGGCCACAATTCTTGTTATTTTTAGATGAAGACATGGGAGAGGTGTTAAAAAATTCAGTAAGATTAAAATATTTATCTCATATATTGCATGTAAGTTGTCTGGCTAGGAGCCTATACCGGCTATAGGAACTTTATCATTTTGCCAGTCTACATTTGTTGCCTGCTATTTAAGGAATTAGAAATACACACACACACACACACACACACACACACTTCATTGTATCATTTTCCCATATAATGCTTTTCCTCCATAATAGGATATTTGAAAATTGTGAGCTCCTATGAAAAGTTAAAGTTGTTTAAGCTTTCTTTCTTAAGTTTTAAAATGTTTATATGTCCTTTTATATTAGTATTTGAGTTCTTGCTTTTTTGTCTTTTCTCTTTCTCCTATGCCTGAATCTTTATTGTAAAAAAATTCCAAACACAATAAGCATAACAAGAATAGTATAATAAACCTCCATGTACCCCTTATACTGATTATAATTACATGCAATTATAACCAAATAATTATAAAGATTTTGTAACATTTATTTCATTTCTCTTTTTTTGCCTTTGCCAAACTTTCAGAAAGCAAATCTCAGACATCAAGTCATCTCATCCCTGTATACTTTTCCTACAAATCTCTAAAAGTAAGAAATTTTAGATCATAGTCTTAATGCCATTGTCACACTAAAACTTTAACAATAATGCCTTTATAGTATCTAAAATCCATGCCTTAATAAAATCTCTCAGATTGTTTTAAAAAACAAGCAATCTTTTCATAGTTGATTTGTTTAAATCAGGATCCAAAGATGTGGCATTTGGTCGCTGTGTCAGCCTTTTGTACTCTAAGGCAGCTCTCTCCCTTTTCCTCTGCCCACTGTTGTTGACTAGTTGCAGAAATCAGGGAAGTTCCCCTGAAGAGTGTCCCATATTCTCAAATGATGTTTGCTTCTTTGTGGTATCATTTAAGTTATGCCTCCACCTCCTATATTTACTATGCAAGGAAGTTAACTCTAGAGGCTGGATTACATTCAAGTTCTTTTTTTTTTTAATTGTTGCTGCAAGAACACTTCATAGGAGATACTGTGAGCTTCCTATTACATCATATGAGGAGGCCCACATGTCTGGTTATTCCACTCTTATTATGCTAAGAGTATCAGAGGGTTCATATAGTGACAGCCTGACCCTTCCATTAAGTTCCCTGTCAGCCTCTCAACTAATGGTATCAACCATTGATGATTTTTGCCTAAATTAATTATTGCAGGGGTTTCAAACAATTATTTTTTCATCTTACCATTTCTTCCACATTTATTAGCTGAAATTCTTCTGTATAGAACTTTTCCTCCTCAACTAAGCCTACTAGATTAAAGAGAGAATTAATGCTTAATTCTTTCCTTTTATTTGACAAGGGAATGGTATTCTAGTTACATTCATCAGTGTCCAATGAGGTGGATTTCAATTAACTGCATTCATGATTCTTCTTGATACTCAAATTCAAGCACTGAAGCTTTGCTTCTAAAAAGAGTAAATATGAAAAAATGTAATACAGATGGAGTACTCACCATGTATTGGTTTTTTGGGGAAAGCAATGTAACAGCACACAGACCCCCTCTCTAGTACAAGGCACTTCCCTGTCTCAACCAAATTCTTTTTTAAAAAATTTCTCTTGGCTTTCCTTCACTCTCTCGTGGGTATAAATGGGGTATAGAAACCAAAGGCAGGGGGTGTGGGGGGAATGGGGAAAGGCCAGGTATAAACAAGAAGGAGAGAACTGTGATTCATGGTTTGAAGCCAAGCATCCTGGAAAAATGAAATACAATAAACACTTACTTCAAAGGAAACAGAAAATACTTCTCCACCATCTCTAGCCTTCAAGGAAGTGAACCAACTACAGAAAGTTCTTTATACCTCTGTTCAAAGCATATACACTGAGTTTTATCAGTCTTTTGCCTTAGTAATAGTATAATTAATTGGTGAGAGTAGCTAAAATGGGGAGATGCTGATGACCAGGACTACTTGCAATGCTAAATCTCTCGTGTTGTACATTAGAACAAGATCGCTAGGGAGAAATATGCTTACAAACCCATAAACCAAGGTGGATTGCACTTTTGATTTACCTATGAGCTCACAAGGTATGTGGGATACCAACATTAACAGGCAACATGGCCCTCTTTGCGCAACTACCACAGGCCTAACTGGTCGGATAACTTCTTTCTAATGGCAAGACTTTATTCAACAATATATTTTTTATTGTAGATGTCAGAAATGATTTCATCTTTTGCTCATGTAAAAAATGAGGTTGGGAGACTAGCTTTCAGCAATGAAATTTACACCAATATTTTACTATCTTTTAATGTGAGAGATATTTACATAATAGTAAAGATATTTACAAAACTTTAATCTCTAAGGTTATTTTACAATAATTTTTGAATGGTCCAAAAATTCATATAGAAGATTATCTCTCAGAATATGAATGCTTTGTGTTTCATTCACCTTCCTGTAATGGATATTAATCCCTTAAGATGTAAACCTGACAAATTATGCATTCTAAAAATCAAATCTTATAATACAGCCTGACATTCCTCAAAGATAAACAACATTAGGGATAGAGGTCTTAGAATATTTGAAGACAAGGTGGAAGTAATAAATTATTGACCTTTAATAGACAACAAGCTTAAATGGTGTCTTTTTCTAAAAACAGTTTAAAAGAATCTTGACACTCAATTTTGCTATCAATTTGTCCTTCCGGGGAAAGTTATCCAAAGGTTAGATTGACTAAAGTTTGAATAATGAGTTTTCAGAGGTTAAAGTGGAAGTAATTCATTTTGGGTGTCTTGAAGTATGTCTCATTAATTAGCGTATATATTTATGGAAGGACATATGAGAGTGAGCATAAAGTGTGAAGATCTTTGTATCACACATTAATACCCACCAGGGATAATCTACCATGAAAGAAGCACTAGACAACCAAATAGACAAAACGACTTGGTTGGTTGATGTCAGTTAACCAACGTCAATGGCCACCCCAGTGCTAGCATGATGGGCACATGAACAGAGCCGCGGGGAAAGATGGAGGCTGTACATGAGCCCGACTGCATTGGCTATCACTCCCTAAATCTGCTCTAACTAGTGTTACTGCCAGATTGGCAATGTGTCAGCATCAGAAATCCATGTTGAGACACCAATGCAACACTATCCCCCAAATAAACCAAACAACCACTTGGTACGAAGCTGAATACACTGGGCGTCTTCCACTCATTTGTTTTCTGACCATGATAGACAAATATTCTAGTTATATGTTAGCTTTTCCTCCCTACAGAGCCTCTGCCAACACCACCATCCTAACACTTATGGACTATTTGATCCACCAACATGGGATCCCTCATAACAGCCATCAGACCGAGGGACCCACTTTGCAGCAAAGGAAATGTGAAATCGGGTCCATGATCATGGACTTCCCGTGGCTTTATTACATACCACACCAACCAGAACCTGCTGGCCAGTTAGAGATTTTGAATGGCTTGCTGAAGACATGCTTACGTGCCAGCTCAGAGCCAATACTTTGTAAGGGCACCATTCTCTAGGCTGCAATATCCCCAAGAGGAAAAATTCATGAGACTGGGGACTAAGGAGTCAAAGCAGGAATGATCCTACTTATCTTCACTCTCAATAACCCACCTGGGGAGTTCGTGCTGTCCATCCTCATCACAATATGCTCTGCAGGGTTAAAGATTCTGATCCCCAAAGGGTTATCACTTCTCCCAGAGAACAAAATCAGAATCCCATTGAACCATAAGCAGACTGTCCCTGAGCATTTCAAATTCCTTGTGTTAAAGGACCAGGAAACAAGAAGAGGAGGGATAATTTAGGCAGAGATAATTGACCATGATCATCAAGAGATTGCATGATTATGCAACGGGGCATGGAGGAACATGTTATGGAACTCAGGTGATCTACGTGGACACCTCTTGTTACACCCTTGCCAAATTGTGATGGAAATAGAAGAGAGTAGTATCCTTACCCTGAGAAGAGCATGGAAACAAAGGGCTCATTCCTCTCAGGAATGAGAATGTGGGTCATGCTACCAGCTAAGCCACCAAAACCAGAAGAGATGCTAGCTGAGAGGGAGGGGATTTTAGAATGGTTAGTGGAGGAGAGATAAATTAAGTATCAGTTTCAGCAACAGCTTAGTTTGTTCTACTAACCTTCTCCTTCTAAGGAAGAGAGGCCTACTGGACATACAGGAAGCAGTGAATCTGAATTGCATAAGGGGTAGCCAAGGTGTGCAACTGACAAACAGCCTTTAACTGTCAGATCTTGTAGGGCTTACCTCAGCTGCAGAGATCCATTTTACCCAAGGTCAGCTCCTTCTGGGGGTAGCCCATATCCAATATATGATTAAGGCTAGGATATTAAGGCCTGGCTAATTTGGCCCAATGTGGGACAACTCTGAGACAATTTCACCTCCAGAGCTCCCCCAAGGAATTGGCTGTGGCTGCCAGGCTCTCATCACAGCTTGATTTATCGCTCTGCCTAATACTTCTTTCTCTCCTTCCTTAATAAATACCCCAAACACTAAGCTCTGTGTCAGAGTCTACTTCCCAGAGTACACAAATGATGAGTACTGGTTACAGAGAATCCTGTTTTCATGAATTTCCCTCAGTCTGCCAAATTCTTCTGTTAGTCATGTCCGTGAGGGGTCTATAGATTGCCCAAGCAGAGTTGGCCCCTCACCTCTTTGTATCACCACAGCACTGAGTTTACTCTTTTCATTATAGCACTCACCACGTCACGTTGAATTGTCATAAATGTCAATGTGTCAGTCTGGACTGTTAGTCTCACTCTTGAAACCAGCGATGCTCTCCTCACCGGCCTTTGTGTTCCAGTGCCTAGTGTATAATCAGCGTGCAAACTCCGTAGCTGAACAGTGATGAATGAAGGAAGAAGCCTTAACTTTCAACAAGGCTTTTGTTTCACTCCTTCTTGAAGTTCTAAGCCCTTTATGAACAAACAAAAACGATCTTTATTAGACTATGTTCTATATTTGACTTTGTGGCAAGAAAGTCATACTGTCACATCAGAAATTATTTTCCCTTTGTGTTGAGTATGAGTCAAGTGGTAAATGGCTAACAGTAGCAGAGCAGCAATAAATTTTCCAAGCATGGGTAAAGGGTGAATGAATCCTGTCAACTTCTTTGGCCAACATCCTGGAAGTCAGTGCCTGTCTGCTGATATAAGCAGTTGTCATTTACTGAGAAGCTGCTATGCAACAGGCATAGAGCTAGACCCAGGAGTCAGAGAGAGGAAAGACAGTCCTACCCTAGGAAGGCTAACCTGATGAGGAAGACAGATGAGAAAAAAAGTTCAATATAGATATTTTCTTCCTAAACCCCTGTAAAACATCAATATCAGAATGAGAGTCAATGTGAAGGATTCTTTGGAATAAAGTAATAAAAACCAATGATAACTAAGGTTTCATGGGACACACACACACACACACACACACACACACTTTCTCTACAGGAATCACAAATCTTTCTAGGAGAAGATAGTTATAGAAAGGGAACATCATTTACTAGGAAAAGAAATTAGGTGACTAGGTGATAAAGAAGGGTTTGTGCAGCAGAAACTCTAGGAAGATTGTATCAAAGATGAACTTGGGGCTCAACAGAGAACACTGGAAGACTCGTCTTTTTCTTATCTCTACTTTGATGGGGATGTGGATTCGGGACAGACAGAAGAAAAAAGTGGACTCAGAACCCTTTCTTATAAAATGAGAAACTATCAAAATACCATGTTTCCCTGAAAATAAGACCAGCTTGCATCTTTTGGAACAAAAATTAATATAAGACCCAGTCTTATTTTACCATAAGATTGGGCCTGTAATATAATACAATACAATACAATACAATACAATACAATACAATACAATACAATACAATACATACCTGTCTTATATAATATGTTATATAAGACCATATCTTATATGACATAATATGAGACCGTGTTTTATATTAATTTTTGCTCCAAAAAACACATTAGAGCTGATTGTCTGGCTAGGTCTTATTTTCAGAGAAACAAGGTAGTATTATCCACCAGTGTTTAAATGCATAGGATAAGAGGATAAGAAGCATAGGAAAAGCTTCTTAACAGGGTATCAATCAATTACCTACACCTGGAAAAAGAACAAATTGTCAGAAAGCTAACAAATCTTCTGGAAGACTAGCATAAGAGCTAACATCAAAGAGTTAATAAATTTTACACTTAATGAATGTGCTGCCTTTTGTCCACAATGAGGATGCCTCAGCAGCCCCATCCATAGGACTTGCTCTTCTAGGAGAATGATAGTGGATTTGTCCTAAGCCAGCTCTATTCTTTTACTCCTTGGTCAGGAGTCAGAGCAGTGAACAGGCTAAGAATTAGCAAGACCTATAACTAGATATTCATGGAAGATCACATGATCAGGGTAGAACCCTGTCTAGGCAAGTGTCATGTTCAAAGGAAAATAATAAGGAAAGATGCCAGAAGATAAGTGGAACACAGCTAATTGAGGCAAGATGGAATGCCTGGCCATCATCCAGGTGCCTGCTGCAACACTCCAGGAAAGGCACTATTAAGCTTTGGTGCTGAAGCCTACATGGAATCTTAAGTCTCAAAGCAGGGTAGATTGTATGGGTCTGCTTTTCCTATAACCTAAGGTCTACCCTGAAAGCACACCCTCTCTTCTAGGCCCAAGACTGAATCTTGGTTTCACCACTGCAATGGTGAAACGAGCCAAGGGGAGAGATACCCAAGGAAAATTAACTGATTAAAAGAACATAGATTAACAACAGGAATAAATCGCACAGACATAACAACAAACAAAAGCCAGACACAAAAAAGAACATGTTGTATGATTCAACTGATCAACTTCAAGAACAGCACAACTAACATGGCGATAAATGTCAGAATGGTAGTTATCTCTGGGTCCTGGCTGATGGGAGTGTTAGATATTGCCTGGGAAGAGATTCTTGACATCCTTCTGGGATGTGGGAAATGTCCTATATCTTGTTTTAGGTAGCGGTTACCCAGGTGTAACCAATATGTAAAAATTCATTAAACTATAACATTTAAAATTTGTATATATTATGTATACTGTCCATCAGTAAATAGAAAAACTCCACTTATTTTTAATCCCAGGTCTCTTCCTTCCCTCTCTCTCTCTCTCTCTCTCTCTCTCTCTCTCTCTCTCTCTCTTTCTCACACACACACACACACACACACACACACACACCACCACCACCCACGTACTTTGGCCAATTTACATCTGAGCTCCTCTTCCTCAGGAAATAGAGCGTAGGGAGGGTCAACCTTGCCTTTCCGCTAAGTGGGTGCCAGGGATGTAGTGGCATATGACACAGTCCCACAAAAGGGGTTGGGTATGGGTAGAACTTCATTTCCTGAAATTTGGTAGTGAGGTGGACAAGTCCGGAACTCTAAAGGAAAGGGGCATCTAGAGATAAGACTAGGTACTTACAGGGACAAAAAGACTTGGCTACAAAAGGCAACACCCGAGGACTTTCTTGCCTGGAAGGCATAAGAACAGAAGAGAACCCAGAACCAGCAATGATTTTGCTGAATACCATGGAGCTAATAGCACAGGTTTTGTGATTCCCCTGGTGTAAGAACAGGTTTAGTTCCAGAATCTGCAGTGGCATTAAACTACAGGTAAGGATTGTTGTGTGGCCCCATTTTTGTGAAAGGAGCCAGAGCAATCATTAGAAATACCATCTGAGGCCATAGAAACCAGAGAAACTAGCTCTCACCAAGGGATTCACCTGAAACCTTAGGCCCATTAGCATTGTATTTTAATCAAGTGTCTTCCAAAGAGGTAATAGGCACTCAAAACAAAAGCAATTTTGAGCCTTTTCAGGAAATGAGACCTCTTCTATTGCTTGCATGGCTTTCAGCTTTGAGAGAAATATAATGTGTCACTGGGATCATACACAGAACAGAAAGGCAGGATAGAATCTCACTGCAATTAGCAGAATGATGAATATAAGCATGGCTTGTTCAAGATCAGACATAGATGCTATTGTAATCAGAAGGACAGAGCGGCTCTCCATGCAGTCATTTAAGGACAACCATTTGAGCACGTTAACCATTTGAGCACGCCAATCCAATCATGCTGTCAGAACAACAGCTGCACTGGAGAGCACGCGGCTCATCAGAGAGCACCACCAAAGTCGGCAGTCAAATAGAAATCCAGTAACTAATTTGGAGATTATTGCAAGCAAGCTACTGATCTTAGTCACCAATGCCATTTACTAGAAGCAGGACAAGACTACGTGTTTATCAAGGTGAAGATACTATGACCAGGGACAGAAACTGCTGCTGGATTCCCCTTCCTGAAACACCTCCTCCAGGCTGTGTCTCCTCTGCTCACAGTTGCTCTTGGCTTTTCTTGCCAACTATCAAATATACATCATTGTAATTGTCTTTAAAGATATTTCCATTATCTGGCTTCCTTTTGTATAGCAAAATTTCTTTTTAACTTCCTGCCTGATTCCTTCCGCTTTGGCAAGCCTTTACTGGTGTGGTTCCCCTTACCTGGGCCACCCTTTAGGTTTCCCTCCCACCTATTCCAACCCTGAGCAGGCTTCAGACTCCACTTCTCGATTCCCCTTCTACAGATGTGCCACTGATCTTGATCTAATCAACCCTAAGTGAGCTCATCCTCAAGTCACTTAGCATGTAACCTCCCCCGACAAGTTAGCCCTTCCTGTTATCGAAACAATGTTTTGTTTTTGTTATTGTTTGAGACAATCTAGCCTTTTCTAGTACCTTAGGAGCCCCCCATATGGTACCTTTCTGATGACATCCTCATCCCTTCCCACCAAGAACCTTATTGCATATTTTTGTGCGAGAGTTTCTCTAGAGTATATACCTAGGAGTGGAATTGTAAGTTGAAAGGTACATACATCTTCAACTTTACCAATTCCAAACTGATTTATAAAGTGCTCATATCAATTTACATTCCCACAAGGGAAGTAGACTCTGAGACAGAGATCATGTGCAGAAAGTTTATTAGGGAGTACTCATGGGATCAACACCTATGGAGGAAAGGGAATGTAGCAGCACTGGACAGAGGGATAAATTGAACCGTGATGTAATCTCAAAGAAAGCCTCAGCTCACCTCATAGGAAGCTCTGAGGCTGAAATACTTCAGGGTTGTCCTGTTTGGGGCTAGGCCACTAGGCCTTTATAACCCCATGTGACCAAGCTCTGATCAAGTGCTATCCCCATTGGATGCAGTCCCCAGGAAGAGTACATAATTTTGGGAAGACAATTCTCTTTAACTGGCTGATTTATATCACTTTGTCATAAATCAAGTTTCCATAATGTGTAGTTTTGTTTCTGAGCAATCTGTGCTGTCCCACTGGTCTATTTGTCTATTCTACCAAAACCACATTGCCATAATCACTTTCCCTGCATTGTAGTTATATAATAGATCAATTTTGTGAGAATATTCTTAAAATATTGAGTCTTTTTATCTAAAAAGATGGCTTATCTCTCCAGATAATGAAGTCTTCTTTAGTGTCATTCAATAATGTTTATAATCATTTCTATATAGGTCTTGCATATGTTTAGTTAGATTTATTTCCAGGTGCTTTATACTTTTTATTGCTATTGTAAATGGTATTTCCAAAAGCTTGTTGCTGGTGCTTAAAAATACAATGAAAATTGATTTTTATCTGGCAGTCTTAATATAAATTCTTATGTTAGTTCTAATAATTCTTTCTGTAGATTCTTTTTAGTTTTCTAACAATCATATCTATTTCATATTATCAAACTGACAGCCTGTTTCTGTAATAATCCATTACAATACAAAGATGTCTAAAACAAAGCTAATTATTCCTCTTTTTCCTGTCACATTCTGCGTTCTGTGTCTTCATCTTCCTGGGTTTACCAGTGTTAACAGTCTTCCACACTTTTCTCCTTATCATTGACCATACATGCCAACATTCAGGGGGTTTTATTAGTTTGCTTTTACTGGAATAGGACTATAACATAATTCTGCAACCTGCTTTTTTTCACTTGCCTATTATCATGAAGTTCCCTAATCCCATCTTTTTTTCCTAATATCTTCATGTAGTTACATAAATGAACTCAGATCATATATGCAGAGTTTTTCTGTTGTTGTTTGTTCGTTTGGTTTGTTGGTTGGCTTGAGTGCCTCATTAAAACTGACTGTGGATAATCAGTAGACCAAATGCGAAGGACCTGAACTTTCATCAAAAGATTGCTGAACTAGTTACACGTATAATTTTAAGATTAAATAAAATATTTAACATATTGATGCATCTTTTAAAAATGATTCACACTAACTTTTTTGATTAACTAACGAGCTATTAGGCACAATTAGAGTCGGACCCACAATTACAAAATCGGTTCAAGTAGTGAGCAGACACACAAACAAATAAGAAGACATGTTCAGTAAAACACTTGTTAGGCATCCAAAGATAAAATAACAATCTGACTTTATTTGTCCTAGAGTAATGTACTCTATCAGGTGACGCCAGTTGTTTCACTGGCACTCTGCCGTGCCACACAGATCATGTCTGTCCGGTAGGATTAAGTGAGAACAGAAACTGTTCCAATCAAGTTGCCAATAACTTTACCGAGATTTTAAAGCTGTAATCTAGTAGTGATTTAAACTAGAACAACGTGAGGAACTAAACATAAGAAGACTGGTCATTCTTGCTATGTCTATGCAGTAGAGCATTCTATTTCTATGACAGCACATAAAATCCATCATGTCAAAATTCTAGAACACATGGAGCCTGCTACAGAAGCATCATGTGTTATCTGCCAAAAAGATATTAAACAAACTGAATTCATCTGGTGTTTTCTGTAAATAATTTACTGTTACTGTCTAGCATCTTGCAAATCTTGACTGTGTGAAAATAGAATTCTCGGAATGACTTACCCTATTTTGTGTGATTTCATTGAAAAGAAAAAGAACATATTGCTTTACTATTTGTATATTTCATGTCAGCAAAGTTTTACTATTATAATTCTATGTTAATATTTTATTCTTGGTACTACGAAGTTATAATATTTTCCAAACTAAGTAATTTGTTACTTCTTTGAAAGTTAATAGTATGTACAGTTCATAATCTTCATTGTCATCCTCAACAACCAATATTAAATGTATATCACATAGAAAGCCCTACTGCGTAGATTTGGAGAAGGATACTGGAAAATATGGCATGCAGTTGCTACTATCTGGAAGTTGACTGTCTAAATGTAGAGCTATGATGTCAATAGATGAAAAAGATAATCACGATACCAGCTTTTTCCGAACTATGAATCACTATGTTCTGGTATTGTGCTACGTGCTTTTCATAATTATCAGAAGCCTCACAATAAGCCAAAATGATAGGTAATATGTTTCCATTTTACCAATGAGAAAGTTAAACTTAACAGGAACTTGAATTTGACTGTGAAGAATCATTCCTTCATTTGATAATGACCACTTCTTTAGTATCCAACATTATATTAGGTGGGTGCAAAAGTAACTGTGGTTTTTGCAATTATTTACCTTTTAAACTGCAATTACTTTTGCACCCACCTAATATAATATACAGGAATTCAAAGGAGGGAGAGCTCTACTTGGTAGCACTTGATCAAAGCTTGGTTGCATTTTAGCGAATGGGGAAGAAGAGGGAGAGCGTTCCAAGCAAAGGGTACTTTTCCTAAAGGTCATAAACATGAAAGCATATTTGATGGGAATAGCTGGGCTCAAGGGAGTGTAAGTAGGAGAGTGAAGGTGAAATTCACATCTATCAACATATATTTCTAAAAGACTGGCAAAAGTCGTTTGGGCATAAATTGTTGAGTGCTTTAAGTGTAAAGCTAAGGAATTTAGACTTTATTCCACAGAAATTGGTAAGTCAAAAGTGCTTTAACACATATTTAAATTCTTTAAACTATGGTAGTAACATATGTGCACTTTAAAGAATTCAAATAATACAGAAGTATAGAAAGAAGAAGTCAAATTTCTCCTCTCCCCCACCATACCATAATTTTGCTTCCCAGAAATAATCAGTGTTAATAGTTTGGTTACCACTTTCCAGCCTTTTAAAATTCATAAAAATACAGATCTACTTTTTAATGTGAATGCATTTATATTATACATGCTTTGGGGCCACCTGTTTGGTTTTCTTCCAACTCAGTAATGTATCCTGAACACCTTTGCATGTGAATACACGCTACGAAGACTTTTGAACAGCCTAAAGCACTCAAGCATTTCAAAGTTTAGAAGCACTAAAATGACCAAAAAAAGTCTGATAAACATATATTAACATAACCAATGTTGCAATCAATATCTTTTTAATGATTATCTTTCTACACTTGCCCAATCATTGCTTTAGGCTAAATTCCTAAAAGTGGAATTGCTGGATATAAGCATATTAAAATTTGATATATATTTTCAAATTGTCCTCTGCAAAAATTATATCAAGCTATGCTGTCAGAGGACATGTTTGAATGTTTTTTGTTCTGTACCAATACCAGATCTTATCAACAAAGAAACTGTTTTGAGCAAGAATATGACAGGATCATAGCTATCGTGTGTCAGATAGCTGGCCCATTCTAGATCAGTTTTTAATGCATGATTCATTGTCTATTTAAAGTTGTTAAGCCAACAACTGGGTAAGCAGACATTAAGGAAATGTAAGATTTCTAATGTATTAGGAAGGTGACTAAACAGAATTAATCTCACTTGGCAGAAAATTCATCCAACTGCTTTAAGTCAATGGTTCTCAAAGCTTGGTGCACAGGCAAATCATCTGGGGAGCTCTAAAAACTATCAATGTCTGATATTTTTAAATATCAAATCATTTTAATTGTAATATGATTTTTTAAATTTTCAACGAATTTTGCAATTATTCACAAATAGTCTGAATATATACACTTGCTATAATAATGTGAGTAAGAACTTTGAGAAAGAATGCATTTGAACAAAAACACTTAAAAAAAATATTTTCCAAAAATGTATGGTACGTCAGTATCAAGTACAGTACAAATACCTAACTGTCATTATTTAGGCCCAGACTTTCTATTCTCAAACACCTAATAAATATCATAAATATTATTATGGAAAAATCACTCCAAAATAAAGAGATAATTAAAGCCCAAACCAAAAAACTATCAATGTCTGGATCCTACACCCGAAATTCTCCTTTAACTGTTCTGAGGCTGAGCACTGAGATTTTTTTTAAAGCCCTTGAAGTGACTCTAATGTGAGCCACAATCAAGAATTTCTGCTTTAAATGTTAATATTGAAAGCTCCTGAACTCCATGCCCACTCATCTCATAAAGATGCCTGATGTTGCTTCCTTTTTCTGTAGCTCTCTTGAAAGTACGATGTGGGTTCCATGTTTTGGGGAGATCTCACTAGATCCAAACCAGGCACTACATAATAATAGTCTGAAGAAATGTGTATTTCTTTTCTTGGCAAAGGCACTGGATTGTATTCCAGGGCTTAACTTCATTTCTACACTTTGAGCCACAAAGACAAAGAATCGTCAGTATTTACAATCTTTAGTCAAACATTATGTTAGGCCTCAGGTGAATTAAATACAGGCCTGGTAAATCTGCAGAAAACAAACAAAATAAACAAACAAACCTGGTTCTTAGAACATTCCCCAGAAGATGAAATGTGCAAGTTAAAACAGGTCTGGCCTGACTGACACACAAGAGAAGGCAGGATTTACACAAGGCAATGTTAGTAGAATAATGAATAACCTAGGCCTGTGAAGAATTGTTTTTCAGGTATTTCAACAGTGTAAGATCTAATTTCTCCCATCCTGTTGCCACATAATCTTCAAACACAGCCATTGTGATTAATGGTATTAGAAGGAAAACCCCATCATGTTTTGAGGGATGAATGTCCCTTCACTTTGCTGACCAGGAGAATGAGTCACCCATTTTCCACCGACCTCAGGATATTTTGATGCTCCATGTCCACCTATCATTGCCAAGCAGCAGCTGACACTTTAAAGTGAACTTGTGCCCTTCAGAAATGTAAACTGAGCTCCAAATATCAGTATTCTGAGTTTTGCATTTGCCTGGGTTGATAACTTTTTAGGTATTATAAGAGTAGGTTGCTGATCGTTGGCAACAGAGCGTCAGGCCTGGGATTCATTTACTGACATCTCACTGCAAACAGGTTGGCTCTACACAGTACTGTGGTACTAAAGCAGCTCTCTGCAGGGGGAGTCATGTGCCAGGGGGCTGATTTGCAGCATTTGCGAATTTCTGTGGTGTAAATACTCCCATCATGGCTGATTTTAGGCTACTATGGTTTAATAATCAGCACTCAAAATCCTCAATATTTAACAATCAGCTCTCTCCAGCTGGTTCCAGCATGCTACTGGCTTTACCTCACTAAGAATCAACAATCTTGGTTTTCTGGTGGGTAATTGCAGACTAACAGCTACTGTGTTTCCCCCAAATTAAGACCTAGCTGGACAATCAGCTCTAATGTGTCTTTTGGAGCAAAAATTAATATACAACCCAGTCTTATTTTACTATAAGACCAGGTATAATATAATGTAACATAATATATCATATATCATATATCATATATCATATATCATATATCATATATCATATATAATATGTAATATAATATCCGGTCTTATTTTACTATGAAACCGGGTATTACATTATATTACATTTTACTTATAGTAAACTAAGACCAGGTCTTATATAACAAAAACTGAGTCTTATATTAATTTTTGCTCCAAAAGATGCATTAGAGCTGATTGTCTGGCTAGGTCTTATTTTCGGGGAAACATGGTAAAATATAGTGTAATTATTAGACTCAAGACCATTTTGTTGTTCAAAATTCAACCTCAGAGTGCAGCAAAGCCCAACTCACACCTATACCACAAATTTTTCAGCATCTATTAATATTGTCAAAGACTCTAAGGGTCTAACACTGCAAAAACTCAGCTATTAGCACTTTCAAAAGGTTATTTATAAAACTATTTATAAGAATTATAGTCTAAAGCAAATTATTTTGGGCTGGGACCATGGAATGAATTGAAACTTAAAACTTATTTAATCTAATAACTAAATCAACTTATCAGCAGTAATGGTTACATGCTTGACCATGCATGCTCCCTTTTTCTCATGAAGTTCAAATGCTCTTAGGAGTGAGCAGCTGTTCCAGATCCCATTTTATTTGACCCAAATTTGAGTCATCATCTCTTTGGGAAAAAAGAGTTCTCTGTTTTCCTTGTGAAGTCCTATGTTTACCAAGTGGATGGCTCTGGAATAGAAAGAGGCACTAGTCGGCCTGGCATCTATTTGAGAAAGAAACCAATCTATGTCTTCCTAGGATATGGTCGTTTTTTTAAATACACATTTGTAAGAGATAGTCATTATTTTTGTTAGCACTGTTCCGTTACATATCAAAAACATGTGAGTAAACATGTCAGTATATTATTATTTGAAACAGTCACCTATATGTGCTTTCTATACCATTATGTCATAAAAACTGCTTATTATATTTCCATACAAAAATAATATTAACATATTGTAGAAAAGTTAAGAGTAACCTGTAGTCTGAACAGATATTAGTTTGTATCCTTCCTTGTATCCTCAATTTGTAAATTAATATCCTCATTTGTAAAAACAGACAAAAAAAATAGTACCTACTTCATGGGGTTATTGTGAGGGTTAAATAAAATAATATAAATACAGCCCTTAGCATAGGCTTGGCATTTAGTAAATTCACAATAAATCAATAAATTATTTTATATTGTTATTCTTTTGATCTTTTGCAAATTTCTTTAATTAACCCAATCTCATATGATCTTTTATTATAGTTATATGAAGTATGTGAGTTAAGTATTATTATAGCCCTTTTAAAGATAAGGAAACAAAAAAAACAAACAATCCAATTAAAAAATGGGCAGAGGACCTGAATACACATGTCTCCATAGAGGACATACAGATGGCTAATAGACATGAAAAGATGCTCAACATCACTAATCATTAGGGAACTGCAAATCAAAACCACAATGAGATATCATCTCATATCTGTCAGAATGGCTATTATCAACTAATCAAAAAACAAGTGTTGGGGAGGATGTGGACAAACAGGAACCCTTGTACACTGTTGGTGGGATTGCACACTGGTGTAGCCACTATAGAAAAGAGTTTGGAGGGTCCTCAAACATTTAAAAACAGAACTACCTTATGACTCAGCAATTCTACTTCTAGGTATTTATTTGAAGAAATCCAAAACACTGATTGGAAGAGATGTACGCACTCCTATGTTCACTGCAGTGCTATATATAAAAGCCAAGATATGGAAACAACTTAAGTGCCCATTAATAGACGATTGGATAAAGAAGAGATGATACATATACACAACGGAATATTACTCAGCCATAAAAAATGAAATCTTACCATTTGAGACAACACGGATATATCTATAGGGTATTATGCTAAGTGAAATAACTCAGATATAAAAACCATATGATCTCACTTATATATGGAACCTAAAGAAGAAAATAAACAAACAAAAAAATAAAACAGAAACAGACTCTTAGATACAGAGCACAAACTGATGGTTACCAGATGGGCGGGGGTTGGGAAACAGGGTGAAAAAGGGGAAGGGATTAAAATTTACAAATTGGCAGTTACAAAATAATCATGGGGATGTAAAGTACAGCATAGGGAATACAGTCAATAATACTGTAATAACTATGTATAGTACCAGGTGGGTACTAGACTTATTGGGGGGATCAATTCATAAATTACATAGATGTCTAACCACTATCCTATACACCTGAAACTAATATAAAATAACATTGAATATCAACTATAATTGAAAACAAAAAAAAACAAAGATAAGAAAATGAAGGCTCAGAAAAATTAGCAATTTGCCCAAGATGGAATAGCTGGTAAATAGCAGAGCTGGAATGGGTTTTCATATAACATATTATATATAATTAACCATAATACTACTCTGCTGACTCAAAATAGTGCTAAACTAATAAACAGCAATAAAACTGGCATTCTAACTAGAAGAAATTTTTTCATTCATGAGTAAGGTAAATATTGCTAGGTACTGATTTTGGAAATACTATTATTCCTTGAAAAAAATCACAAGTTTCTTCTATTAGTAGCAGCAGCAGAAACTATTTCTAAATATTTCTGACATGCCAAGCACTACACTAAACACTTTATATGCTCATCCCTTTTCATCCTCAGAACAACTCTCTATGGTAGGTACTATATTCTTTTTTACAAATAATCATAATAACTCACATTTATGACCACTTAGTCTGTGCCAGATATTGTGCCAAGTATTTTGGATGCATTGTCTCATTTTCGTCAGCCCAACAAACTTCTGAGATAGGGAGCCATCATCATTATTATTATTATTACTATTATTTCAGTTTGCTAATGAAGATAATACATAGACAGATTTCCTGTTAGAATTATAGACCAGGAAACTTTTTATTAGACATTATTATCTCAGTGTAATTATATAATTTAAAGGTCCTGTCAAGATGATCTTGCTAGAGCCAGGTCCATTAAAATTAATCACTGAAATAGAGATTGGAGAGAAAACAGTTGCTGAGGCAAAGTTATGTTCAAAGTATGTTTATGCATTCCTCCCAGAGTTGTAGAATAAGAAATGCTGTGAAAAACTTGAATTTTGGGGATGCATTGTATTAGTCAGATCCTATCTAGTTTGTGTAAAAATAAACTCTGTTTGGCAACTGCACACTAACGAGTAACTATTCTTAACACCCAGTAACACATCATAGCCTTTCCAAAGATAAAAACAGTGATGGGGTCAAAGAAGTATGTTGTTTCAAGGCGTATGTTACTATTAATACAACAGTCTCTCTGCAGGAAGTATACACAGACAGCTCACAAAAACAGGAAAGTCACTCAGGAACCTGCTTTAAAACTCTCAGTCACAAATCAGAAGTCAAAGAGAAGAACACAGTCTTTCTCATTCTTTACTCAGGCAATGCTGTATTTTCAATCTTGTGAAGACAGATCTAGACAAACTCAGGAACGTAACTTTTTACACCAACACTGTCATTTTACAGATAAAGAAACTAAGATCATGGATATGAGGGACATCTAATGGTTTTGCCTGCCCAGAATCCATTTCCCCTTCTGGGAACAACCCATTCCCATGGACTTTTCTTTGGTACTCCTCCTTGACTCCTGGTCTTTGGGTTTGGAGAGGGCTGATCTCATCCCCAGTTCCAGGGGTGGGCATAGACCAGGCCTGGGCAAACAAGGTCACATTCAAGTGTTCACTGACAGGCACGAGACAGAATCTAAATCAATTTAATACAGAGGTTAAAATAAATCAGAGACCACACAGTTAATGCCAAAGCTAGGACTATATTCCAAGCCCAATGCTCTTTTCATACTCACATGCCACATAACCATTTAAGTAAAAAAAAAGTTATTATTAATGTAAAAAATACTGGGGGTGCCAAAAATGCATACACATGACTTGTATTCACCTTTTGTTATCGATATATATTGAGTATTACAATTTTAATAGTTTTTTTCCTTTCTTAAAATGTGTATACATTTTTTTGGCACCCTCTGTAGTTGCAGTTCCATTTCAGGGCTAATAAGTCAGACTGTCTCAGGGTCTATGCTACTTCCTGTTTATATAGTAGGTATCTGCAACATATGCCCACATTTCCTTCTATTTCCTTAAAGAGGATAACAATTTATACCAGGGTAAGAAGAGGACTGTATACATAGACATCACCAGATGGCCAATATAGAAATCAAACAAGCTATGTAATCGGAAGCAGGAGATGGAGAAGCTATATTTTCTCTGCCAAAACAGGACCAGGAGCAGATTGTGGTACTGACGATGAACTGCTAATATCAAACAGAGTAAAGCTAAAAGAATCGTAATGCCAAAATACAACATAAATAGTATTCCTGGTGGATTTAAAAAACAGATTTGCACTGTTAAATTTGGTTGACACAGAACCAGAAGAACTATAGATTGAAATGAGAAATATTATTAGGGAAGAATGAAAAAGACAATACCGGGACTGAAAAGGAAAGAAAAGTCGAGGTAGATGACAAAAGAAATACTAAAAACTTAAAGACAAGCAAGAAGCAAAAGCTAAAGGTGACAAGAGCGGGGTTAGAATCCTGAATGTAATTTTTCAACAACTATCATGTAGAGATAAAGAGAACTATTACAGTAGTCAATGTAAGGAGATGGAAGAAGAAAACGAAGAAGAGATCTCTAGCTGAAGATTCAAGAAATGGAAGAGAAATCCACACTTAGAGTAGTGTGCTGAATGGCCAATAAGGAAGCACATTATCTGACCAAGAGAAAATAAAGAGAAGGTGGAAACAGTAAACTGAAAATCTATGCAAAAGAGACAAAAGGATGACAGAAACCTTTGAAGAAGATGTCTATGGGGAAGAACCTGTAATTCTAGAAAGCAAAGTGAAAGCTGCCCTGAAAGTTACAGGGAAGAAAAAATCACCAGGGGTGGATGGGATACTGATAAAATAATTTCAAACCACAGAGACTGAATCTGTCAAAATTCTCGCAAGAGCATGTCAAGAAATAGGAAAAACAAAACAATGGCTACAGACTGGACATGTTCAATATCCATCCCAGTCTTCAAGAAAGGAGATGCCATGGAGGGCAGTAACTATGGGACCATTGCTACCTTCCCAAGCAAGTAAAGTGATGCTCAAAGTGACGCAACAAAGGCTTCTACCTTATATGGAGCAAGAAATGCCGGATGTTCAAGCTGGATTCAGAAAAGGAAGAGGCACTCAAGATCTAATTGCGAACATTCATTGGGTACTAGAGTGCACCAAAGACTTTCAGAAGGCTGGTCTGTGTTTTGTAGACTACAGTAAAGCCTTTGACTGCATGGATCATGAAAAGCTATGAGTTGCTCTGAAAGAAATGGGTGTGTCTCAGCACTTAATTGTCCTGAGGTGTAACCTGCACTGTGGATAGGAGGCCACTGTCAGGACAGAGTGGTTTTCTACAGGCAAAGGTGTCAGACAAGGGTGCTATTTATCTCCTTAATTGTTTAGCCTGTACACAGAACACATATAAAAAAAGTGGGCTAGACTCAAAGGAAGAGTGAAATTTGGTGGAAGAAGTATCAGTAATTTATGTAGATGACACCGTCTTACTGGCAGAAGTAGCAATGATTGGAAAGGACTTATGATGAAAATGAAAGAAGAAAATGCCAAAGCAGAACTGCATTTGAACATCAAAAAGGCAAAAATCATGACAAGAGAAGAAATATACAACTTTAACACAGACGAGGAAGACACTGAAATTGTTCAAGGTTTTGCTCACGTTGGTTCATTGATTCAAATGGAGACTGCAGCCAAGACGTCAAGAGAAGGCTGAGACTTCAAAGCAACAGATTAGGAAAGATCATTAAGAGCAAAGATGTGTCATGAGAGACCAAGGCTAAGATGATCCACACCCTCGAATTCCCAATTCTTAAGCACAAATGTGAAAGTTGGACAGTGAAGAAGGCTGATAGGGAAAAAATTGATCCATTTGAAATATGGTGCTGGAGGAGAGCTCTACGGATACATTGAACTGCCAGAAAGATGAATAAGTTGGTCCTACAGCAAATTAAGACTGAAACATCGCGGGAGGCAAAAATGAGAAAACTGAAACTGTCCTGTTTTGAGTACATTATAAGAAAGCAGGGTTCTTTGGAAAAGACCATAATGCAAGAAAAATAGAGGGCAGCAAGAGAAAAACCAAATGTGAAATGGACTGACTCCATAAAGAGCCATAGGCATGAATCTATAGGAGCTGAGAACAGGGAGGTTGAGGACAGGATGTCGTGGACATCACTCATTCATAGGGTTGCCAGCAGCTGCCTCAATGGAACATAACACACACACAAAGAGGGCAATCATAATTTACTTTATATTCAATGCTACTCTAAGGCCATTTAAAAACTTATCTTATGCTACTGGGATATCACTATATATTTTGTTCTATGAATGATTGGAGTATGATTTACGGCCATGTGAAAAGGGGCTAGGTAAGAAATGTGAGGCCAGTGCCGTATTCCAGAAGGTTTATAGTGATTGCATTGGAATGACTAGATTATAAATAATTTTCCCTCATTCCTTTACTTTCCCATTTTGGGAGGTAAGAATATATTTCAAAAATTAAAAAGCTTACACTTTTCTTAAAAATTTAATTATTCAAAGATCAACCCTCTCTGCTTCAAATTATTTAGCCCCTTTTTTACTGTTTTACAACTCTGCCTTGCTTTTTCTATTTTGGCCATTCATCTCCCCCTTTATTCTTCTAGGAGAAAAAGATGAGACTCAAACTAGACAATATTCTGCCTATCCTGGGGCATAATTTTCCTAAGAGTGCCTATGTGTAAGTGTGGCTGGATTAGGGCCGGTGTATCAGAGCTCCCAAGAAAGCAGCTAACTCCCAGGAAATCAGTACACAATGAAGTTTTGGGAATTAGGAAGGTTTAGGAACCTTCTGGAGGTTTAGGAATTACCCAGAGCAATTTTAATTAACTATATCAGTGTGGACTTTCGTTACCTCAGGAAACTTGGAGTTGGTATTACTTAAAATAATATTTGGGTGTTACACCAAGCCTCAAACAGAAAATGGCTGACCTGAATTCCTTCTCTTCCCCTTTCCAAAATAGTTATACACTGTGCACCCATGTATCTCAACTCTTCCTCATTCTTCCTCACTCCCTATAATTAATAATTAGTAAGTCCGAATGTGTTTTCTTCACCATTCTCATATTGCTACATCACCAGTTGCTGTTTGGACTAATAGCTTCTCAGCCACCCTTTAATCTCCTCCTCCCTTTAATCCTCCACCCCAATCTTTAATTTTAATCTTTAAAATCACAAATCCAAACCTGCCACTCCCCACCCCACCTCCACCCCAACACCAAACCATTCAGGAGTTCTTTATTTCCTTCAGGATAACAGCCAAACTTCTCAACATGGCATTCAAAGCCTGTCAGGATCTGGCCTCTGGGTATTATTTTTGTACCATCTCTCACCAGCTCCTGTACCCTCATTGGCTTCCCTTTAGTCACATCAGACAACAGTTTTACAGTCCACTTGGCACAAATTATTGCCTCTATCTGGACTACCTTGATCCTTCTATTTGGGGTTGATTAATTTACACTCGTTGACAAAAGAGTTTATATTGTGTTGTAGCTTTGGTATAAAACACGAGACTATTTATATGCTTTTTATATGCAGTGTTTCTGGAGGATTACATAAGAAACTGGTAATATTGATTGCCCTTGAAAAAGAGAACTATGAAACTAAAACGTAAAAAATGGGAAAGAGACTTTTCACTTTATACTCTTTTGTGCTTTTAGAATGTTGTGTTTTGTAAATATATCAATAATTTAATTAAAATTAAAGATATGTCTACTCTATGGCTAAGCAATTACACTCCTTGGTATATTCCCAAGAAAAATGAACGCATATGTCCACCAAAAAACATGTACACGAATATTCGTAGCTTTTCTCTTTTTTTTTTTTTTTTTTTTTGTTGAGAGCCCACTGGCCCATGTGGGAATCGAACCAGCAGCCTTCGGAGTTAGGAGCATGGAGCTCCAACCGCCTGCGCCACCCGGCTGGCCCCAGCTTTTCTCTTAATAAACAAAATCTGAAAACAACCTAAATGTCTATCAACAGGAGAATGGTTATATAAATTGAAATATATTTATTTAATGGAATACCATATAGCATTTAAAAAAAAAACACCAAAAAATCCCAAAACTATGATATAGCTTCTCAGGGACATAATGTTGAGCTAAAGGATTAAACACAAAAGAATAAATACTGGATGGTTCTATTTATTTCAAGTTCAAAAACAGGCAACATCAATGGATGGTGATAGAAGTCAGAATACTGACTAGACAAGCAAGGGTGAGCATGGAGGCCTAGGAGGTTGGCATGAGAGGGTACTCACTGGGAAGGGGGATTCGCTTTGGTTAGGAGTGTTCTGTAGCTAGAGGTGGGTGGTAGTTAAATGAGTATATACCTATGTAAAACATACATACGTAATAGATATATATACATGTGTAAAAATAATTTAGATGTACACAGCAGATTAGTGTATTTTACTGTCTACATATTGATACATTTTTAAGTATTTAAAAAGCATAACAAGTACACACTGCCAATTTGAAAAAAGGAAGTAATTTTTTAAAATCTCATTCAAATGTCAAATGATCTCTCCCTTTACACCGCACTAAAAGTTTATGAGGAAAAAAGCAACAGTGAAAATACTAAGAATTTCTTTAAATTAAAGAAAAAGTTTGAAGCAACTATTGATTGTAAGAATAAAATTCTGATTAAGCCAATTATAAAACAAAACCAGAATTTTCTATCATGAACGTCAGACCTCAAAGACTGTTCTATAATGCTTCAGCCCACAAGAAGCAAAAAGATTCTTTTACAAATTTATTAAACAGCTTTTAGAAATGTAAATGAATAAGATGGTACTTAAGATTGACATTTTATCAGAGGACACATGGTAACCGGGAGAATTCGGTTTGTGGAAAAGTGGCAGCTAGAAATGCAAGTGACAAGGGCAATATTATGTAAACTAGGTTTATCTGGTCCACAAAAATGCAGAACAGTGATCTTTGTAGGTAAGAGGATAGAAGAACCAGGTGGTCAAGAGAAAGAGCAAAGAAGAGACAAGTTTCTAGGCATCCAGAATATTTACAAGTGAATTTAAAAAGGCATGTGAAATTGTGAAATCAGCTGCTTTAGATATGTCAGCTCAGGAACAAAGGAAGGGAGGGGGAGAACCACCCAAAGTGAAAGCAACATGTTCTTTTAAAAATGACTTTCAGTTCAGGAGAGGCAGTAAGGTACCAAAAAAAGATGTTTAGGTCACCCCTCCGCCTCCCAAGATTTAATACTTTGAAAGTCTAATTTGTTAGGTTTTTTTCCCCCCTCTTAATAAGTTATTTTTCTTTTCAATTAAAAAGTAATAGCGCTTCACTGTGAACATTTGGGAAATACAGACAAATTTTAAGGAGAACCCAAAAATTGGTCAAGAGATGATGACTCTAGAATTTCAGTAATGGATAATTTCTAATAGGCAGACAGGACCTAAACACAAACAGATCAGAGGTTCTCCTGCCGTGGGAACGCAGATAAGTTTATTATTGGAGATTTGTCATTTCTACTTTATTTTCCCTCTAGAAGCTTCTCGAAGACAGAGATTTCCCTCTAGAAGCTTCCCTCTAGAAGCTTCTCGAAGGCAGAGATTTTTATCGGTGTTGTCCACTGCTGGATCCCAGTGCCTTGTACTTAATAGACACTCCAGAAATATTTATTGAACTACTTTTTTCATACTTATGAAGATTAGCTGCTACTTCTTTTTCCTTTATAATTAAAAGAGTTAAAGTCCTTTTCATGCTGCATTTTATGACTTTTCCTATTTATCAGGACAATCTAGTTTTTAAATAAAAATGTCTATTAAAGTAAGGAAAATGACAAATGTAAACAAAAGCTTCATGATTCTTATTAATATCACATTGAATTTCTTCTGTGATGCCTTGTTGTACACTCTTCCTGAATGGTGTAAGAAACAATTCCTTCCATTCCTTATGTTAATCTATTGCCCATGTAACTTACCAAATAGAACTTGAAAACCAATTTAAAATCTATGGCATTGCAGCTCATTTTTTTTTTTCTAAAGCTAGGATGTCTTTTAAAAAAAAATTTTCCCCCCAAATTCAGGCCTTGCCTTTGAAGAGCGAAAAATGAGCAAGGAGATTCCATGACACGTAGAAGTCTAGTACAGGAAGTTGAGAATATTGAATATTCTTACAGTAAAAATTTTCAGGGAGGGCAGATGGACTTACTCAAGCTTGGAATATATGCAGAATTCTGTAGTCAACATTCCCACTCTTGGAATTAAAACAGAACCCTTGGAATCTTTCAGAATCAGAGGCAGTCAGGGTCCTTCAACCATTCCTAGGCAACCAAGGTCCAGCTTGGGAGCTATGACAGTTATTTCGGGAAAAACAAAAAAAGCATAGTTAAGCAAAAGGGGGTTTTATTGGCTTACATAACTAGGAAGGCTAGAGGTGGAACTAAGCTGGGGTCCAGGGGCTTAAACAATGTCAGGGTTCTGTCTTCCAGATCAAATCTCAGGAGACCGACTGGTCCTCCTTCGATCATGTACCCTTTGCTGGATCATTAATAGTGACCAGAGAACAAGATATTTGAATTGGCAGGGCATGGGAAAGTCCTGGGACACATACCCACCCACATAAGGAGGGAAATGGCATCAATCTCACCCAAACCAAGTGAAGTATATTCTCCACAAGGGGCATTCTGTCACCACAGAGAGGGACAAAGGGTACTCCTGACAATGCCGAAATTTACCTGAGCACTATGCTTCTGGAACACAGCCCCCTTTCTCTCTCTCTCTCTCACACACACACACACACACACACACATATCTCCTCACCCCTTGTGTTTCAGGAAATGGCTCACTGCGAGGAACCTCACCCATGTGACTTAGGTAAGACTCGTGGTGACCCCTTGTCTACTTATGATAACCAGACTCAAACCCTCTAAGTTTCCATTCTTTGTCTCATAAATAATTAGCTGAACAAAATGAACAAGCTGAACAAAATGCCCACCAACTTAGCTTGATTAAACTTTAGTAAGGCTTTTCTCCTTAGCCCTACACTTGGTCCTACCTTTGAGTACAGGCAGACCTCGGCGATATGGCAGGTTCAGGTCCAGACCACAGCAATAAAGCCAGCCTCACAATGAAAGGGTTGTAATCTTTTTGCTGCTGGAAGTTCTTGCCTTCAATTTGTAAAAGAAAAAAAGCAACAGCTGTGAAGTGCTATAAAGCCAGGTGCAATAAAACGAGGTATGCCTGTTTTAGAGCAAGGCATCCTTAACCACCCCTTCTGAGAATCAGCTGATTTTGGAGGGTGGGGGAAACATTCCCTGCTTGACTTCCTCATAACTCCATCTAGCATCCAAATCCACACCTGGTTCCTTCCATCCTTGTTTACTCCTCCTTACCTGCCTGACCTTTGAGATGCTTGCAGATCAGAGCGGTCTTCCTACTGCAGCGGTCCCTACTCCTCATTGCAATAATCCTTTGTAATAAAATCTCTCCTTGCCTCAGTCTACATTTGTTTTTGTATTTGACACTGGCCAAACAAAGCAACAGATGTCTACCATAACACTCTATTATCCAGTCTGGTGGATCTTAAGGGGATGAAAATTAATTATGCTCTTCCTTCCTAATCTCAGTTTTTAATCAATTGAGAAGTAGAAATAGAAGCTGGAATCATGCAGATAAGAGCTCAAAAAGTCAGCTTCATTGATGGATGAATGGATAAAAAAATATATGGTATACACATACATTAGAATATTATTCAGCCTTAAAAAGGGGAAATTTTTATACATACTACAACATGGATGAAACTTGAGGATATTTGCTTAGTGAAATGAGCCAGTCACAAAAGGCAAATACTGTATGACTGCACTTATCTGAGTTATCTAGAGTAATCAAATTCACAGAAACAGAGACTAGAATGGTGGTTGTCAGGCGCTGAAGTATGGGGAAAACAGGGATTTGTTGATTAACATAATAGGTAGAGAGTTTCAATTTTGCAAAAGGAAAAAGTTTTAGAGATTGCACAATTAACATTACTAAATTTATGCTTAGAAATGACTAAGATGGTAAATTTTATGTGCTTTTTTTTTTACCACAATAAAAAATACTTTTTACGAAAAGTCAGCTTTATTACTAGTAAAGGTGGTTGGAGAGTGTGATATACTCATATATCAGCGGTCACAAAGAGCTTACTAATACTTCACTAAATTAAATTTCTTCAAACTTCAGGCCTTCTGGCAGGACAGGGCCTCCTCTATTAAGATTATCATAAAGGGACATCCTTAAGGACAGCCACTCTGAAAAAAAGAAGGGTCGAGTGACACATTAGCAGCTCCTTGCCTCAATCTTACCAATGAAGGTGCTTTTTCTCAAGAGGAGAATGAGCAAGGAGGGAGGCCTGAGTCCCCCAAGTTGTTTCTTCTGGGGAACAGACAGATTTGAGGGGATACGCGTTTACTCTTAACCAGTCTGGTAAAAAAAAAAAACACCACACATTAGAATACAAACTGGGAAGGAAAATGTAAAACTGGGACATTTTTCATAGTTTTTTAATTAGAATAACAAGATTTGGAGTCGTCTTTCTCTTTTCTCAAAATAATTTTATGAGATATTATCAGAGATGGTCCAAGATAGTGGAATAGGTAAAGGCTACGTCTGCTGCTTCTTATGATCACATTAAAATTACAACTAGACATAGAAGAAAAGACAGGTACTAAACTTATGGACCTTGGGTTCAAAGAGCATTTTATGAATTTGACTCCAATGGCAAGGGAAGTAAAAGCTAAAATAAATGAATGGGACTATATCAAACTTAAATGCTTCTGCACAACAAAAGAAACCATCAATAAAATAAAGAGGCAACCAACTGAATGGGAGAAAATTTTTGCAAACAACACCTCCAATAAGGGGCTAATATCCAAAATATACAAAGAACACACACAACTCAACAGCAAAAAAACAAACAACCCAATTGAAAAATGGGCAGAGGACCTGAAGAGACATTTCTCCAAAGAGGACATACAAATGGCAAATAGACATATGAAAAAATGCTCAACATCACTAATCATCAGAGAAATGCAAATAAAAACCACAATGAGATATCACCTCACCCCAGTCAGAATGGCTTTCATCAACAACACAAATAGTAACAAGTGTTGGAGAGGCTGTGGAGAAAAAGGAACCCTCATACACTGTTAGTGGGAATGCAGATTGGTGCAGCCGCTATGGAAGGCAGTGTGGAGGTTCCTCAAAAAATTACGAATAGAATTATCATATGACCCAGCAATCCCTCTTTTGGGTATCTACCCAAAAAATCTGAGAACATTTATCCATAAAGATCTGTGTGCTCCAATGTTCATTGCAGCTTTATTTACGGTGGCCAAGACATGGAAACAGCCAAAATGTCCTTCGATAGATGAATGGATAAAGAAGTTGTGGTATGTATATACAATGGAATGCTATTGATTGGCAAGAAAAGGTGAAATAGTACCATTTGTGACAACATGGATGGATCTTGAGATTATAATGCTAAGCGAAATAAGTCAGATAGAAAAAGTAGAGAACCATATGATTTCACTGATATGTGGTATATAAAACTGAAAACAGCAAAAGAACAAGACAAACAAATGAAGCAACAAAAACTCCTAGACATAGACAATAGTTTAGGGGTCACCAGAGGATAAGGGAGGAGGGGAGCTCTAGAAGAGTGTAAACGGGCCTAATATATGGTGATGGAAGGAGAACTGACTCTGGGTGGTGAACACATAATGTGAGATATAGATAATGTATTACAGAATTGTACACCTGAAATCTATGTAACTTTACTAACAATTGTCATCCCAATAACTTTAATTAAAAAAAAAACTACAACTAGATTTGGGTGGCCAGATGGCTCAGTTGGTTGGAGCACAGGCTCTAAGTATTAAGGTTGTCAGTTCAATTCCCACAAGAGATGGTGGGCTGCGCCCCCTGCAACTAAGATTGAAAACGGCAACTGGACATGTAGCTGAGCTGCGCCCTCCACAACTAGATTGAAGGACAACTACTTAGAGCTGATGGGCCCTGGAAGAAAACACTGTTCCCCAATATTCCCCAATTAAAAATAAAACATGTTAAAAAAAATTACAACTAGATTCTAAAACAAACAACCTCGAGGATCATACGAAGACTAGCTGAACAGAAAGATATAAAGAAGAGGTCATATTGAGACTGATAGAAGGGGCAGAGATATGAAATAGTCTGACCCCAAACCCACAGTATTGGTTGAAGGGGCACCTCAGCAGCTGGGATGCAAAATTGGTTCGATACCTGCAAATCAATTAAGATAATATACCACATAAACAAAATGAAGGCTAAAACTCATTTGATCATATCAATACATGCAGAAAAAGAATTTGACAAAAATCCAGCATCCATTACGATAAAAACTCTCAGCAAAGTGGGAATAGAGGGAACACACCTCAATATAACCAAGACCATATATAACAAATCCACAGTTAACATCATACTCAATGACGAAAAGCTAAAAGTGTTTTCCTTGAGACCGGGAACAAGACACGGATGTCTACTTTCACCACTTTTACTCAACATAGTATTGGAAGTCCTAACCACAGCAATCAGGTAAGAAAAATAAAAGGCTAAGTGAAATAAGTCAAACTGAGAAAGACAAAGACCATATGATCTCACTTATATGTGGAATCTAAAGAACAAAATAAATGAGCATACAAAACAGAAACAGACACATAGAGAACAAACTGACGGTTCACAGAGGTGGGTGGGAGGATGGGTGAGAAAGGTGAAGGGATTAAGAAGTATAGTTACAAAATAGTCATGGAGGTGTAAAGTACAGTATGGGGAATATAGTCAACAATATTGTAAAAAGTATGCATAGTCTCAAAGGGATACTAGACTTATCAGGGGGATCACGTCATAAATTATATAAATGTCTAACCACTACAATGTACGCCTGAAACTAATGCAAAGTAATATTGACTGTGAACTGTAATTAAAAAAAATAGTTATTGGGATATAAAGTACAGCATTGGGAATATAGTCAATAACATTATAATAACTAGGTACAATGTCCAATGGTAATAGGCTTATTTGGGTTATTACTTTGTGAGGTATATTAATGTCTAATCATTATGGTGTTTTGTACACCTGAAAGTAATAAAAAAAGGTAAAAAATACCCCACAATTTTATTGGTATACCTTTTTAAAAATATAATTTTGTTAACATTGAAAGTAACACATTTATAATAACTTGGTACACTCAATTTATTAAGTGGTTAAAAGGGGAAAATAAAAGGGATTATTAATATACAGTTCACATTTTATAATTATGTTAACTGTTTTCTGGCTTTTATCATGTAAGGTTCATTAATGCTACCAGTGAAGCTAAACAGTTTCCAAATGCTTTTAATTGATGTTAATGCCAAAACAAAAGGATAATTTTGCACTGTAAAGCAGAGCTCTGACTTACATATTTTCATTTGAAAAAATAAGACATACACTTGGGCACAAAAAATTCAAGGTCAGATACATGTAGATTAGATATATTTGAAATCACATTTTTAAAAAATGACTTCAATTTACTATAGTACTGGAATAACCATGTTTTCCAACATCTGTATGGAGAAGGCAGGGCAGATTTCATTTTTCTAGGTTATCAGATGAGAAAAGAGAAGCATATTATGTTAAATTATGTGCTTCGGATCATTTACCCAGGAATAAAATAGCTGGATTTAAAACTCCATTCTTTTCTCTTTGTACTTTCCAAAGACAGCATGTTTAAACTATACTTCTCTCTCATTAACTAATTTTTGGTGAAAGGATTATCTCAAAAAGTGCAGAAATTTGCAGTTGGTTTTTAAAGAGAAAAATGTATTCATATGGCATGTAAATTATACCTTAATTGAAAATTTGAAGAACATAAAACAAGGTTGGGGAAAAAAATTCCTCTGTGGGAACTTCAGACAGTTAACGAGTACATTAGGAATAGGCTGTGGAGTGACACTTTGGATAGTAGAGAGTAAAACACTTTGCATTTTTTAACAAGGATGGATACTGTTATGTCAAAAAAATGTGTATCCTCTATCAGCCCAACACACATTTGGTTTGAATAATTTCTACATCCTCAGAGATATTCTCTCTCTAAGGAATCAATCCATTTAGGAAATTACTTCCTAGAACTTGTACTTAAAAGTGAAGTGGCCTTATCTATCACATTTGCTTTGAGGGGAAAATGGTGTCCTTTAGATAAAACATTACAGTGACCAAAATACCTCCCATCTGTCAACTTCATATTCCTCTCTTTTAGTTTCCCATTATGCACTTTGCCAGGGAGTGAAACAGACAAGAACCTATTTTTACCACTGGAAGCATGCCAATTTGGCAAGGGGGTGGGACAATGGGTACTCTCATACATAATAAGAGGATAAATTGGCTCAGCCTTTCTGGAAGGTAATTTGGCAATATACAGGATATGAAAATTTTAAATATGCATATCCTTTGGCCCAGAAATTCAACTTCTGAGAATTTATCCCAGTCAATAAATTAGACAAATATGTAAAGATATACATAAAGGGCCTTTATGAAGCATTGTTTGCAATAAGTATGAGTTGGAGACCACCTAAATCTTTTATTGCTAGTGGACTGAATAAATACATCAGTGGGGTATTTTGAGGTGAGTGGAACAATCGTATATACAGTCATATCTTGGTATCCACAGAGGATTGGTTCCAGGACTCGCTGAGGATCCAAAATCCTCAGATGCTCAAGTCTCTTACATATAAAATGGCATAGTACTTGCCATATAACCTACGCATATTCTCTGGTATACTTTAAATCATCTCCAGATTACTTATAACACCTAATACAATGCAAATCTTGTGTAAATAGTTGTTATACTGTTGCGAATAATGACAAGAAAAAAACATGTGTACATGTTTAGTACAGACGCAACCATCGGAGGCCTAACTACACCGTACATGTCACTAACATGTAACTTTATTTTTAAAAATAGTTTTTATCCACAGTTGGTTGACTCCACAGACATGGAAACTTTGGATATTGAGGGCCATCTATACTTGTGTTTATTGCTAAGAAAAATTATAAAATAGCATGTATAATCTGGGTTGTGAAAAATTTTTCTACATGCATAGAAAAAAGCCTGGAAGGATGTACAGCAAAATAATTCTGTTTTCCCTGGGTTGCGCAGTTTCAAGTAATTTTCAGTTTTTTATTACTTTTATGTTTTTTGAAACTACACCATAAGCATGTATTACTTGTTAAGTCATAAAATATATGTGTTCTGGCTTGAAAAAAATTATAACATGCCACCTTAAAAACAATTGCTTCAGGAGAAAATATTTGCAAATCATACATCCAATAAGGGATTAGTAACCAGATTACATAAAGAACTCCTACAACACAACAACAAAAACACAAACAACCCCATTAAAAAATGCACATAGAACTTGAACAGACATTTCTCCAAAGGAGATATGTAAATGGACAATAAGCACATAAAAAATGCTCAACAACACTCATCATTAGAGAAATGCAAATCGAACCCACAATGAGATACCATTTCACACTCATTACAACGGCTAGTATAAAAAAAACAAAACAGAAAATAAGTGTTGGAGAGGATGTCTGTGGAGTCAATGGAGAAATGGGAACCCTTGTGCATTGCTTGTAGAAATGCCACTGTGGAAAACAATATGGTGGTTCCTCAAAAAGTAAACATAGAATTAGTATATGATGTGACAATTCCACTTCCAGATGTATACCCAAAAGAACTGAAGGCAGGGAGTTAAACAGATATTTGCACACTAATGTTCATAGTACTATTAATCACAATAGCCAAAAGGTGGAAACCAACCAATGTTTATTGACGAAATTAATGGATAAAAAAAATGTAAGATATATATATTATTCAGTCTTAAAAAGGAAGGAAAGTCCTGTAGCATGTTGATATATGCTACAACATGGATGAACCTTGAAGACATTATGCTAAGTATAATAAGCCAGACATAAAAAGACAAATATTGTATGATTTCACTTATATGAGATATAGAGAGAAGTTAACTTCATGGAGACAGAAAGTAGAATGCTGGTTGCCAGGAGCTGGGGGAGGGTGGAATGGGGAGTTGCTATTTAATGGGTAAGTGGTGATGGTTGCACAACAATGTGAATGTACTTAATGCCACTGAACTGTACACTTAAAAATGTTTAAGATGGTAGAGTTTATATTATGTATTATTTTACCACAGTAAAAAAACAAAACAAAAAAACACCACAATTCTTTTCTATGTAGAGGTATCTATTTCTATCATGAGTAAGAAAGACCTAACTTGTCAGAAAAATATCTATAGACTTCAGAAAACAGAAAACTCATATTCATCTCAATTCATTCCTCTTACCCATGGCCTGGCCTACGTTGGAATGTATAAGTGACATTAATCCAAATTAATAGGAGTTGAGTCAATCTTCTTCATTTCCCTCAATCCAATTAGGTTATTTATATGTGACCCTTATTTTTCCAGATTATACAGATGCCTGAAAGACATGGAGAGATTATGGGGTAATGACAAGCAGATGTTTATTCCAGACATGTCATCTGTTTCAGCCCACCTGAAATAGTCTGGCTTGGTAAATGATTAGAGCTCTTCAGGTTTTCAGAAATAGTCTGGCTCTTACCCAGTTTTTATCTTTATCGGGGACTCAGCTGGTGGGGGCCACTACTGCTTTGACCCCAGTGTGTGCCACTCTCTTAAGCATTTTCAACACCCAGGCTAATGGCATCAAAATAAAATACGTAAGCTTCTCTTCAATCTGATGGTAAGTTTCTGCCCTTTGCAGGGACCCTCTCCCCAGGGCTGGGAGCGGCTTTCAACTGTTCTGATGGGTGAACTTTATCCTGATGGGGAGCTCTTCATCCCAACGTCCCCTCTGCTGCTTCTTTCAGTGCCCATGGTGAACTACGGTGGACACACAGTGCCTGCGTTAGGACTCGGGTAAGGATGAAGTGGCACTCATAGCTACGAGGGCGATTACTACAGACATAGGCAGGAGCTGGGAGGGCAGGATGAGCGGCAGCCTCTGCTCAATCAGACCCAGGCAATTCAGCAGTTGCCTGGTTCTCTGTAAAAGACCTTCCAACAGCATCCAGATAAGAAATCTACCTTTTAGCATCTTCCATGTTTTGCTAATTTTCCGTCTACTACCAAGAGAAAAATAAAACAAACACAAACATTGTCCACCTCTTCCTTTTTACTACTCAAAGTCCCATTCTTACTTAGTTAAAATCACCTTCTCCTCTAGGAAGAGAAAGGAAGGGCATTGTTTTTCTGTTGTTATATCCAGGGACTCACACTTTGCACTGTTCACAATACTACCCACTGCCTATGGAGCTTAGGAGAACCTCAGGCAGAGAGGACTCCCGATTGCCTGCCCTGTACCTTCTTCTTCCTTAGGTGAATGGGTGTATCAAACACTATTTTGATTCTCAGTGCCAGAGGACATAGGCTAATGAGACTTCAGAGCTAAGAGGGACACTGAAAAATAACTATTCTAGTTGCTTTAGTTTTTGTTCCAGGACATTATATGATCTGGCCAAGAATACAGCCATTGGGCGTAGAAATCTCCACCATTAAGTCTAGGAATATTTAAGGCCTCGCCTCTCTCCTCTCTCCCCCCCAATCATTGCTTTAAGTATCATCAGTGGAGATGGGAGTTGAGAAGAAGAATCTCAAATTAGTCATTCTTGGTAGTTGTTCACAACTTAAATGTAAGGTTTTTGTACTGAAAGAAGGTGAAATTCATAACTAAAATGAATGATTTTTTAAAACTTTGTATTTGCTAAGTAAGCACTCTCCCATTCTCATGGATATGCCAGAGTTTACATTTTAGAATACACAGACAGAATGGTTAACAACTGGATAATACAGCAAAATAGCTAGTTGAAAAATAATTTAATTTCTGAAAATAATCAGTCACAAAGTTAGGCTCTCTCTCTCTGAATATTTTTAGTATCGATTTTGGAAACTGGATTCCACTTGCTTTTGGAAAAACCCTCATTCTCTGACTTGTGGTTAATTAGAATTGGTCTTTCTACCATCTTTTACAGCCCTGGGATTTGGAAGCTTGATGGTGTACTGGGGGCTGCATGCAGTTGGTGAGGTAGGGAAGATTTAAGATCTGCCCATCGAGTTTGGATGGCAAGTTGGACCTGGCTGCTAAGGTTGCCTCCAGAAGCCTAACCAGCTAGAACAGGCAGAGCTACTCACGCAGTGTCTAAAAGACACAATCATTTCAGTTCAGACATGGTGACCACTAGGCTTCCAATAAAGCAGGCTGGGCACAGTAGTAGGAAATTCAGATGGTATACACCACTCAAGACTCAGGCCCCTGAAATAAGGGCAAGGGTTAGAGGGATAGGGAAGGGCTTAGGTTTGGGATAATTTGGGTACAGATATCAGTACAAAGCCCACTCCATCATAGACAGGGAGAGGGAAGAGATGGGTAACATATACCAAATAATTCAGGGCTCATCCCTGCAGACACCTTAAGTGCAAGTAATAACATGAGTACTTGGGGAATAATTAGCCCCAGGGATTGTCATTAGGACGCTGATAATTGGAAGAATTCACATTCTTTCAGCACTTCTGCATGCTTTTCATATATATAATGTCACACACACACACACACACACACACACACACACACACACACACTGAAATTTATTGAAAGGAATTGGCTTATATAAGGAATTTTGCTTTATGCCATGTCTCCCAGAGGGAGACAAATGCATATAATTTGGGGTTTAGGGAAGCAAGTCTGGAATCCACAGGGCAGGCCATGAAAGGGCCTGAAAGATAGGTTAGAAACTCTCAGGAAAGAGTGGACACTTCAGCCCACAGACAGAATTTCTTCCGTGGGGAAACCTTTCTGTTCTTAGAACTTGCAACTGATTGTGTCAGGCTCAGCCAGATTGTAAAGGATACTGTCCTTTCCTTAAAGTCAACTGATTGTAGGTGTTTTTCCCATCCACAAAATACCTTAACAAAACACCCACATTAGTGTTTGGTTGAATAACTTGGTACTGGATAGCCTTAGGCAAGTTGACAAAAAAAGACCATCATGCCAGTTAAGTATCATTGAGTATCTGTCAAGTCTCTGATTTTAGATTTGGAATGTGAGATTCTAAGAGGTAATGACTCTTGTCCTAGAAAACAGGCTGTGGGTTTTTTTTTTTTGTTGTTGTTGTTGTTATTACTATTATTATTTTGCTTTATACCATGTCTCCCAGAGGGAGACAAATGCATTCCAGCCATCTATATGATTCACGTTCCCAAGATCTTACAAATGTGGGAGACATAGAACCAAAACTGTATTGTTTGTTTCAGAGGTGTATAAATATGAAAGCAAGTGAGAATAGAATGAGCCTTCTGGTGAAGTGCTCAGTGGTGCCAGTTGTGGAAATTAGGTAGGGTAGGAGTTAAGGGAGGTGGCATAACCTCATAAAATGATGGACTTTGGAATCAGACACACCTAGTTTGAATTATACCTGTACTTCTTTACAAATGCTGAGACCTTAAGCAAATTGCTAGTTTTAAAAATTGCTATATACAGCATAATGCACCCATTTAAGTATACTCATATATATCAATGAGTTTTAACAAATTTATACATCTGTGTAACCATACACATAATCAAGATATAGAACTAGTTCCTGTACTCCTTCCCAGTTAATTCTGACTCACCAACCCAAGGCAACCACTGACCTGCTGTCACTATTTATTAATTTTTATCTAATACTTATCGAGCACCTACTATCTGTCAGGCATAGTTCTGGGTATTGGGATATAGTAGTGAATAAGACAGACAAAAATAGCTTCCATTATGTAGAGGGAAATAGAAAGCAAACAAAATGTATGAGGAAATTTGTGTTGGATCACATGGTGACAACTGGACAAAAATAGGGGAAGTGACTGGGGAGATCCAGAGTGGGGGTGGGGCATGCTGGTCTTTTCAGTAGGGTAGTCAGGGATCACATCACTGGCAAGGTGATACGTAAGCAAAGATCTGATGTAAGTGAGGGTACATGCAGTATGTATATTAAGACAAGAATGTTCCAGGTGGAAAGAACAGGAAGTATAATGGCCCAATGGTGAATGTTGCTGGAATGTTTGAAAAACTGCAAAGAATCCAGTGTGACTGGAGTGAAGGGACAGAGATGGAAAGCAGATAAAGATAAGAAAAGTAAAGAGGTCCAGGTAGGATAGGCCTTACAGCCACTATGAAAACTCTGACTTTTAATCTTAGTATAATAGGGTTTTGAGAAGAGGTGTGACATCATCTGGCATGTGTAAAAGGATCAGTCTGGCTTCTGTGTTGGGAAATGACTGTCGAGGACAAGTTCAGAATTAATATAAAGTGCCTGGTACAGAGTAAATGTTCAACAGATTTTAGCTATTTGGAGGTTACTGTTTTCTTAGTAAAAATGAGGCTGTGACCTTTTTTGTGTGTTTATTTCTGTACAGTGCAATTACAGATTCATTCATTTCCTTAACATATTTGTGGGACATGACTACACTAGGTGCTGGGGAATGAAAGTTGAGCTAAAAATGGTAAGACCGCTGCAATTCATAGAAACAGAAATTAGAAAGGTACCATAAATGGGGAAAGGGGAAAATAGAAATTTTTTGTTCAATGGGTGCAGAGTTTCAGTTTTGCAAGATGGAAAAGTTCTGCAAATACGTAGTACAACAATGTGAATATACTTTACCAAACTACACTTAAAAAATGGTTAAGATGGGGGGATGGATTTAGGACAGGAGTCACCATCCTCCCAGAATGCTGTCATTTTGAATAAACCTGCTTTTCCTTCCACTGGAAAAAAAGTGCTTAAAATGGTGAATTTTATGTTAGTGATTTTTACCACAATTAAAAAGAACACTTAATAGCAAAAAAATATATATATGACAATTGTAAGGGAGAGAATAGACAAATTAATGAGAAATACTAGGTAGAAACAAGTATTTATAATGAAAAAATAATGGTGATGTGCTGTAACTGAAGGGCTATTTAAATTTTAAAAAATTAAGACTAGTGAAAAAAGAGAGTATGGCCCTATTTATGTAAAGATATATTTAGATGTCTGCTTTCTGACTAGACCCTACTCACTTACAAGCAATATCCTAAATAATATGAAACATTTGTACTTCTTTTTTCCCTGGAATGTGCAATCAACTATATATTTTAGAAAATAATGCCATCTTTTGTCCTACTAAAAACAGATGTGTACATATATGTATGTATATAATACACACGCATATGTCATACATATGTATATACATATGCATATATGTATATATATGTATACTTAAGTATATATATGTATACTTAAGCATATATACTCATATGCATGTGTCCACATGTGTACATGCCACATTAAACAGATAAATGTCTGGTTGGTTATCTAGTGTCCAGGTAATAAGATGTAATTTGGGGTGGTTTTCATTTTTGTACTTTTCTTTATTGCTTGGATTATTTAAATAATAAGAATATACCATTTTCCCTAAACAAATAAAGCTATTTTAAAAATTAAAATTACAACAACTTAACAATACAGTTCTGCTGCATAAGTTGGCAAACGAGAAGTGCTTGGAACATATCTGGAACACAGTAAGTGATAAGTATTGGCTGTTTATTCTGCTTGTGACTATGTGGCAAGCCCTGCTCTAAGTACTTCCCAGTATTTTCTCCCTTAATCCTTACAGATAATGCACGTATTGAGATACACACGGATTATGCCAAAGATCACACAGTTAAGTAATATTTTACAAATGACTTTTAACCCTTTTAACATAAATGGCTATTCAAAATGCCTTGGTCCTGTACTTGTATAAGAACTCATTGCTGAGAATATTCTCAACTGATACTACAAATACGTAACTGTTTCATATGATTCAAAGAATTACCTATAAATTCTCATAAGATTTCTGGAAATATCACTTTAAATTAAATGAGTTAAATAACTATACATTCTAAGACATGTGTAATTCATATAGTGAACTAAAATTTGTATCTCCAACTCCATAGCAAAATTATTAATAATAGTACCGGTTTGTCCTTGAATAACAATTTATTGTTTACAAAGCATATTCACACACATTGGCTCACTTTGATCTCAAAACTAGTGAGTGAAGCAGTAAGGCAGGGCAGGCACTAATACCAACCCTTCCTCCTTACCCCTGAGGAAGCTGAATCATATATGTATGCTTCAGTGAGAATGTCTTTGGCCACAAGCAACAAAAACCCAACTCTAACTGGTTTAAACAATATAGAAATATACTAGCTCACTTACTTGGATGCCCAAAGGGTGAGGTGGTCTTTAGGGTTGACGTAATCTAGTTGCACTGACTCTATTTCTCTGTAATTCTCTTTGTTCTTTCCTTCACCAAGCATTGGCTTCATATTGAGCCTGATGCAATTCTGGGCCTCAAAGCTATACACAAGAATGCTGGAGGAAAAGACCATTTCATTCTGTAGCTTTATCTTGAAAACTAGAAAACTGTCCTCAGAAGTTCTTAGCAAACTTCAGTTATCACTGGCTCAGATTAATTCATAGGCCCATTCCCGAATCAATTATTGGCAAGGGGTATGGAATTACCCTTAGATGAATCAAAATACTTGGTAAAAATCTGGGCTCTGCTATAAGAAGAAGGAAAACTGGGGGTGGGTGATGAATACTGGCCGAGCACTACACCCTGGGAAGGGGCAGCCAAAACGAGTCTAACCCAACTCTTCTAGTTTAAGACCTGAGGCAAGCCAAGATAGCAGGACTCAGGCCCCCTAACTTGCACGCTTTTCATAAAACAATGTCAACTCTTTCAGATTTTCATTAGATTAGAATGCTCATTTTTAGTTTTTATGGGGACACCCAAGGGGCATTCTTAAACCAAAAGTTTGAAAGTGGGAATTCCATATGACTGGGTGAAGTTGGATGGACTGGTAAAACTCTGCTTTGAAAGCTACATTCTGACAAATCTCTCAGAAGTACAGTATTATTCCTTTTCTTAATTATAAAATATTTCAAGCAATAAAAAACAAAGGTTTTTGGATGGACCCTTATGCTAAGTGAAATAAGTCAGACTGAGAAAAATAAATTCCATATGATCTCACTTATATGTGGAATCTAAAGAAAAAATGAACAAACAAAACAGAAACAGATTCATAGATACAGAGAACTGATGGTTACCAGATGTGGGTTTGGGGGTTGGGTGAGAAAGGTAAAGGGATTAAGAAATATAAATTGGTAGTTACAAAAAAGTCACAGGGATATAAAGTACAGCATAGAGAATATAGTCAATAATGCTTTAATAACTATGTATAATGCCAGGTGGGTACTAATCGGGGAATCACTGCATAAATTATATAAATGTCTAACCACTGTGCTGTACACCTGAAACTAATATAAAATAATACTGAATGTCAACTGTAACAAAAAAATAATAATTTAAAAAACTTAAAAAAAATCTTAACATTGTTCTCTATTTGCATTGAATTTTTAAAGGAAAAAAAAAAAAGATTGCGGTTATAGTTGAAGGCCCATAAGTATCTCTCCTGGCTCCCATTCTCCATTCTCCCTCATCATAGTCCTGAATATCTTGTCCATTTTCATGAGGATGTCTTTATACTTTCAGTGCTATGTATATATCCAAGATACATAGTGTTATTTTGAACATACATGAGTTATATGTGTATACATACATAAAAATATAAAACGCACACACACTAAAACTATATAAATAGTAACCAGAATATATCTTCGGCAATGGCACATTTTGCTCAACACTATTCTTGAGTGGTATCTATATTGATATGTAACACACATATGTAGCTTTAGTTCACTCATCCTAACTGCAATATAGCCCATTACTCAAACAAACCCCAATGCATTATCCACTTTTCTGTGAATGGATATTTCGTTTTCATTTCCACTGTTTGACTATTCCAAACAAAGCTTTTGTAAACATTCTAGTAGATATCTTGTGGTACACACGTAGAAGAGTTTGTCTGGTGGTACCTACCCTGGAGTGGAATTACCGGATGTGTTCATCTTCAACTTAATAGATATTGCCAGATTACTGTCAATCTGATGGCTGTGAAATGAAATTGTATTGTTGGTTTCAGAAGTATAACAATTTCTTTTTTTCCTTATATATCCTATGTATTTGAAACTCTCCAGTTTCTTAAATTTATCATATTTTCCACATTGAAAAATTTTCTTTCCTTTATCGTAGAAAATTGTAGTGGCTATTATGAGTCTCTTCATCTTGATATATCTTATTTAAGTTAGCCTATGTTGTCCTTTGAAATATATTGTGTTATTTATTACACATAGAGCAATGACAATGAGAAAAGAAGAAAGACATATACAGACACTTGTTTTGGCTCCAATTTGTTATTTAACATACAGTAATGTTTCCTTGATAATTTCTTGCTCATTTGACTAAGTACATAATGTGATCTAAATTTGTGTATTTTGTATGGGGAATGGAATATATCCCCCTTTTTTTTCCACTGGAAAAATCCCAAGATCAGAAGATTTAAGAATAACCATGATAACCAATTATTTTAATTAGTATTTGGCACCCCTGTCTACCGGAATCCTTGGACTGGCACCTGGAGTTTAAAGATGACACTACTCAATGATTCCACGTTAGCATCTTAAAGCACCACTCTATTTTGACCGGTCCCCACCCAGGAGATTCAGCAGCACTGGGATACGCTTCCAGCAAGCTCCTTAGAGTTTCTGTGTTTGTGGGTAGAAGTCACAGCAGCAAATCAAAATTTACACCCTACTGACCTAGGAAATACAAAGTCAACACAATAAACAACCATGAGATCATATTTCCATTTTGGTTGAGGACAAAGGGAACATTTAATCCTGACAGAGTGAGAGAGAGAAACGAGGAAATAAAATGCATGTTGACTGAGACTGTACTGTGTTCTCTGGCAGTTTGCTTTGCAAAATCCAGATGGAAAAGGAATAAACATTTATTTCTCTCGCTTTCCATACTTACCTTTTAAATGTCTTAGTATCAAAAGAAACACCCAGCCTGACACTGTGTTTTCTTTACTCAAACACTGTGGTGTGAGAATGTGTATGAGGGCGGGGAGTGCTGAGCTTTGTGGGCACAAAGAAATACTCAAGATAAAAACCATGATAAAAATGATAATTTCCAAGACATAAGACAGATACCTCTGATGAGGGAGTTATTTATGTGGGTTATAGGTTCCCAGAGAGGTGAGCTACCCTCTGTGTCCTTTTAGTTTATTGATTAAGCTGTTTAAAAATGTAACAAACTGTTGTCAAGCTGTTTTTCAAACAGCTTCTTTTATTGTTTCCTCTAGAATCTAGGTGACAGCTCGATTTTTCTGGCATGCACTCTAAATTACCAACTTTTGGTAATGTTCCATTAAAAAACAACTACAAATATTTTTATAGATGAGGTAATAAGGAAGTTTATAGGAGTTTTCTTCTAAATCATACCTTTTATTACTAAAGGTTAATAAGACCTGAAAGTGTTTAGGAAGTGGTTATTCTCTTCTATTATTTTTGAAAAAGAAAACTTCCCCTACTCACCTTGAATTAAAATAATAATTTGTTAATCAAGCATGTCCTTGATTCAAGTCAAACATTTTCTTCCCTGATTCCTGAAGTTGCCCTAGTTCACAGCCAGCACTTCCTGCTGTTACGTCCTTGGCCCTCCATTCTAACATTGACCTCCCAGCACTCACCTTCTGATAGGCACATTGAAACTTCAGCCTCCACACCAACCTTGGTCATTACCATCTCAAATATCACAAACCTCAATGTTCCTTAAGTGGCATTTCTGCCTCATCCTCCCCTGGCTGCTAGAATCCTCCAGCTGCTGAATCAGTGACCTTAACCTGGGAGTCAACATGTTCAGGGTGAGAGATGTGTATTCTGGACATATGATTCAACATGATTCATTTCCTAATGTAATAACTTCATTTCTATTATCCCAGAGGAACGCAGCAGAGGTAGTGACATTTTGTCTGCCGGGACCATGGAAACCGTGCGTTGCTGCACTAACATTTCCCGGCTGAATTCTGACGGGGTCCTGAGAAACTTACTAGGCAGACAGAGGAACTAATTGGGGCTTTGTAGACTTTAATACAAATACACACCACCCTTAGAAAACAAGTTGGCTTCAACCAGGAGAAAGTTATACTAGGGCTTAAAAAGTTTAAGCAGGGCTTAACTTGTTTTCCCTTTTTTAAAATTTTTTTTTTTTTTACCCTAACCTGAACTTCAGTAGATACAGGTCAACTAGGTAACAGTCTGGCTTTCCTGGAACAAGTTCATAATCTTACTTTAAATTGGTTGATGAGTTATGAAAGAAGCCAAACCTTTGAGAGCACTATGTATCTTGCATAGACATTTTAAAAAGGCATTTACTTTTAGGAGTGGAAGCATGTAGTTTGCCCTTATTCGAATCCTTCCAAACCTCTTATTTAACCTGTAGGCGTTAGAGTACTGACTGATTTAAAATGGGATGTTGTAAGAAAAACCCTCCAAACCCCCACTCTCAAAGTAAAAAACACCGAGAACATTGCCCGTGGACTCACTGGTTACGTTGCTGGCCTCACACCTCTGTTGCACTCTACTGGGATTGGAGATTTGCTCAGAATTTTTCATGCATCTAACTAGTCTTTTGGAAGAAAGAAAGATGAAGGGAAGGGAGGACATGAGAAAAAGATGCTTCAGATGGCTGGTTAGACCGCAGAATGTAGCTTATCTACTAAAGAATTAGTGACATGAAAATAATAAAACAGAAAGATTGAGCTCTGTGAATCAAGAGGTTCTGTCTTCATTTTAGATCAAGTCACCATTAAGCTAATCCTATTTCCCTATTCTTAACTAATTTAGAACTAGAAAAGGAAATGTAAAATTGAGTCACCTTCCCAAATGGCTTTAGAAGTTTTCCTAACCAGGGATTCCCCAAAGCAGAAAAATGTATTGGGGTGTATGAGGGCTTAAGAGATGAAGTGTGAGATATTTCTCTCTTGTCACCTGATCCCAGTTGGAAATTCACTGGCTGTGTTGCTGACTGAACAAAACAGAGCATAATAGCCTCTGGCTGGAGATTTTATAATTGAAGCTGAGACCGAGTGGGCCATGTGCATGTTCAGAACAGGGATGGCATTGTGAATTACAACAGAAGTCCCACTTGTCAGTCACACAAATGTTTAAGACCACAGAAAGACATCTGATTTGGGACAGGGATGACAAAATGGAGCTTTTGGTTTCCTCCACTTTGCCCTGATTACAAAGGGACTGATGGCTGCTTTGTTCTGGGAGCAAGTCTTACATTCCTTTTAGGACCTACCGAATCATTAATAGAGAAAGAAAATTCCTGTCTGGAATTACTCCTACTACTTTCTGAAAGAAGGAACCTTGTCCTCATTACCCAATGCGGAAAGAAAGCAATATAAATGATATCACAGCCAGATTTTTTGCTTTGTTTGCTAATCATCAGTTTTCCTCATTTATCTTTAGTGACCACCTCAATGTTAAACAATAGTAGTAAACAGTATTAAGAAACATGGCTTCAGTTTGACAGTGTCAACATTTAAAATGGTTCTACCCTGTAAACCAGGAATTAGACTTTGGAGAATTATTTAACAGAAAAGAGACAGTTATTTAACAGAGAAGCTGACAGATGTGGAAAAGGACATATTCACAAAGATAATCTTGGCAGCACTGTTTGTAATGTTCAATGAGTGAAAATGACTTAAAAGTTCATCAACAGAAGATTGACGAAATAAATTACTGTACCTTTACACAACTTACGGGATGTATGTTTAAAGTCCAGTTCCAGTCTTTGTCTTAAAACCTGGAACTCTGAAGTTTTTTGTTTTTTATTATCTGCTTAAGTAGTTGCTATATAGGGGAGTTACAAAGAATAGGTAGTAAGGGATTGAAGAGTTGGGTGCTTTTCCTTTAGTTTTTATTAGTAGTAATGGAAAATTATTAACAGTGATGGGAGATGGAAAGAAGGAATCCTGACTAATTCTGGACCATCTCTAAATAGCTCAATGGTCATCTTAACAGCCTGTTTCCTAGAATTATAGGATGAACCAACGCCTCTTGGGTATATTCTACTTACCAGGTCAAAAGAGTCCCACATCATTCCTCTTAAAGCTAGAATTTTATAGCCATGTGATCACAATGCATACAAATGGTTAAAGTGAATATTTTCATCTCTCGCTTGTGAGTTCTTTAACTACAGGGTCTAAGAAACTTCTGGATATAACAAAGATGGAAGAACACCATTTATTCCCCCTGTTGACCTGCTGAAAAGAGAAAATCAACCATTTTGTTAGAAATAAGTCTGTGGTGTCAAGTGGCATGGTAATCTTAAAATTGCGTGGCACAGAGCTTTAATTGTACAGTGGTCAGCCAGTGTGGGGGAAAACAACATAAAAGCTTTTTATACATACTTTTGTTTTATACCTTATCTCAACGAACTTATTACTTGCCTTCCTCATTACACTGTGATCAGCTTAGGTTCAGGGTTGTTAGTCATTTTTGTATCTTCAGTGGCAAACACAATGCCTGACAGATAATGGACACTTTATAGTCTTCAAATTGAATCCAAAACCAAAAGTTTGACAACAAATTGTTTAAGACAGCAGTTCTTAAATTTTTCTGATTAATGCTAGGGATCCTTTCCCTAGAAGAAATGCACATATCTGTGTACACGAAAATTGCAATATAATTTCAGGGCAATCATGGACTTTCTCTCTCCCTTTCCTAGATCTTCTAGGATAACACAGATTCCAGATTAAGGAATTCCTAGGTTTAGAATATAGAATCAGAGAGAGAAGTGATCTTTAGAAACATGCCCCGCCTCCCACTATTTCTTTTACAAAAAGCACACTTCTTTCATCCACCTCATACAAACTCTTCCAGAACACTAAGGAGAAGGGCCCCTTCCACAGACGGTGTAGAAAGAAAGTATCTATGTAGTTTTAGATCCATTTATAAATGAGATATTTTGCAGTTATTGTAGAAAAATGCATCCTTATAGCAAAAGGTAATTTTAAAGAAGGTAAGCTTATTTAACAAATATTTATGGACTATTCACTATGATTCAAGGCCTGTAGAGAACGGGATGGAAACCATCACTTGAAGACATCACATTATGGTGCATACTCAACCGGGTATTTGAGTTACATTCTGCCTCTTGTATATGTGTGATGAAGACAGTGGTGGGGGGAATGGGCAACTGTAAATTCTATAAAGGAAGAAAATGAACCTTTATTCATTCTATAAGAATTTTTGGCTTTATTATGGTCATATAGGACTGTTAAGCTCTCATCTTCAGTTACCACATTACCCATCAGAAGACTGATAGTAACCTCTAGATAAGCACTGGCTGATCACAGATGAGGAGTAAGTTAATGTTTAAAACAATGCTTGAACTATAATCCTGCAGTATGAGGGAGCTGCAACCATCTAAATACCATTTCTAAGATCCAGCATGTAAATGTTTCTTTCACCTGAGTAACATTTTGCTGATCATCATTATATATTTGTTGCATCTTAAACTCTGGAGGAGACCTCAAAGCTGATCTGGTAGGAATGTCTACTCCAAGGATGAATCCCCTTGTACAAACACTCCTGGCAGCCACACGTTTTGTTTGAATACTTATTAACAGTAGTAGCAGAATGCATCTGTAATCAACAATAATTATTAGAGACTGCTTCCTCATACTGAACTAAAGCCTACTTATATTTTCCAACCATTTCTCAGAATTATCCTATTCTTTCTCCCCTCTCATTCAAAGATTTGAAAAGAGCTATTTATATTTCTGAATTTGTCTCTTGAAGGAACTTCCCTAAGTCTTTTATGCATTTCTCTTGAGAAGTATTTTCAAGGTCATCACCCTCCTGTTGACTCTTCCAAACACTGTAATACTTGGCCAGTCTACTTAAAATGTGACACCTAGAACAGAACATGATATTCTAGCTGTGATTGATCTTACCACACTGAAGTCCAGAGGGATTATTCTTTTGACCTGGACATTCTTCCATCAATACCCTCTTATAAGGCTTTCATTCTCTCCTATCGCCCTCCCCAGGTGTGCTGTACTGTGGGCTTATGTTAGAATGTGGTCAAATAAAACTGCCAGGTCTTTTTTCCTGAGTACCACTATCGAGTCAGGTTTCCCCTCCTTTTACTTTGGCAATGGAATGTGCCCAATTTCACCTTAAATTTGTCTCAGCACTGAAATAATTTTAAATCATAATATCATCGTATTTAACCATTCTTGCTCTTTATAAATTTGAAAATACTTTCTATGGACTTTCTCGTGTGTTCACCCAAAGGACTAAAAATTCCCCCCCCCTCCCTTTAATGTGAATCATTATTCAACTCTCTTAGGTTGTTTCCATAGCTAGGAATCCACCTGGCTAACAATTACCCAGTCGTATCCTCATCATAGCCACAAAGATGTCAATAGAGATGTCAAGTGTCTTTTTGGATTCAGTGAACATTGTGCTTGTAAACCAGTCTTGAAGCCATATAATTTCTCTGACGACAAATGCTAGAGACATTTTATCATGGTAGTTAATTTTTAGGTGAGACTCCAGGTGCTATGAAATAAGCACCTAAAACGTGTGTCAGCTCATGAGAGCAGAAACAAGAGATGCAGTGTCGTGTTCACCTCTTCCCTTTTCTTGTACACACACAAGACCAGATGCATTGGACCTGTACTTTATTTGGAAAGGAAACTACGAGGTAAATTCAACCAAATAAAAACTCAAGAATCACTTACTGGAGAGAGGTATGTGAGGGGCTGGGTTGATTATCTCAATTTTTCAAAAAATGTTTGACAAAGTCTCCATTTATAGTGTTATTGTGTGTATGTTGGAAAAGACTACATTGATATAGTATTTAGATTTTGTAACCTTTGTTCTTTGCTTTGATATAGTTGGTACTAGATCACTGTTTCAGTGGCATTTTCCCAGTAAGGATGACTGAAAAAATAAACTTTGGACATTGACTGTTTCAAGGAAAATGGAAGCATGTATGTCTTTTTTTTGCCTTTATTCTCACCAAATATTCATAAGAGAAGGCATATTCAATTTTGAGAGGCTATCCAATTTCAGATGGGAGATGCATAACTGTAATAATGTTGTATTGAGGGAAGAAAGAAGCCTTGGTCATTGCATCTAGTCAGATGAAATAGGGTTTCTCTTTTAGCACTCCGTGGGGCTCAGTTAACTATGCCTAAACCCAATTTTGGGGGTATTTTAACTCCATTTCCTTAAGAACATGTCAAATTCTTGTGCATGATAGAAATGAAAAAAATGAAAAATGGTCATAAACAAAGCAGTTGACCCACGGAAGAGGCAGGATTACTACACACCTTCATACACAAAGGTTAAAGGCAAAACAGTAAAGGAGAAAGTTAAGTCATTCTCTACTACTTAAGCCAAGTACAAAGTATAAGTACAGATCCTATCAATTTTTTTTAAAGAACTATTTTCTCTAATTTGGTCTCTTACACCATGCAGTTTGTCAAGTCAAAAGAGCTACAGATATCCATTTTTGTCATATTAGTTTTAGGAAGGCAAGACAGGCGTGAACAACTCTTGAACATAATCTTGTTATTTTAGGGAACAAACAACATTTCTGTTAGAGGAACAAAAATCTGTATTAGGTGGTATAACATCAGGTCTTTTCTTTCTCTTCTCTGTGGCATCTTAAAGTTAAATCCTTCGGCATCGTGTCTACTATATATTAATATAAAATGACTAAGAACTTGCCCTTAGCAACATACTGATGTCTCCCCCCAAACCTGAAACAAGCCTAAATCTTCTGGATCAATAACCAAGAGAGATTTTATTACATGTGACTCAGTCCATAAATCTGAAGTGTAGGTTGTCCAATGACAATTTTTATAGTTATCCACCCTTCAGAGTGCCTCACCAACACTCTATGCTCTGATCTGGAAAAAAAGAACAAGCAGATGGATGGCCACATTCAAAAAGGCTTCAAAAAATAAGTCCTTAGTTTTGAATTATGGTAGAGAATATTTTTGGGTACTTGATTTTGTGGCTTTTCCTTGGTAGATTTTAAATATTAGTTGTGGACCCTAAATAAAAAGCATATCACAGAGCTTTTGCTCTCTTATGCATTTCAGTTTTCACATTAACGTATGAAAGAAATGTTTAAATTCGTTCTCATGGATAATAATGCAACTTTATTGCGTGCAGCCTTTTTCACAGCAAGTATTAGTTTTTCCATGTGAAATAAGATTTAAAATGATAAAGTTATTATTAAGGAGACACATTAGGCAATAGAAAAAGCTGAAGAGAGTTTTTGTCTGAAACTAGAAAACAGAACAGTCTGGGGGGAAAAAAAGATATGAGGAAAGTACACAGGTTGCTAAGACCAAAAAAAGAGCTTTGGGGACCAGAGGCAGTGACCTTGAGTGAATGTGGGGGAAAAAAGGGCCAGGCAATTATCTCAGTCAGGAGGGTCAGATTTCATGTGGATATTTAAGCTGCTTGCTTGACAATAACCATCTTAGAATTTTCTTCTGTGTCACCAAAGCTCTTGATTTTTCCTGCTGTCTATAATTTTATTGTGCAGCATAATATATATATTTTTTATTTAGCACAAAGTCCATTTGGACTAGAGAACAGAAAGGTTTTCATTTTGTCCCTGGCCAGTGAAGTCATACCTCAGGTACCCAGTGGGAAATAACAGGAAGACTTATGCAGAGTACATTCAAAGTTTGTTTTTTTGTTTTTTCATTTAAAAAGTTTTCTTGTCCAGTTGTAGTTTTCTTATTGTGTAGACTCCTAGAGGAAAAATAAGTACTGTGAGTTTACTGGTCTGCTGCAGAATTGGAATTCAGGCCCATATTTCGTTGAAGAGAGATCCCAAGGTTCACTTCAAATAAAAATCACCAGACCAAAAAGACTACTGAAGAGCCACCTCCCCGTGGCTGAGTTTAAGCACACGTGTAACACTTGGGAGCAGCTGTCCTAACGCGCCTCTGTCCAGAACCCACTCTTCTGGAGTTTCTGAACTCATGCTCTGCATCAGCTTCAGCTCTCTAAATAGCCATTTGTGACATGTGTTCCCGCCACTTTGGGAGGAGGTCAAGTCCCACCACTTCTTAAAAACTGAAGAAGAGATACACTTCCTTAGTGTTCTTACTGGCAAATATGCCAAAACACTGACAATCTTGTATGCTGACATGGAAGGGAACCTTTAATACAAGATACAAAAACTTGCAATGTACATTGGGCTAGTTCAGTTAAAACTCATACTGTTTGGTACCCTTGGACTGGACGTTAGACAGAAAAGACAAACCCAAATGGAGGAACATAATTTAAGTGTGGCAGAAAGTTGGGAATCACACGACCTGAAACTCAATGATAAATGCATTGCTGAGGCATATTCCCCTGGTCCTGAGGTATGTAGGCAAAGAGGTCACACTTGACTGTTAGACAGAGTCAAAGTTGATGCAGAGCTCCCAGAAAATATTTACCAGAGGAATATGGTGATTCATTTATGTCCAGAAATCCCAAGTATAAAACTGCATGATATAAGAAGGATCAAATTATGTAATGTATATGATTCAATTTAAAAATTCTGAGCCTTCTTACATTATATTATCTACATTACAAGAGTACAAAAAAATCAAATTACATTCATATGAAACTTTTATAAAAAAAGAAATCAAATCTATTTTTATGAAATTTTATAGTACAATTATTTTCGAATGGGCCTCTTCTTAGGTCACAGTATTTATAATTCCATTTACAACTGTGTAAGTTTTCAACTCAAACAACAAAAGGCAGTCAATAGAAATCTAAATTTTCACTTGCAAAACTCCCTTCAGTTTCCAGGCCAGTGACACATGGTGGTGTCGACTTGTCCTCCAGACGTGGATAGCTACCAAAGAGCCCCAGCCTATGGAGCGTGCAGGCCTCTGCTCATTAAGAACGCCTTTTGGTTTGGCTCACGTTCCAAGAAATTCTGGAGCATGTCCATGCCGTCCAGAGATCCCCCAGGTTTCAGGATTAGGTTTCTGTATTTCATTCCAACCTAATAAAATAAAACATCATGCCTAATAATTCACGGTTATAGCAGTTTTCCAAATCTCTAGATGCAAAAGAGAAAGGGGAAGGGGTGAAGAAAAAGGGACTTCAACTTCATTCTGTCTGGATATTCTCTTGTGCTGGGCCTGCAGCGCTGTGGTATTTATTTATTTTGGTAGCTAAGAGATCTGAGCTTAGACCTCCAGTCTCCTATACTTCCCTTTATTACTGTCTTGTCTCCCTTGATTCTCAGCGGTGAAATGACAATGTGAGCAAACAGACGCACAAGAAATAAACAAATGGAATACAGAACAGGTTCCTATTTGTTACGCCCTTTCAAATGGATTTCAAAAGGGTTTACAAAGCAAGTGTTCAAGAAGGCCACAAGGAGGGGTTCCGTGTACCTGGAAATAGTGACACATCTATGGCCCACATGACTTCTGATCTGTTTTTATGAGGGGCTCATAAAAAACCCCTATTCCTTGGGAGAAGGTGGCGGGCGAGAGGGCATAGGACAACACCACAGTCCCATGGTGCAGGGTAAGACATTTCTGTGGGCCCAACGCTGGGAATGAGGACATTTGTCAAGTGTTCTTTGAGGACCAGATCTGTAATTTTAAAACGTATCACAGTTTCGCTGTCTTTATTTACATTAACATAGGATTCGATAAAGTGAAAGAGAAGCATTGTAATTCAATATTAGTGTTATTCAGTATTTTCACTTCCTTTTCAGCATTCTTTTAGGGAAGCAAGGCAAGACAATTCAGTGAAGCATAATTCTAAATACACACATAAAAGAAATAGTTCACAGAGTAATAGTCTTAAATTTATAGCGATTATATTATTTGATCAATAGGACTAAGAGCCTTTCTGAGTACAAGAACAGCTAGAGAATTTCCAGAGACAAAAGTAATACAACTTTTGACTTGTAACAATGATTCTGCTTGGTATAACCATCAGAGATCAGTCTAGTCAAACTGTTCAGGAAAATAAAACGTGGATGCATGGAATCTACCAAGTTAGATACAAAACTATTTCATGTTCTACAGGGTCATAAAATTAAAACTTTTGGGGTTATCTTTTGGTTATAAACAGATATCATCTGCCACTTATTAATCATCCACAGGCTAACATCTAACTTTATAGTCTGGGCCCAAATCAGGAGTAAATAATTAGCTAAACAAAGTTAACTTCTCATAAACTCTAGGGCAATAGAGTTTGACGAATAGAAATAGAATGTGAGCCACATACATAGCTTAAAATTTTCTAATAATCACATTTGAAAAAGTAGGTGAAATTAATTTTAATAAAATATTTTATTTAAACCAGTATATCTACAATATTATTTCCACATGCATCAATATAAAAAATTATTGAGATTTATTTGTTGTTGCAAGACTCAAATGTGTTTTTTATATTTACGGCACATCTCAATTCTTCAGTTGCACTAGTCACATTTCAAGTGCTGAAGAGCCACAAGTGGCTATCAACCTAAAATCTAAAATGTGAGTGATGGCTATTCTTGTCACAGACTTTATTATTCTAAGAAGTAGCAGATCAGAGCTCTTCAGCCCAATCACAGTTTACCTCCTTTTCCTTTCACTTGCTGCCCAATGTGTCTAAATGTGACCAGTGTTAAATTAGTGGGGAGAAGGTAAGGAAAGACTATATTGTCTGAGGGTAGCAGTATAGGAAGAACTTAGACAATGTGAGCTAAATTTATCTGCAGAATCATAAAAATTGTTTACTCCTTTTATTATGGAAAAATTTAAAATATTTACTAATAGCAAAGAAAACAGTATCATGAACTCTCATGTACCCATCATTCAACCTCAGTAACTAATATTTATCTGCCCAAATTCTTAATGCTCACGATCTGTGAATCTTTTATTTATTAAAAATAATTTCATTATATAAACACAGGACTATTCAGGAAAATCTAAAGTAGAAAATAAATCACCAAAATGCTGACGTCTGACCAAGTATTCTCATCTTGTACAGAGACCTGTAGTTTTAGGTGGTAAAGAAAAGCAAGTCTTTGATGAGCTATGTAGCTGCGTGGTGTTGTGAAAAGTCAGCTCATGCCTCTTCCGAATGGGCAAGCCAGTCAGAGCAGGCCCCTGTTTAGTCTCACAATATGTGGCTCAGTACAGCTCTAGTCCTCCTCCGCTCAGAGCTCCAAACAAGTTGATTCAATTTCCTGAATTACAGAGCAATGGCCTTTTAATAGTTTCATTTCCTTTGCAATGAAGTTTGGAGAAGAGTTTAAGACTCGTTTTGGTAATAGGATCTTGCTTTTCTTAAAAAAAAAAAAAAATTAAGTGAATTTTTTGTGTCTTAGGAAGGTACCAGCTTCTGTGGGGGAGAGAACAGGGCTTGGGAGACACATGCCACAGGTGAAGGAGTCTTTGTCATAAGTTGTTCTGCTTTGTTTATATAGTAAAGAAACTTGAACTTCGAGGAAAGCAGAAATGGAAGCTCTAAGACAATAACTAAAATTTTTCATGCCAAAAAAAATTCTTCAGGAGGATCCGCACATAGTAAGAGCTCCTGTGACCTATTCTATGAAGGAAGATCACCATCAACCACCTCTGTGGTTTTTCATTCTGGAAGATTAGAGGGGATCTTTTGGCAACTATGCGCGTCCTCTCTAAAGCAAGATCAGGCCTTCTGGAGTCAGGCCCAGGTTTGAATCTTGGCTTCATCCTCAGCTATGTGATCTTTGGCCTTGGTTTCCTTACCTGTTCATTGGGAATATGCCTCGCTCACTCAGTTGATGGGGAATTAGAGGTGATGATTTCAGCACATTGCCTCCTCCCTACCATAATACCTGGCACGTATAGTGGTATTCAGTAAATCTTAGTCATCTTTCACTCCTTTCATTTCCTTTTCTCTCACACTGCCCCTAAGTTCAGTTTCTCCTAAACAGTTCTGGGAAACAAATGCATTCCTGATTTGGTATTTCTTTAAACTTAGTTGTGTCTCCTAATAGAGCTAAAAAAAAAAAAGAGAAAAGGAAAAAGAAAAAAGCACAAGAGACTGTACCTCCACTATTAGTATGAAATAGAATATATAATTCAGTGGGACTATTAAGTAGGAGAGATAAGGCACTCATTTTATTTAAGAATATGTGTCTTTTATTTGAGGTAATACTTTAAGAGCAATCGTAACTATGTGAATGAAGGATGTCCATCATCTATCAGTAATGAGAACATATAAATAGGAAACAGATCGGGTCTCCTGCTATCTCTGGCATCTCTGAAGCAGCACATGCATGTTCCCACTGCCTCCCCACCCTCCCCATTTCCTCCTCATTGTGATTGACTCTGGGGAGTAGAGCCAGAGTCGCCTCCTTCCTACACTGAGTAACAGGCAGCAGGGCAGAGAGCATGCACCCAAGGACAGGGCACCTAGCAGGCGCCCCGGCCTGCTTTCAAAGTGGACTTTGAAACCTTTCCTTCCACAGCCTATCTGTCAACGCCTTCCCAACAGCACACCCTTTGTTTTCTATGAGGGTGGAGAGATGGTGGGTGGAAAAAGAACACCTTTGACAACAACGAAGGAGGGAGAGAGTGAAAAGACTGGTGCTGGTAGTCAGGGCGATGAAAATTAGAACAGTGGTGGGAATCTACACTTGATTAGAAGAGGCCTTCTGGAAACCTCAGGCAAAGTTTCAATTTGTGAGGATAGAAGGATAAATCTTTATTTAAGGGGAGGGAGGAGATCAGAGGAAAAAGGTACTCTGGGTAGTAGTATGCATTAGGGTAGTAGAGGAATGGAAGCAGATGGGGGGCGGGGAGGAACTATCAGTTAAGTCCAAAGAGGTATCCATTTGTAACAGTGATAATTAAATGTAACAGTTTTGAAGCAGAGGACAAACACAAAGATGAAGAAAACAGTTTCTGTTACAGGGCCTTAGGATCTAGGAGGTGAGATACAGAAGTACACAATTAACAAGGCAGATTATTAGGACTAAGAGAAACACAAAGAAGGACTGTAAGAATATAAAGGCAGAAAAACCGCTTTCAGCTGGTTGGGATTCAAGAGTTAGAAGGTCTGGCCTTGTAAATATTCAAGAAGTAGGTTGGAAATCAATCCTATTTCCTTCCTTGTCCTTTAAATCAGGCAAAATCTAAGTCTGTTAGAAAAGGTTGAAGTGTAAGAAAAATCAGCTTTGGGGTGGTTAGGACAGGAGAGCTGAAGCAGAAGTTAATCCATTTGTAAGGCCCGTCAAAACAGGAAATTTCATATTCTCCCTTGACAACATATTATAGCAGGAATTGGACCTCGGATTCTGTTTGAAAAGTACTAGAATACTTAGCTTTACATTACACATTCTCTGTCAGGTAATTCTTTTTCAGGTTTAACCAAGATTCTTCATGTTTCTGTCTTTGCATGTAAAATGTAACTAGTTCCTTATGACATTCTATGTTAAAATATAATGGTTATACTTTATCTTGATTTTCTTGGTATTCCTTTCAGCAGTGATGTTTAGTTGTGTTTCTCCTTCATTGATGGAAAAAACAAAGCTTAGCAATTTCTCTAATGCAAAAAGGATTATTCTAGCTTAACAACATAATTGCCTTTGAATCCACAATGTTTATTACCTCTTAGGAAAATTTCCCACAATGAAGTTGCCTTATAAAAAGAAATGGCCCTAGTTAAATGCCCCCATTTTTTCAACCCTATGATTAGCTGCTGGATTTTGAAACTATATTTGGTGACCTTAAAGCTATCCTTAACGAGCTCTTAGAGCTTGCTGGAAAAGTGTAATCCCAAGCAGATCCTTTTCCCAATTATTTAAGGGATCACCTGGAGAAGTAAAAGATATGTCTGATAATGAGACTTCTCTATAATCCACAAGAAACAGACTTGAGATAATATTTAACAAATAATTAAAACAGTTAAGCTATTGTATCTACTTACTATGAAGAATATATAAAACCAGAGGTAGCAAACTTTTAGGCTATTATAGGTACAGGGCCAGTTCTAACACTTTGATAAAAACCCTCACAAACAGAAGGGAAACAATTGTACCACAGAATATTCTATTGCTACCATTTGGGATTCAGCAGGCTAGAGGTTTACATTTGATCCTTCCTATTGCTGTTTTTCCCAGGTGAGTGACACACGTTCTACAGTTCTACTTGCTAAGAAGTGGAGTGGTTCTCAGAAGAGACTCTGGGCTTTGCAGGATGGCAAGAGGTTACAGTGAGAAGGCCTCGGGATGGTCTTTTGCTGATCCCAATGACCATGACCAATAATGTCCACAATACATGATCTTTCAGAGCGTGGGGACGAAGAATAGCAGGCACTGACTCCTTGAAAGACCATCCTGCTATCTTAAAATGATCCAAAGACACCAGGGAAGACAAAGGCCTTGAGACAATGAAGTCTGCATGACATTGGGATTGCTCTGATTCTAGTGATTTCAGATCAAATACAGTATTTGATCTGAAGCCATAAAAATTCTTTCTCTTCATCACAACATAAAAATTCTTTCTCTTTATACCATAAAAATTCTTTCTCTTTATACCATAAAAATTCTTTCTCTTCATCACAACATAGTTGTAAGAATGACCTAAGTTTTTTTGTAGAATGGGATTGTTATTCCAAAGTATTAATTTTTAATAAGTGATATTTGAATTGTGTAAATTGGGTGTTATTTTAGTGCAAACATTTCTAAAAAACAAAAACAAACAAAAAAAATAACCTGCCACCAAACTAAACAGACAGTTCACGGTAGGAGGAGATAAAATGTCTATTTAAAAAGCTGTTCCAGTATCTGCCATAAAAGAGTGTAAGGGTGAGGCGCAAAGGGACTCTGCTTGGTCACTGGAGCCACATTCACTATTGTCATGACAGCAGGGGAGCAATAAATGACGTGACATTCCAGAGTATTTGATAAGAAAAAAAAAAAAGAAGGGATTAAAGGCAGCTTCATGTCGTAAGACGAGCAATAATATCCAGCACTGTTGGATCCAGAATTTTAGTAAACCTGAAAACTGTTTTAATATCACAAGTAAACAAGTCCAAGTAGTTGGTAATCTTGTTTTCTCCAAGTTCAACCCAATTCCTTTGTTTAAATTATGAGTAGTCTGGCTCCCTGCCAAACTGTGAAGCTGGAGAATGGCAGGAAGTACATAGAAACATAATGGCAGTGTTGCTTCTGCGGGACTTGCAAGTTCCTTCCCCGGGATGCACTGGGATCAGTACTTTGTACCTGGGCTGTTAACCTTGGCAGCTGGAAGAGGAGATGAATGAAGAGGCTTCATTGAAAGAAGTACTGTAGCACTTATGCCAGGAAGCCTCACCAACTAATAAGAGCCAGTAAGAGGTCATAATCATGCCTTTGTATACTAAGACTTTGTGTTTCTTCAAACATTGTTTTCCAATGTCTACAGTAATACATAGTCTACGTAAAAATAAGAAAAAGCTACAGAAAAAGTACAGAAAAATATTTAATAATCACTCAGAACTTTACCACCCAAAGATAACAATTGACAACATTTTGATGTACTTTTCCCCTACACATATGTTTTAAAATAAAAGTTACGGGGTGGCCGGATGGCTCAGTTGGTAAGAGCGCGGCCTCTGAACATGGGGTTGCCGGTTCGACTCCCACATGGGCCAGTGATCTGGGCCCTCCACAACTAGATTGAAGACAACGAGAAGCCATTGAGCTTCCGGAGGGGTGGCAGGATGGCTCAGATGGTTAAAGCGCGAGCTCTCAACACAAGGTTGCCAGTTCAATTCCTGCATGGGATGGTGGGCTGTGCCCCCTGCAACTAAAGATTGAAAACGGCAACTGGAATTGGAGTTGAGCTGCGCCCTCCATAACTAGATGGAAAGACAATGACTTGTCACTGATGGGCCCTAGAGAAACATGCTGTTCCCCAATTTTCCCCAATTAAAAAAAAAAAAAATTGCATCCTCTGGTATATAGTATTTTATAATCTGATTTTTTTTCACTTTGCTTGATAGTTATGTTAACCATTCCAGACATAAGAAAAAGCTTACTGAAGCCTTTCCCCCAAGCCCAGGTTCACTCTTCTGTTTAGAGGATGGAAAGGTCACTTTTGGTTTGGATGATGTGGAAGACTTCATAAATGACTGGCCACTTGAGAAGAGCTTTTAAGAATGGAAGGGTTTCTGAGAATCATAGACAAGGAAGACGTGCATTTTAGGGGGAAGAAATACAGTGAATAAATTTGTGAAGATGGAAAGATCTACACGAACCCAGAAATTTGGCTGACACACAGGGAGTTCTGGGAGGTAAGGAAGGAATCTGATTGCGAACCTCAGGGCAGTGAACAAAGAGAGGAAAAACAAGAAGTAAGAAATAGAAAAAAACAAAAAAGGTAGATCAGGGCCTTTGGAAGTTGACGATTGGGTCATCAGTGGTAACGCTGGAGAGGATAATTTTCCAGCTTAGTTGATGGAAGCCAAAATCAGGAAACAGAGGTTTGCAAAGACTGTTTCTTACACTAAGAAATTAGACTGTGAAAGGAAGAACACCTGAGTAGGAGTTATCAGAACCAATAGCAATAACCTCAGTTTTTTCCCAAGATGGCAAACAAGGAAGGCTTGGTATTAGAGACATCTCCTCTGAGGCAGGAGGAAAGAAGATAAGCATCGATGTATAGAAAGAATAACAAAGATGAAGGTACTTGTGCTCAGTGATCTTAATTTTCTTAGTAAAGATCATCTGCCCAGAGAAGACAGAGGTGGTGGGACTCAGGGAACTCAACCAGGGAAGTGGAACATGACTGCAGAGTAACACTGGGTATCCAGTTGAGGTTGGACAGCATGACTTTGTAGTTGGGCATGTTAATGGAGTCATATGATCTTCTCTGGAACATTCTGAATCCCAAGGGCACCATCTCTAAATGACATGATGGAGGAATCCAGGGCTGGGCACTGGCTGAAGGTCATGTAGAGGTCAGGATATTTATGAGATGTGGTTGACCATTGTAAATGAGTTGGCCAGGGAATGGAAGGAGACTTAAAGGGAACTAACAGCCTGGGTAGGATGGAATGGAAGACGGAGTGATTAGAAAGTCTAGTGTAGAATGTAGGTACTGTGGAGATGGTTTTTTTTTGTGTGTGTTTTTTTTTTGTGATTGGGGGAGGGATGGTAGTGTAAATTACGTCAATGTATTTCAGTGCGTATGTGTAGGGCACTATGCAATCCAGAAATATGAAGTTCGATGAACAAACCAGTTGGTTGAAATAAGCACAGAGAGCCTGATTTTGATAATTTGTTCTAATTTCTGAATCAAACAGAATGAAAAACACACTGGAAAATGCACCAGCCCTAGAAATAATCTGACAGCTGAGTCTTCAACAAGAGTGGAGACAGGGGACTGTAACTCAGGAAGGTTGGCTGGCAGCCACCTGGCAGTCCACTCGCTGTACACCGAAAGGAATGGCTCAGGTTAATGAAGCAGCTTAAATTACTTAAAGGCATTTAGGTTACAAACTATGCAGTAGGTGGGGTATGCCAGCCACAGAAAAAGGGTGGCTCCCACAGAAAATGTATAAGGAAAGTGTGTAGAGAATATCAAAACATAAACAAGCCATTTATATCAGGATGGAGTTTAGTTTTCTTTCCCAATCTTCTATAAAACTAAAACATTGTAAGGTGCATGTCAAAACTAGCAGCCATAAATGCTCAAATGCATAAACAAAGCTTTGAATTTTAATTATGCAATATACTGGAATGTTAATAAGCGAAAAATGCAGGATTTTTTTTTAAACTTACAGAATTAATCGTTTGTACACTACAACTTGATGTACGATTTAAGAAGATTCAAGACTTTAAAGTTAAAAATTAAAAGCTGTTACCAAACCTCTTACTCTAAAATCTGGGAGTTAAAGGGGAAGGAACAACTATGAAATTAACAAAAGGAGAAAAAAAATACAATACCTCTGGATTCATTATCCCTTCTTTTTTGAAACAGCTGTAAAACATATCCATGGAAAATACTTCACTCCAAAGATATCCATAATATTGTCCATCATATCCTCCTGCCAAATGTCCAAAAGTAGCTGGCATATTTGTACCTTTAAAGAAAGATACATTTCAATCAATGTCATGGCCAGAGTTAATTACCAGGTTATCTGCTAGCTCAGGTTTCCCTACAGGGAGCCCAGGTGTGGGAGGAGAGAGTGATAGGATTTCACCTCTAGTACACCCAAGGTTTCTGTGTGCCCTTGGTCAAGATGTTTACAAACTTCTCTCCTGAGATGGCTCAACCTCAGAGCTGGTTTCGGCCCTAAGCTCTGGAATGCCTAACCATAGTTTCAGAGGCTTTGTCCACACCCATCAGATGTCTCAGTATTTCAGATTCCCTCAGTCCTTTCTTATCCCTTACACACATAATGTACTGTATCTTACAAATACTCTAATATTAAGCCTATTCTTTGTCACACATTTATATACCTAAATAGTGTGTCAGAAAGGCACTTATTTTACAATCATAATTACTGAAAAAGAACTCTTTACTTGAAAAGCTAAAAAGATTTTCCTAATTCAATCTACCTTTAGGGTTACTTTAAAAAATGATTTTGTCAAAGTGGCCTGAGGCACAAAGTTGCTGTAGGGTTTACTATAAACAGAGCACACAAGAAAAGTGAAGCCCTAAATAGGCTCCACCGACTATTATGACCTTTGTTATCTCTATAAATGTGAATGATTCCTTTCAATAATAACTTCCTTGGTGGAAAAAAAAAGTCACCTTACCAATTACATATACTTACAACTATATGTTGGCTTCAAACATATAAATATAAATGTAAACACACATCTGTGCAGCTATCCACACACCCACATGAATCTCACAAATATAAGGGTAGAAACTGCTAAGTCAAACTGCCTTAACAGAATCCGAAACAAGGCATAAGTTTGTGCTTTCTCTCTGCAATGGAGCCTTCTGGCAGTTTCTTACTGAAATCATTGGGAAGTCGTGGTGCATACAGGGAGGGAGAACCCAGGCGGGCGCTGCCAAATGTGAATGGCTTTCTGGGCTCTGGGGTGGAGGCCAATTGCTCACGCCTGATTACACTAAAATGCTGCAAAGCTGGAGCCACCTTTCCTTCAAGCACATTTGGACAGGGTAACTCATATGGCCTGAGTATGATCATCTGAAAGTCATGGCCTCATTACAGAAACGAGAAACAAAATACATTAGGTAATCTACCTGACAAACGCTTACCTTTCCCAGCAGTGTGAGGAGAATACCCTGTACTGCACAGGAGAAATAAACTCAAGCCATAGTATTTACCCACCTGGAGTAGCTGCAACGCCTAAAATTTCTGTGCAGTATTTGGCATATTCACTTGCAGCATCCAGCGAAGCATTGGTATGGAGAGACTGATCAACTTTGCTCAAAACAATCTGGCGTAAAGTCAGAAGACCTAATAACATAAGAATGTTTGGGCATGTTTTGTAGAAGAGAACTGTGTGTTCTAATATCACAAGATCATAGATTTCAAAACTGATTCCTGTAGTACTTGTTACAAAAATGGGAGCAGCAAGACATCTCATTTAAAATTTAAAGTGAGATGTAGTTTTTTTCTTGGACGTAATCCCAGAGTTCAGTATTATATTCAGCGGTCTTCCCACATTAGCACTTTTGGGGTTCTATCATTATTAAAGGAGAACTAGTTCTATAGAAAAAGACGCCCGCAATTCTCTATTAAGTAATTCCAATTTATTTTCCTTTTCTAAAATTACAAGTCATACCTGTGTTGACCAGTCTAGAAGCAACAAGTTTTTCAAGCAGATCATCCGTAATCGGTCTTCCATCTTTATAATGTTTTGATAGTCTTCGGAGGGAATCAATGTCCCACACCCAATTTTCAAGCATCTGTGATGGCACCTCTACAAAGTCAGTTTCCACATTTGTTCCACTAAATCGTGCAAAATCAGTCTAGAAAGTAAGCATAAAGGGCTTTTAAAAAAACAAACACACACTGAATGAAAACCAAATATGTGATGAATTGCAATTAAGATTCTCTAAAACTTAAGTCAGAATCAGAGTCAACTGCTCCTTTGAATGAAGGTTAGAAAACCTCAAACTTAAATGAAAATAAAACACAGCTGCCTAGCAGCATGAAAAATACCGCACAAATAATATTAAAGTAATATTTTATTCTTTTGAATCCTAATCAAACTTGGAGCAATTATCCAGGAATCAAATTGAAAAATAAATCAGCATAAGCTGATTTTTCTACTGGTTTCTAAGCTGATTTATCTCTGCTACTTAACTACTCAAGTTTTAATCAAAATCACTTAGAGTTAAGTTACAATACTACAGACAGATATCCTTTGTGAGTGTGTGATGTTTTGTGTTTTAAACTTTTAATTAAGTGGGTCTAATATAACCTTGTTTGTAGAAAGCCTGAGTTGTACCTGTCAGGTAGGGCAGAAGATGTTACCTTAAAAGGGGAAGCCACTTCAGTGGGAGTTAAGGCTGTATATTATTTGGCAAGTGGGGTGAGGTAAATGTAGCTAAAGGAAAAGAGAAACAAAGCATATACTCATAAGTTAAAGTACCCCTCTGTGAATGAAAAAGGGGTGCTCTAAGAAGTCAATGACCGAAAGTAACCTCATGGGGTGATCTGATCATGAATTCCTAACTGGGCAGGTCATGGTGGGTGGGTAGTCATGCGCCAGGCCTTCCCTAATCACATCCCTAGTAAAAGGTTATCGTTGCCTTAAGTGAGTTCTGTCAATTGTTTTTGTGCATCTAGGTTAACATACCTTTGAATTACTTCTTATTTAGACCCCTCAGAAGATCACCAACAAGAGAACACAGTATCTAATGAACTGTCTTATAATCCAATCACAGATATTTCCCAGCTTTGCTTTCTCCCACCTTCATGTAATCTTCCTTACTTTTCTATTAATTCCAGACGTATAAAACGAACTGCAGAACTGTCATTTGCTGGAGCATTTGAGATCTTGCTTCCTGGCATATCCTCAGCTTGGCTCAAATAAACTCTCACAAAAATTCCCACAGGTTTGGGTATTTCTTTTGTTGACACCTTGTAAAAATAAAGGACTTATTCTGAGGGTCTGGGCTAAGAGTTTAAAAACATGTTTTTTTTGCTTTTGTTATTTTTTTAAAGGAAAGTTTAGTAAATTGTTGAATCAGATATCAGAAAAGCTCTCGAGCAGAAAGATGAGAATTCATTAGAACAGGCTGGTATTTTTTAACGTTCACACCATCCAAAAAACTTCTGTAACATTGCTATTGGCAAAGGAGACTGAGCATTTACCCAGCTAGGTCACCTGTAAAAAGGGGTCGGTGACCATTCTGCTGTCTTTCCCTGAACCTTTGTCCTGTTTCCCTCTTCAGATGCTTTACATCCAAACTTCTCTTTCTAACTTCATCATCCCGGGGGCTCTACAGGCAAGGGAAAGGAAGAAGAAAGGGAGCAGATGGGATGCCAAATCAGCAGCAAATAACCGTTCTGCCTTTGGCCTGGGGCAGAGACACAGATGTCAACGCCATCTCACATTCTGCCTCCCTCTCTTGATGCAAAAAAATGTTTTGCTTGACTTCCCATTACAATTGTGCTGATTCTAGATATGAGGCACTTCAAATACTGAAGGGCCAAGGGAAACTGAAATTACTAGGCGCTGGACTGGGCTACCTGTCCTTGAGGACATCCCAATACAAAATTCTCACAGGAAAAGAGGCAAGCGTTCCAGAAAACGAAACATTTTGCCTCTTTCTGGGATATAATCTTCTAAAATAACTACATCCTACATTTCGATAGAACAAACTTATACAATAATCATAACAGGTAACATCTATGGAGAATTTACTGTATCAGGCATTATGCTAGATCCTTTACATGGATCACCTGATTTAAACTCCAAAACAATTTATTCAGTAAAGACTGTAATCTCTATTTTTGAGATAAGGAAACTGAGGCACACCTAGATTAACAGTAGAAGTAGGATTTGAAACCATGTGGTCTGACTCCAGAACCCACAATTTTAACCTCAAATGCTATAATGCCTCTCCATCTTATAGAAAAATGGGAAAAAAAGTAAAAGAAAATGTTAAATTACATTGTTACAAAGTGACTAAATACTCTAGGAAGGGATGTAAAGTAGAAGTCTTATATCAAATTTGCCTTTATGTAAAGAGTAAAAATGTGGTTTCAGTGTGTTTCTGTAGAAATCTGACTTCCTCTATGTACTGGAAGATTTTTCAAAGACCAAACATGAAGTTGAGGTGTAAAAACCAACCTTGGTAACCATCTATCCTAGACTTGGGATTCTGTAATACAAAGTGCATGATTTTCTAAAGGTTGTTTTAAAATAAGTACTAACAGAAAAAATAAAAGCAAAATCACACCATCAATTACAATATTTTGACAAAAATATAAATTTTGCATACTCTGCTTGTGTATTTTTCAGGCAGTGTTTGCAGATGAGGAGGAAAACCAATCCCAAGTAACAACAAGACTCGTGTGTGTGTTTGGTGGTGGGGGAGGGAGTGTTTCAGAAGCTAGAAAAAAAACCCAAACAAATAACTCATGAGTTAAAATTGAATAAAATAAGAACACAGTTATGACACTCAGAGTAGAGAAGAGAGGACTTATGCTATCTAAGTCATCTTGTAGTAGGGGAGAGAGCAGAGCAAATGAATGAACAAATCAACAATGTCTTCCAAAGAACAAAAGGAAATGTTTGCAAGGAGTAAAAGCTAAAAATAACTCTACTGCTTACTAATTTCCCGAAAGTTAGTCATGCTCTGTTTCTCTGTATGCCCTCTGGGCAATATCATTTAAATATGTTTCAAATGAGGAGGACAAAGAACCTACAAAATTCAAAAGCTAGATTTCCAGCAAACAACTAAATTTTAAAGAGAAAGGAATCCACAGTCCACTGCCTTGTCTACACAGAAACCCTGGGCAAGTTTTAGGGCCCAGCAGCCTCTGGAGGCCTGACAGGCAGAACAGCTTGCCTGCGGCTTATTACTCACTGTGGACTAGCCAGCAAATACCCCTCCCCAGCTTTAAACTGTAGATTCCAAAGAACCCTAAAAAAATACTTGATATAGTTTTCAATATGAAAAATTTCAAGGTGTTGAATATAGCAGCTTATGAGGCATAGTAACTATTGATGCTAATATACTTCCCAGCTTAAGCACAGTAATGTAAAATAAACACGAAGTAAATTAACAAATGATTTTGCAGGTGACACTTCAAAAAGTTTTAGGGCATTTTTGCTGTAGGAAATAATTTGACAACAAAAGCCTAGAAAACAATATCAACTTAGATTCCTATTTGGTTAGAAGTTCTTGAGAGGAAGAAAGTTGTGTAAAACTATGAGATTTTTCTTTATTATCTTTTTAAACAGGCAATAGGATGCCTAAAATATACTCTGTTATAGATTTTTATAAAAGATGACTTGGTGCTGCAGAGTAACTTCTTAATTCATACAACAGAGTGAGAGCTGGAGCAACGTTATATAAACTACAGCTCAACAACTCATGTGAGCTTTTGTTGTATTTAAAGACCAAAGTCCTATGGGCTTTTTCTAATTAAGAGGCCAATTGCATTTAGTAGTTACAACTAAAGTGCTATTTTCATGATAGCAAATCCCAACTCAAAGAAAAGGCATTTGCTGAAATCTGTAAGTGTATTGTGTTTAGGAAAATGAACAGGCCTCAGGAGGACTGACCTTGGCTGTCTGAGGTGAACCCCTATTGATTTCTTTGCAGTCATTCCATATCCTGACCTGTCTAATCTACCCTTAAATCCAGAGATGATGGAAAAGTTCATATAACAAGGCATTAAAAAAAGAAAAGTGCTACTGTCTCCTAGGCTTTGTCATAAATAGAGGGTTAAAGGTCATAGTTTCCACGTCACATATGCCTGGAATTATCACCGGAAGTAATAATAGTAATAGAGAGAACCTGAATAACACGGTTAACATTAAGTTTCACAACAGCCTTATAGTTCAACAGGTTAGTATCATCACCATCATTCTAAAGACATGTGAAAGAACACATAATCTGCCGGAGTCTTGAATACTGCATCTTCATACACTTACCCTCAAACGGGCTATACCTTCCTGACTACTACTTCTTATATAGAAATCGCTTCTTTTCAGATGAAAAGAAATAAAAGTCTTATTTAAACTCAAATGCTAAGAAGGCTGGGGAGTATGCATGCCTTATTCACCACTGCATCTCCAAAATCCAGCATCGGCCCAGAAAGTTGTAGATGGTCAATAAATATTTGTGAAATAACTGAAGCTGTGAGGAGAATGCTTCTATTGGAAGACTCAAACTTAAATATTATCATACTTTTTAAAAAAAGATTTTATTGGGGAAGGGGAACAGGACTTTATTGGGGAACAGTGTGTAGTTCCAGGACTTTTTTTCCCCCCAAGTCAAGTTGTTGTCCTTTCAGTCTTAGTTATGGAGGGCGCAGCTCAGCTCCAGGTCCAATTGCCGTTGCTAGTTGCAGAGGGCGCAGCCCATCATCCCTTGCGGGAGTCAAACAGGCAGCCTTGTGGTTGAGAGGACGCACTCCAACCAACAGCCATCTGGGAGCTCAGAGGCAGCTCAGCTCAAGGTGCTGTGTTCAATCTTAGTTGCAGGGGGCGGAGCCCTTGCAGGACTCGAGGAATTAAACTGGCAACCTTGTGGTTGAGAGCCCACTGGCCCATGTGGGAATCGAACCGGCAGCCTCCGGAGTCAGGAGCATGGAGCTCGAACCGCCTGAGCCACCGGGCCGGCCCAAATATTATACTTGACCTGACTTCTCAGCCTCCAACTCAGCATCACCTCACTACTTATTCTGTCTTCTTTCAATATTTAATAAATATTTGCATCATTTTACTTAATAACATTGTTTTTAATTTTAAAATATTACATTTCATGTCTTCAAACTAAACTCTAAACATTCAGTATCTTTTTTTGCTTTTGAACTCTATCCTACCATATCTAGGGTAACATGTTAGATATATTAGATGATCAATAACTCCGTCTCTAAGAAATCAACTAAACATTTCTTTCTCTTTGAAAAATATTTTTCAAATTATTAAAAAAAAGTTAAAAATACAGTAAGTAAATGAAAGAAATAGCTTGTCCCCAAACAGAAATAAACAATGCATAGATCATCATATTGGGTTTGTGACTTTAGCATTTATTCTACGTAGATATGCTGTGTATGTATTATATATAAACAAACAAACACAAATAAATAAAATTAAAATGAGATCCTGAAAGAAATCCCTTCTAACACTGACCCTGGAAACTATAACACCATACAGGGTTGGGGGTAGAGAGCAGAGGCTCCAAGATTGTGGATAGATGTTTACTGTATTATCGGGGCTGTGTGGACAAAACCCCAAAAAACAGTTTCCAGGCTCTCGGCCTCACATAGAAAGGTGCTGGCTCGGGTAGTAAATGGCCATCAACTGTGATCAGATGCCAGCAGCTGTGGCTAGTTGGCCGTCAGCTGTAACCCGTAGGCCATTGGCCACTAATATAACGGCTGTGGCTACGCTAGCAGAGAAGGAATGGGGGCTAGCAAGAAGATGGTAGCTGGCAAGTGCGGACTGCTGTTAGGCAGATTATGTAGATCCTGCTTCCTGTGTCTCCAGCCCAGCCGCCAGCGAGAATATATTGGTTTGACTCCCCTACTTATGGCTCCATGGGTGTTCCTTTTTGGCCTCACCGTGTCCTGCGTTCTTGGGCGGGGAGTGGGAGCTGAGACCCTGCACGAAAGGGGCTGAAACCGAAGAGGTCAGCTTATACTGAGGGATATGTGGAACTCGCTACTCACTTATTCCACACAAGCTTGCATGAGCTGGATTTAGAGGGAATGCCATTTAAGAAACTTAGAAGAAAAAAATCCATCTACCAAATGAAGACCACAGGACAGAGTACTACTGTCTCCAGTGCACGATTGAGAGGGCTAAGAATGGTTATAGGCAAGAGTCGTGAAGAACATGATGGTCAGACTCTGGACAATTTATTTAACCTTTCTAAGTTTCAGTTTTTTCCATTTGGAAATGGGGAAAAATAATAGTATAATAATAGAAACAGACTGGTAAATCTACTTCAGAGGACACTGTCAGGACAAGACTAATTAGTGAATGTAAGGCACGGAATAGAGTACCAGGCATATGGAAAGCGCTCAGTACATCTTGGCTGCTGTTATTCTTAGCCTTGCAAGTTTGCCTGACCAGGTGTGGTTTTGGCTGGTCTGACCAAACCTGTTCTGCTTCCTCCAAGTATCTATTCTTTGATGTTAATGCTGATGATAAACATACCCGCATTTCTCGTCAAGTAATCTCCCACCAATCCCAATACAGCAGGTCCTCAAATTACGCCGTTATTCTGTTCAGCATCATTTTGTTATAACATTGATAAGATGCCATAGGAATTTAACTCTTGTTTATATCAATTAGCCTTGGTAAAATTGGTTTCATTATACATCATTTCTCTTAAAGTCGCAGAACCTGGGGAAGATGTTAAGTGAGGATTTACTTTACTCTAAACTGTTCATTCTGCTCAAACTTCAGGAATCACCTTCTAAGTAAGCAACAATCATTAAAACAAAACAAAAACAATCACAAACCTGATGGTTTCCAATCATCTTCCACAGATCTTCACCCCAAATCCCCTGAGGGTAGGTAGCATTTGTGAATTTCTTTAAATGACAGTACTTTGCCTTATGGCACTCTCAAATTATGACTTGTATGCTACTTATTAATCCCTGGAGGGTTGAATTACATATAAGCACAGTTACAAGAATACTTCAACTATGTATGGTACTTTATGCTTTCCCAAGTACCTTTTCACACACTATTTACTCTCACCAGCAGCCCAGAGAAGTAGGTATGAGAACTGTTGTTATCCCCATTTTATGAATAAGAAAAATGAGATGGTTCAAGGAGGTCGAATAACTTGCCACAGTTCACACAGCCAAACCCAGCAATACACAAATGATTTTTAATCTAGTGCTCTGGTCATCACACCAGGGTGCCTTCCTGACTGCTCTGGGATATATTTATTTATAACAGGATCTAATGCAACATATTTATAGCAGACACAATGCTCTATTCGTCTTTTGACAAAATTAACAGATTATTTGAAATCTCATAATTTGAAGTTTTTCTGTCTCTCCATCCCTTTCATTGATTTTAATTTTTTTACAGCCCTTTCATTTTTAATTACTAAGGCTTCATGGTGATGCTAACGTGTTGCTTTAAGATAATCTCTAACAGTCCAAAACTGATTATGGCTCTGCGGGCACAATCCAACACAGGCATCACAATGGAGGCTGTTAACAAGCAAGACTCTTTCTTTTCTACCCAAGTTCAAAAGGCCAGTGATGACTGAGAGTCGAAACCACAATAAAGCCACGAAACAGGAACAGCCGTTAGAGATAGGACATGTTGATGGCTATCTTCAAAATTACCTTCCCTGTAGTGCACACATGAGAACATGAGTGAAACGCCTCCTGAGAGACACGGCAGGCATCCTGCCCTAGCGCATTTATATGTGTGAAATCTGGATGTTCCTGCCGACACATTTAAACACCACTGTGACAAGCTCCAATGAGCTTTTCTGGTTATCACAGTTGCAAGCTGCCCCACTGGAGAATTCAAACCCTGAGCTGCGATATATGGAAGCCATCTACTAAATACGCATATGTATGGCAACTTTTTCATTCGCTATGTATTTCCTAGGTGAGTCACAAGTATTACTGAACATGAACGCTATTAAACTCCTTACTCACTACTATCCAGTTTCGGTCAGTAAACAAGGTTTTGAAATTATTATAAAGCTGCAAATATATAGATCTATGCCTATTTTAAGACAAAAGTAGTGACCACTGGTTCCAGACATGATTACCTTTAGTTCTTAAAATGTTGCAGGACATTTGAAAAGATTAATAGACAAATAAGAGGTTTTTCAAAGATCACCTTGTGCGGAGATGACCAAGCAAGGGATTGTACTAACACACTGTTCATCTGTGTGATACATGTGTGCTCATAAATGAGGCAAACTCTAAGACTTAAATATAGTCTACTTTGTCAAGACACCAAACTGATGAGTGATATATATATATGTATTTATTTATAATAGAGTCATGAGTCAAACAGTTTTAAAATGACATAGTACAAAGATAATATTTTCCAGTACCAAAGTGGTTATCACAAAGGATCAAAGGTAATATACAAAATAATAAGAATAACACAGAGTCATGGAGAACTGTACTATGAACATATGATAAGCATATGCTATTAAGGTTATACAAGGACTGTGTCTGAAAACAAGAACATGTATCAAGAGTACTGAAAACCTTATTTGAGGATCACTGTTACTAAATGTGATTAAGATACCAAATTATGTCCTCGTGACATCATTAGCTGATAATCAATATCCAAATAAGGGGAAAACTGCTATAACCCAGGAGTTCTTAACTTGGAATTCGTTACGGTCTCAGCTTCAAGGGCTCTGTAAGCCCTCTGGAATTCCATGTAAATCTGCCTGTACGAGTGTATGTACATTTTTCTGGAAGAGGTAGCCACAGTTTAAATCAGATTTTCATAGGGTCCTTAGATCCCAAAAAGTTAAGTCCACATTCTAAAAGCAGGCCATTATTTATCTATGTATAAATTCATTATTAGATCTTGGACAATCTAAGTAATATCCCATAAGTCTGAAATTAAGAAAATTATTTGACTTTTCTAAATCATTCATAAAAATATTTTAGAAAAATATAAACTAGGTTTATCTTAATTAAAGAAAACGTCAACCACAGCAAGGATACTGATGGAAAATAAGTATTTCAGGAACCCTATTGCTGTGAGAATGAAAATTATCTAAGAAAGAAAATTTAGGTTATCCTGAAAGATTTCTTTTCCTTGGATTAAAGAGAGGGTAGAAATGGTTACATCAGTATATCAGGACTTAATTATCTGAACATATTATCTTAATTATCTTAATTAAGATATTATCTTAATTATCTGATTCATATTCAATTCCCTTGGTTTTAAAAACAATACATGGAAGCTCTATGATGTAAAGATAAAATGTTGAAAGAACTAACAGGTTTTTTTTAACAAAGGTGATAGTAGTATTTTGGAAATGAGTGGGGACATTTTTGGCTATTACAAAGATTAGAAGCTACTCTGGGGGATAGGCATGCTGGATGTCCAGGACTGAACTGCACATGTTAGGACAACAAAAACTGTCCCATATTCTACATGTCATTCATATGTCCTGCTGGACATGCAAATAAATGAAAAACCTATAATTAAGAGAACCTCGAAACTAACTCCATTGCACATATTTTTGCAAAAATACTTCTTACACATTTTTAATTTTCAAGTCACTAATTGCTGGGATCAACTCTGTAAATCAACGTAAGATTTCTTTTTTATTTGGAAGTTTCCCAAGAGGTGTTCACCGTTTTGGAAAATCATCTCACCACTGGTGCTTTCGACTGAATGTTTGTGTCCCTTCCCCCCACCCCCATAATCCATATGTTGAAATCATTGTGATGGTAGGAGGTGAGGCTTTTGGGAGGTGATTAGGTCATGAAGGTGAGGTTCTCATGAATGGGATTAGTGTCCTTACAAAAGGGGTCCCATGGAGATCCCTCATTTATTCTACCATGTGAAGTACACAGTAGGAAGGCACCATCTCTGAACCATAAAGCAGGTCCTCACCAGATGCCAAATCTGCTAGCACCTTGATCTTGGACTTTCAACCTCCAGAACTGTGAGAAATGTCTGTTATTTATCAGCCACCTAGTCTATGGTATTCTGTTGTAGCAACATGAATTAAGAAAATGGCAATACCATTCTTGGACTTGAGTAAGAACACAAACCACTTACTTTAGTCTGTAGTGTTTTGCTGCTGGATCCAGGGCAATTCACATATGGTACAAATCCATGAATATGTCATTATGTCTTACTACATAGTCATGCCAAAGCATTACCATTTGAAAACCGTAAAAAATTTCTTTCTTTTATGTTCAGTGAGGACATTACATCAATTTTCAAAAAAAATCTCTAGAGAAAGGCTGTTAGGAAAAAACTAGCAAAACACAAATAAAGTGTAGAGTTTAGTTAGCAGTGCTGTACCCATTTTGGCTACTTGATTGTGACAAATGTACTACAGTAAGACGCTAACAGTAGGGGAATAAGGATAAGAGGTACATGGGCAATTTTTGCACTACTTTGTAACTTTTCTGTAAACCTAAGATTGTGCTAATACAAAGTTATTTTTTAAAAGTTTATCTTTAGAGATGCACAGAGATTTCAGATTTGGAAAATTTTCTCTACATTTATCAGTTTTTTTATAAATGTTAGGTTGAACTACAGAGCCAGATGTTTTCATATGTCAATAACAATTAAATTTTAGCAAGTTCATATGGTTTATACTAGAATAGTTTGGGTCTATTTTACTAGATTATATTTCAAAGTTGAGAATAAATGTACTTTTCATTTTCAGAAATAAAGAAAAATCAGTTGCAATCCATTACACGCACACACACGCACACACAGCCACCCTCTCCCTGGCAAATTTTCTCCATGGTTATATTATCTGATTTTAATTTGAGGCTAGTAAAGAAAGGTATTATAAAACATTTTTTATAAAAAAGAAGGAGTCTGAGATAGTTGAAAATCATTCAACTAAAAGCATTAACAAGCAGAAGAGAGAGATTACAGCACAGTGTATCTGTGAAGCTTATACCAAATTGCAATGGAAAAGAAGTAAAAGAAAAAAAGCACAGTATTTGTAACCCTTCATTAATGATAGTCTGCTTCCTTTTCCATAGGGTGGTATTTAATGCTCTTTCATTAGTGGATTAACCTCTGAGTAAAAAAATACGTTGTGAAAGAGGACAAAGAAAAATTTTGTGCTTTTGCAGAAGGCTTATGAAATTCTTGAACACGTTCAGTTTCTGAAAAAACATGTTAAGAAGAGAAACCTGACCACAGTGGGGGGAAAAATCTGGAAAAGCAATTGGCATGTTTACCACCCCAAATCACTCACCTGTGCACAAATCTGATGCATGACATGACCAAATTCATGGAAGTAAGTCCTCACCTCATCGTGCCTCAGGAGAGAGGGACGATCTGCTAGAGGCTGTGAGAAGTTCACCACAAGGGCAGCCACAGACATCATGCGGCTCCCGTCGGGGAGGAGGCAGCCAGGCTGGAGGCCAAAGCAGGCTGCATGGTTGTATTTCCCTTCCCTAGGAACCAGAAGCGGAGTTCGTGAGATGTGAACATCCTTCCGCAGCAACAACATTGCCCGGGTCTCTCTCAGTCATTAGGTCATATTTGCTACATGTTTGATAGAAGATGCTTTGAAACATTTAATTCCCCTTTTAGAACCTAGGTCAACATTTTGTTAAAATGGAAAAACCAAAACAAATATCCGACTATCACTTCACATGAGTAACATCTCCAAAGTTTCTTTTGTTGAAAAATTTTAATGTCCGGATTAAGAATATAGGCCACACCTTGTATACAGCGGCAGGTCCAACTTACTTTAATGAGTTCCTGATTTTCTTCCCCAAAGATGGTATCACTGAACACTAACTAGTGTTGAAGCAAATCTGAGATGAAAGATACAATTTGAGTCACCAGGTAGTTAGTTATTCCTTAAAAACAGAATTGATGAAAACTAAATTCTATATAATAAGGTTGTTCCTTTTATTCAAGAAGGAAGGAATCAGTATTCACAATTAAATGAGCTCCTTTGATAAACTACACAAGCCTTTTGGAAACAGAATGCTTTTAGTTAGCCTGGGGAAAGAAAATTATACTACAAAGTTGTCTACTTTGGACAATGTGGTATCAGTGGTGGTCTCTCCAAAAGCTATGGGTCATTAGACTTTATTCTAGGAGTAGGTTTCCTTCTTTTTTTTTTTTTTTGCTAGGAGTCTCTAACAGTACTTCCAGGTTTGAGGTGGATTTTTTAGTTTGGTTTGTATATATATTTCTGTCTTATCTTTCTTGGTGACTCTTATTACTCTTGGGTTTTTTTCCTGCTGATGCTATTCAAGTTAAAAACCAAACAAACAAACAAACATACAAACAAAAATCCCTAGTCTTTTTCCAGGTATCTATTATGATGTATAAAGCTAGAAAGGGCATTGCTCCTATCCTTACAACAATAACACGCTGGACAATCTGCAAATCACAACTTCTCCTGAATGCATCAGAAAGCAGAAGTTGAAGGGCAATCAACTAATCTATAGTCTAAGACAGGTGTCTCCAAGGAGGCAGAGGAAAGAAGAAAGCAAGTATTTTTAAAAAATGATTTTATATACCTGAGGCAGATACTGCAGACACTACTAAGAAAAACTTTCAACAAACTGCTAAAGGCTAATGATGGACCAGCACAAATCAGGAACCGCCAGGAACTGTAGATAGGGAAATTCTGCATCCTTTTACAAGGTGTTCTCTGCGATTTCACTGGGTGCGGCAAAAAGGCCGGGGGAAGGATGAGAGCCCTCAGGAAGCATCAGTCCTGACCAGGCCTGGGAGAAGGGGCAGCTGCTGTCCTAAAGACATACAGCATTGCCTAGACCCTTTCACCTTCTCTTCCATGGAACAAAAGCCTTAAACTTCTGGAGGAAGGGCAACAAACTCTATTGCCCTTAAGAGCACTGGTGAAGACCTGCTACCATTGGGGGAAGGAAACAGAAAAAAACCCACTGCACCTGTAGGGAGAGCAAAAATACACTGTGGGCCCAGGCCTACCTCTGAGGGTCGGGTAGGATCACTGAATCCTAAGACCCAAACCTTACTTAAGAGTGACGCTTCATCAGAGCAATGAGAATTCCCTCTTCCAAACCAGGGTAGTCAGCATCTAGTAACAAATAATCGTCTACTGCTGAGAGAGCAGCAAGAGCATGAAAAGAGACCTGCTCTGAAGCACAGCACAAAGGAAAGACCTAAAACCGATGGTGGAACAAACACTGAGAAAAACTCAGGCAAACCAGCTTCCATCCTGAACACGGGCTATAGGAATGTGAAGCTTTAGGTGCATTGAAGTTAATCATAGCAACAACAAATCTCAAACCCAACTCAACTACTAAATAGATCGAATCAAACACACATCCAAGGCTTAGAAGAAGTAATTATGTGCCCATTTTCAGGTTTTAAAACTATTTACCTCATTCTTTACTGTCTTATATAAGACATCTGGCTTCCAAAAAAAATAAAAAGTTGTGAGGCTCACAAAGATGTCAAGAGGCAAAAAAGCACAAGAAAACAGACTCAGACATGACAGAGCTGCTGGAGCTATCAGGCAAAGGATTTCAAGTAATTAAAATTGTTAATTGTTAAAGGTTCTGGAGGATGTCACCTCTCACAACTCATTTTCAAAATCATACTGGAAGTTCTAGCTAATAACACAAGAAAATAAAATAAAAGGTATACAGATTGGGAAGGAAGAAGTGAAACTGTCCTTGTTTGCAGATGACATGCTGTCTGTAGAAAATCCAAAAGAATCAACAAAAAATTCCTGAAACTGCTGAGTGTTGACAGCAATGCTGTAGGATGCAGGATGAACATACAAAAGTCAATCACTTTCCTACATACTGGCAATGAACAAGTGGAATTGGAAATTAAGAACACATTACCATTTACACTAGCACCCCCCCCCCCAAATGAAACACTTAGACATAAATCTAACAAAATATGTACAAGATCTATGCGAGGAAAACTACAAAACTCTGATGAATGACATCAAAGAATAAATGCATATTTCATGTCCATAGATAGGAAGATTCAATATTAGCAACATGTCAGTTCTTCCCAACTTCATCTGTAAATTCAGTGCGGTCCCAATCAAAATCCCAGCATGTTATTTTGTAGATAGTGACAAATTGAGCCCGAAGTTTCTCAGAAGGAGCAAAAGACTCAAAACAGACAACTCCATATTGAAGGAAAAGAACAAAATCAGAGAACTGGCACTACCAGACTTTGAGACTAACTATAAAGCTACAGTAATCGAGACAGTGTGGTATTGGCAAAAGCCTAGACAACAGACCAACAGAGCGGAATAGAGATCCCAGAAACAGATCCACATAGTCAACTGCTCTTTTACAAAGGAGCAAAAGCAATACAAAGAAACACAGATAGTTTTTTAAACAAATGGCGCTGGAACAACTAGATATCTGCATGCAAAAAAATAATAATAATAATTAAAAATTAAAAAAATGTGTCTAGACACAGACTTTTTATATTCTTCACAAAAAATAACTCAAAATGACCTATATGTAAAATACAATACTATAAAATTTCATATATATGCACATATACATATGTGTGTGCGTGTGTGTGTGTATGAGCAAATCTAAACGACTTTCTAAATCTAAATGGTTTTGTGATGATTTTTTAGATGCAACACTGAAGAGATGAACCATGAAGGACTCAAAAGCTGAACTTAATTAAAATGAAAAATGTCTGCTCTGAGACAGACACCATCAAGAAAAAGAGAAGACAAGCCACAGACTGGGAGAAAATATTTGCAAAAGATGTATCAGATAAATAAAATATACAAAGAACTCTTAAAACTCCACAATAAGAAAACAACTCAATTGAAAAAAACTAAGTATATGAAAAGGTGTTCAAATATCATCATATATCATCAGGAACATGCACATTAAAATACAATGCGATACCACTCCATACTTAGACAACACTGACCACCCAAAATACTGGTGAGGATGTGGAGGAATAGGAACTTTCGTTCACTGCTTGTGGGAATGTAAAATGGTGCAGCCACTCTGGAAGACAGTTTGGCGGTTTCTTACAAAATCAAACATACTCTCACCATACGAACCAACAACTGTGCTCCTTGGTATTTACCCAGAGGAGTTGGAAATTTATGTCCAAACAACAATCTGCACACAGATGTTTACAGCAGTTTTATTCATAATTGCGAAAACTTGGAAGTTTTTGCAAGATGTCCTACAGTAGATGAATGGAATAAACTGTGTTACAAACAGGAAACGGAATTTATTCAGTGCTTAAAAGATACCAGCTATCAAGCCATAAAAAGACACGGAGGAACCTTACCTGCATATCACTAAGTGAAAGAAGCCAATCTGAAAAGTGTAGATACTGTACGATTATAACTATCTGTCTTTCCAGAAAAGGTGAAGCTATGGACAAAGTAAAAAGAACAGTAGGGATTGGGGGTGGGGGTGGGGTGGGGAGAGAGAAAAGTAGACCACAGATGATTTTTAGGGCAGTGAAACTACTCTGCATACTATAATGCTAGACACGTATCATTATAATTTGTCCAAACTCATAGAATGTATATCAAGAATGAACCATATGTAAGCCACGAACTTTTGGTAATAATAATGTGTCAATGTAGGTTATCAATTGTAACAAATGTACCACTTTGGTAGGGGATGTTGATAATAGGGGAAGCTACGCATGTGTGGGTCCAGGATATATGGGAAATCTCTATACTTTATGCTCAATTTTGCTGTGAACCTAAAACTGCTCTAAGAAATAAAATCTATTTTAAACAAACAAACAAACAAACAAACAAACAAACAAACAAACAAACCAGAACCATGCCAAGGCTGAGCTAGGAGCAAGCTGGGACGTTGAAAGGGAAGGCAGACAGAGGAAAGGCAGAGGAAAGAATATGTACCCTGACACCATGCATTCAATTCGATAAAAATTTCAGGCAGCCCAACCTTGGGTTGTTCAATGGGCCCATCAGTGTTTCTGGAATGATTTCATGTAGTTAGTTGGAAATGTGTAAACAAGTAAACAGATCTACAAATCTTATTTTTAACCTAGGAAAACTAAAATAATCTGGGAGGCATTTAACCTGTTACATTTTATACCTCTTGGTATATTATGAAAGGCAACAAAACTATTCTTGATTTGAGAGTAATATGGGTGCTACTGTGTTGGAGAAACAACAGTTGAGTTTTCTTCCAAAAAGATTTGGAGAATTAAAAAAAAAAAATCTAAGAATCGCTTAAAATCTAAGGCTTTCTACCAATTAAAAAAAAAAAATCAGTGAATTGAGGGGTTTTTACCTTCCTTTAAAAAAATAAACTTGATTTATGTAACTTCAAAAGATTCCTTATTCTGAGATTATGCTTTTTTACATTTTTTAAAATAAAATTCTGGTGATTTTAAAGAATGTCCTTAGCTGGCAATCTCATGTTGGAACCCTCAGAGTGTTTTTGTTTTGTTTGAGATCTTAGTATTTGATTAATGAAAATTGAAATGTGATTTAAAAAATGGTCTGTTCTTGAATCTATTCCATGTATTCTTTTTTTGAGTTAATTAAACAAAAAAAAAACAAACGAACAAACAAACCCCCAAAACCCAACTTAATCCTTTAGGAAGCAAGCATGTAAGGTGACAGGAAGTGAATATTAAGTAGGTCACTTGTCACCACTCTCACAAAAGATTGTCCTCTGGTAGCAACGGCCAGATCTCAAAGAAACCCATTATCTCTTGGCAGAGAGATAGCAGGATGGGGTGGCAAGAACTATCTTTGACATGGGAAGAGAATATGGAGGCAGTTATAAGAAGCTCCAATGTTGGAGGATTAATCCCTGAAAGAGTTCTTGGCTTCAAACTGTATGCTGACACTTTTCAATTAAAAATAGACCCATCTACATTTGACATGGGTTTATTTTTAGCTCATCTCAGAAGTGCAAGAAAGTCCATAAAGCATTGGGATAAGATCTCTCTGCTCGCTGTCTGAACAACAGTTTTCTAGCCTTTTTGCAATCAGCTACCTGATGTCACCCAAAGTCTGAATTTCAAACTTGTTATTGCTACTGAACTAGATAAATACCGTAATATCCTTTGGCATATTTATAGTAAAATGGATTAGTAACTGTAACACACTGGCTTTGTTTTAGAAAGCAGGCTAGAGAGAAAGTGATCCTTTCCTGTCTGATGAAACACTGTGGAGTCCCAAGTTACCACATGCTACAGATATAATAATATTTTTAATTCTTACCATTAACTGAATACCTAGCCTGGTAATTTGCATATATAGTTTAACGAACAAAACAATCCTGCAAAGGGATCATCAGTCCCATACTACAGATGAGAAAACAGAGTCTCAAAGAGGTCATGTCACTCAAACATTCCAATTCAAGTTTGACTGACTGCAAAGATTTTGCTGTTCCTACTATATAAGACTCAGGGTTAGTGGCTATAGATTTCAGAATACTGGCAGACACATCACCTGAACAACAAACATTTTGGGGGTCAATTTTAAATGACGTAAATGCAGTACACGAACTAGATGATGATGATGATAATAATGATTATGATGATGATGATGATGGTAGCTGCTAACATTAAGCACTTGCCATATGCTGGGTAGTCTCTGATTAAAGCTTTGCATGTAATTAGCCATTTATCCTTACAACAACCCTACAAAGCAGGTAGGATTAGCATTCCCATTTTATAGGCCTGTAAAGAAACTGAGGCGCAGAAACATGAAGAACCTGCCTAGTAAGTGATGGAGCCAGACATTCTGGCTTCAGAGCCCACATCTTTAATACCTTTACTAAGCACCAGGAAAGAGAACGATGGAAGACAAGAGTGTTAGTCTGGGTAAGAGTCAAATCCCTAAAGTCCCTTCAAACAATGTGATCGTCAGTACCTTGGATAGAGGTCCAAGTAGAACTGTCCCAAAACTTCTCCTGTGGCTTTGTCCTTCACGGTGTAAAGCGTAACACTTTTATTCCACACATGAGCATCTGTCACTTGCTCAAATGCAAGTCCCAACAACTCCTGGTAGATGTTCAGCAAGCCTTGGGTGACCTCTTCGATGGGGAAGTATTCCTTGAGGATATCTTGGTCTATGGAGTACTTGAGTTCTTCTGTCTGAGTCATATAGTAATGCAGATCCCAGGCATTGATTTTCCCATCATATTCAAAACCCCTCTCTTCACATTCCTTTTTCTTCAAATTCAAAATGAACTCTCGTTCTGCCTCACCCAAGGGTTTTAATTTCTGGCTTAAATCATCTGTAAGGGAAGTGTGAAAAATCTCAATGATCTATTGCTCTTGGGGGCAAGCATGCTCCCACATACCACTCGTGTTTGGCGTGGTGCTTTCTTCTTTGCAGTACTTGATACAGATAAACTGAAAGAGAGGGAGAGAAGCAGGGAGGGAGGGATAGAGGGGGGAAGGGAAAGCAGGCTCCATTATGACAGCACTGCTGTTCTCTTCAAGATAATTTCTTTTATGGCTCCTCGCTCCTTTTCCTTTTAGCACCACCCAAACCAGGCCACTTCCTCACAGCATCAATAAAGCTGAAGTTTATCTCGGAGAACTCTGACTCAAGAGTGTTATTAATTCAGGGAACAAAGCAATAGTGAAAATAAACTCATGTGCATGATTATTCTTCAATGAGGTGAGGCTCCCCAGGAAGGCAGGGAAAATAAATCAAATGCGACCTGTGAGCAGTACTACTAACACTTGCTCAGAGCCTTGGATGGCCATGGGTTTAGTTATCACTACCCCATTCCTATAAAGAAAATCTATTTTGACACAGCAATTCCACCGTTTAGATGGATACCACAATTTATATACTGTGTTTAATTAATTTGACTATTTCCACTGTATTTGGTGAAATAAATATGCTCTTATTATTTATTTATTCTTCACAATTTGTTCCTATGTAAGACAGAAGTGTTTGGCTCTGTAAGGGACATGGCAGTTAGGGAGGCAGCCCCAATGTGTGGGGTGAAGGTAACAGTCTGAGGCGTGCTGCGAAGAGAAAGGAGGAAACTCATAGGAGATACGAAGAGATATTCTGATTAGGCCTGTCAGAAAATAAGTGAATACGAGCAGCAAGAGGACAACTCAGATGGGAATATGACCATTTTAAATTAGAGGGAAAACTACTTTAAAAAATTAACTTAATCAAGTCGTTATTAAGGAAAAATTTCAGTAGATGCTGTCACCATTGAAGAAAACATTCTCACCAAATCTGTTAGCTCCCTGAGCCATTCTCTTCTATAACATGCATTAGAATAGAAGGCAATTACCTGTTCAAATCTGTTGTTACCACTCAGTGGAAAATTCAATAAGGAAAGGACCTCATCTTATTCCTTTCCATGGTCTTACCATTTAGTGCACTGCCTAATACAGAGAGTAGTTATTTCATAAATGTCTCATGAATGAATGAATGATATAATGACAAATAGCTACCATTTATGGAACACCTGCTAATGTCATATCTGATGCCAGCATATGAGGTTGGACAATTAATTTTGCAAACTCATCCTAGAAAAAGTGCTGCATACCTCGTTGCTGCGTATCACTACAGTCACCTTCAAAGTACTCCCCTTGGGAAGCTATGCACTGCCTCCAGAGCCTAGTCCACCTTTCAAAGCAATTTGGGAACTCTTTTTCTAGAATGGTCATCAGAGTTATCATTACATTACCCTTGATGTCCTGAATGTCATCAAAATGTCTTCCTTTCAATATTTCCTTTATCTTCAGGTAAAGAAACAAGTCACTGGGGGGCAGATTATGTGAGGAGGGAGGGCGTTCCAATACAGTTATTTGTTTACTGGCTAAAAACTCCCTCACAGACAGCACCGTGTGAGCTGGTGCATTGTCGTGATGCAAGAGCCATGAATTGTGGGTGAAAAATTCAGGTAGTCTAACTTTTTCACGCAGCCTTTTCAGCACTTCCAAATAGTCAACTTGGTTAACTGTCCAGTTTGTACAAATTCATAATGAATAATTCCTATGATATCAAAAAAGCTTAGTAATATTGTTGCAACAAGTTCATGAACTTAACTCCCAGACCTTGTATATATTAATAATTCAACGTATGGCCATTAAGGACATAGTGGAGTAAATCTTGGGCTGAAGGCTGATTTTAACCCATTATTAATCATACCCAACTTAATTAAGCTAATAAAAAGACACCAAAGTAATAGGCTACAAACTTTGACTGGTTGTTAAAGGCAAATCAAGTTTGAAAAGGGTCAGTGAGGAAAGTTAAAAAAAATCATATTTCAGTAAACTCTGAGTAGAGACAATTACAATGAAAATCGGTATCTTTACCAAGGCTACATTAGTCAACCATTTTCACTAAGATGAAAGAGAAAAACAGAGTGACTATTGGAATAGTGATACCTAGACTGAGATAAGGATGGGGAAGAGTGATAGAGTACCAATGACTAAATGTCACAGACATAAGAACCTTGATTTTAAAAAGATTAGTGAAAAAGTGCTTTTAAATGAATGTGAATATAGTTATCAGATAATAGTTTTCACATATATTATTGTATATTAGTTTTGTATATAATAAGTGGCTTCTGGAATATAAAATGTTTTATTTTTGTTTATATATTTTATTTTCATTTATGTCATATTTGTCAGATTATTTCATATGAATTCATAAGTACCCATTCTATAACTACCAATTACTTATTGGCAGTGGGCTAATATAATACTGTCTGTTAGGACCCCAGATGTCTTGTTAGGCATTAGTATAAAAATCCCAAAGATACAAGATAGAATGAAGCAATTACTATTACTATAATAGTAAAATAAACAATGATCAAACCTTAGAACCAAGCACATTACCTGACACAGAGTAAGTGATCAATAACTTTCTCTTAAATGAATGAAAAACAGGATGTCCTCAAAAGCATATTAGGTTCGGAGACCCTCTGTCAAGTTGGTACCATGCAGCAAAACAGTCATAGAAAAAAAGAAATGGAAATGTACAAGTGACTAAAAAAAGAAGAACCTAACCTAGAAAAGCTGTTACATGGCTTGTACTCTTCGCAGTGTTCATTTCAAGGACAAAGTCAGCATGTGTGCTATAGCCGAGTAGTTTGGCCACTTTGGCTCGAAGTGGGAGTAGCTGTTGCAGAATCGTGGTGTTTTCCTAGTAATAAACAACAAATAATAATAATTAGTTAGCTCCAAAGTTTTAAAATAGTAACTACATGTATTTTTAGGTTGGTGAGACGTCAAATATTTTTAGACCATCCCAACTTCTAGTAAATTATTTCAATGCTACAGAATTATTTTTTTTTTTTGATTCATGATCCAATTGTACTTCTGAAACAACTGACTTTTTAAACCTCAGGAGACAGGTATGAGGTCTTAATAAAATTTTAGGTACTGTAAGCTTAGAGTAAAAATATATTCTTAAAGACTAGGGGCCGGACTAGTGGTTCAGGCGGTTGGAGCTCCGTGCTCCTAACTCCGAGGGCTGCCGGTTCAATTCCCACATGGGCCAGTGGGCTCTCAACCACAAGGTTGCCAGTTCAACTCCTCGAGTCCCACAAGGGATGGTGGGCTCTGCCCCCTGCAACTAAGATTGAACACGGCACCTTGAGCTGAGCTGCCGCTGAGCTCCCTGATGGCTCAGTTGGTTGGAGTGCATTCTCTCAACCACAAGGTTGCTGGTTTGACTCCCGCAAGGGATGATGGCTGCGCCCCCTGAAACTAGTAACGGCAACTGGACCTAGAGCTGAGCTGCGCCCTCCATAACTAAGATTGAAAGGACAATTTGAAGCTGAATGACACCCTCCACAACTAAGAATGAAAGGACAACAACTTGAGTTGGAAAAAAGTCCTGGAAATACACACTGTCCCCCAATAAAGTCCTGTTCCCCTTCCCCAATAAAATCTTTGAGAAAAAAAAAAAAGACTATAGTGATTGCATTTAGTTTCATTGACGGGACTACATCAAATATTGATACCTGAATGTTTTTTACATTGTGGTAACATAGTTTTCTTCTTTTAATTAATTTATTTTGTGGTAACATATTCATAACACAAAATTTGCCACTTCAGAAAAACCCAGAAAATAATACGTGTTGATGAGGATGTGGAGAATTTGGAATCTTTGTGCATTGTGAATGGGAACATAAATTGCTGCAGCTGCTGTGGAAACAGTCCTCAAAAAAAAAAAAAAGGTAAACAGAGAAATACCAAACGATCCAGCAATTCCACTTCTGGGTTCATATCCCAAAAAAGAAGAAGCAAGGACTCAAAACAGATATTTGTACATTCATGTTCACTGCAACATTATGTTAATAACAGCCAAATGGTGGAAGCAACCCAAATATTCACCAATGGATAAACAAAATGGGAGAATGATGAGTTAGTATTTCATTGGTATGAAGTTTCAGTTGGGAAAGATGAAAACGCCTGGAGACGCATGATGGTAATGTTTGTAAAACAATGTGAATATGCCTAATGCCACAAAACTCTACACTTAAAAATGTTTCAGGGAGTTTTCTTAAATTATTACAAAAATTTTTGTGTATTTTATTTGTATTCAAAATGTAAATAATGATATTGCTTTATTGTTTTTTTAAACAATAAAAGGAAAGGTAAATAAATGTCAAGGGCAACCGGATGGCTCAGTTGGTTAGAGCATGAGCTCTAAACAACAGGGTTGCCAGTTCAATTCCCACATGGGCCAGTGAGCTGCGCCCTCCACAACTAGATTGAAGACAGCGAGCTGTCACTGAGCTTACAGAGGGGCAGCCAGATGGCTCAGTTGGTTAGAGTGCAAACTCTCGACAACAAGGTTGCAGGTTCAATTCCCGCATGGGATAGTGGGCTGTGCCCCCTGCAACTGAAGATTGAAAACGGCGACTGGACTTGGAGCTGAGCTGCGCCTTCCACAACTAGATGGAAGGACAACAACTTGGAGCTGATGGGCCCTGGAGAAACACACTGTTCCCTAATATTCCCCAATAAAAAGTAAAAAATAAATAAATGTCAAAGAAAAACTTCTCCCAATGATTAAACCAGCAAATTATGTATGGACCTGTTTCTAAGGAACATCACACACCAAAGTCAGACTACCTGGGTTCAAAATTTGTCTCCATCATTTACAAGTTGTCGGACGGTTGGCAAGTTCCTTAACCTTTCTTTTTTTCTTTTTTTAAGATTTTATTGGGGAAGGGGAACAGGACTTTATTGGGGAACAGTGTGTACTTCCAGGCCTTTTTTTCTAAGTCAAGTTGTTGTCCTTTCAATCTTAGTTGTGGAGGGTGCTGTTCAGCTTCAAGTTGTTGTCCTTTCAGTCTTAGTTGTGGAGGGCGCTGCTCAGCTCCAGGTCCAGTTGCCATTTTTTTTTTCTAGTTGCAGGGGGCACAGCCCACCATCCCTTGTGGAAGTTGAACTGGCAACCTTGTGGTTGAGAGGCCGCGCTCCAACCAACTGAGCCATCCGGGAGCTCAGTGGCAGCTCAGCTCAAGGTGCCATGTTCAATCTTAGTTGCAGGGGGCGGAGCCCACCATCCCTTGAGGGACTCAAGTTGTTGAAATGGCAACCTTGTGGTTGAGAGCCCACCGGCCCATGTGGGAATCGAACTGGCAGCCTTCGGAGTTAGGAGCATGGAGCAATAACCGCCTGAGCCACCGGGCTGGTCCACTCCTTAACTTTCTAAGCCTCGGTTTTCTCATCTGTAAGATACGGATAATAAAAGTAGCTAAGGCATAGGGCAATTCAAATGAAGATATACGTAAAGAGCACAGAAAAGTGCTTGGTACAAGAGCAAACACTACGTAATTATCTGTTATAATTATTATTACTTTAAAATTAGAATGGAAACATAGATAAAACACATAGTATAATTCTCCAATGTCTAAAATTAACTAGGTTGAGTTTGTCGTTTACCTTTTTCAGTTTCCCTAGACCTTCTCTCCAAACTGCCAATTTTCTCCCAATATCTATTCCCCTATTTTTCCTTCTACTACTAGAATTCTCTGAGTTTCTGCTGGACACATGGTCACCTGACTACTTTTCCCAGACTTCCCTGAATCTAGTTGTGGCTAGATGATACACATTGGGACAGTTGAATGTTAATGAGGTGATGAGTGAAATTTCTGGGTCATCTCTTTATAGATGCTTGTCTTGCTAGCTGTATTGAGATGACAACAATGACCCTGGAGGCCACATAACTAAGGATGGCAGAGCCGTCCTCCAGCTCTGGACCATTCACCTCCAGCTCTAGAGCATTCACCTTTTTAAAAAAATTGTGGTTAAACATATATACCATAAAATATACCATTTTCACTATTTTTAAGTGTCCAATTCAGTGGCACTAATTATATTCACGTTGTTGTACAACCATTACCACTATCTGTTTCCAAAACTTTTCCAACACCCCAAACAGAAACTTGGTAACCATTAAGCAATGATTCCCCAGTCTTCCCACCACCTGGCAGATGTTTATCCTCTCTGAAGAGATACTTTTATCTTATCTGAGCCACTGTGCTTTTGGTTAGTAGAGTAACTTTTGTATAGTTGCATAACCTATACCCTAATATCCACATAGATTGATACTAGCAATAAGGCGCTGCTATGACAAAAATGAAAAACATAAAGAAATGGAAAGTGAGGATGCAGACACTGCAGGCTGGGAAGCTGGTAATCCTCACTGTATCATGGATTCCAGTAAAACTGCATAACTAGGATAGCAGGCCAGTTACCTACTGAGTCTTAGCTGTAGGGGAATTCTTTGGGAAAACTTATAATGTTTGGTGTATATTTGTTGGCATTTGTTGCTTTTAGAAAGGTTACATGAGAGAGATGAACTCAAGTGAGAATTGATCAGTTTGCAAAGATGGAAGGAAAAGAATTCCTCTAAGAGAGGTTCTGCTTATGGATGGATCACAATCTGGGGCTTCAGATGTCTGGAAAAGCCAATTGCCCTGTAATCCTAACATCAGGAGAAAGGACTGTCACTCAGAGTTATTGAACTGCAGAAATTTGAGAATGATGCCTTTCTCCTCAAGCCAACTGTTTCAGAGGGCCTCAAAGTGGACCCCAGCTAGTATATAAGATTTCGTAGGTTTAAAAACTATGACCAAAAGAAATCTTTGCGTACAGTTATTTTAACATGAGTCTGATGGAAGCAAACAGACAAGAAATCTACTAAGGTTTTAATGGGATTTTATTACCAAAGATATAAGCCTGGCCTACAAAAGCTTATGATTATTTGATTCCTAAAGCAACCCTCAGGCTTCAAACTGACATCAGCAGGAATCTGCTTCCTGGATATGGTCATGGAGGGTAATGGACAGGAAAGAATTCCCTGCAGGCAAAACCAGGGGCCACGGAGTACAACTGTTAAAGAAATTCCTGCCAGAAAGGAGACCTAGTAAGTACAATCGGCTAGCCAAGGAACTTCACCAGAGTGGAATCCTCATAATTCCTGCCAAACTGTTTCCGAAAATTGGTATGGGCTTGCTACATTTCCCATTCTTTCTTTTTCCAAATGGGAAGTTCTAGTGTGGTTATTCTGTTCCTACTCTACCACTGAGTGTGTGTGTTGCGGGTGAGAGGGCCAGACAACTTGTCTTCCCTTTCATACATTTCTAGATCATGAGAAGCAACAACTGGGGAGGACTTTGTTATCACTCAGAGAGCTTAGTCCTGGAGCTCAAGGCAGTAACTGGTTGGGATCTGACACCTGGTGAATGGATTTGACATGTGGTTAACACGGTGCCGATGATTACTTGGATAGCCAGAAAGACAGACTGCGGGGCAGCTGGGTGGTTGATTTTTAGAATCCATTTCTAATTTTTCCTTTTTTCCTTTTATGAATAGAATCCACTCAGCTGAGCAAATGGCTGTCAAATAAAGACTACATTTCCCAGCCTCCCCTGTGGTTAGATATGGCTCTATGATGGAATTTGGGTCAATGGGATGTGAATGGAGTTGATGTATGTCATTTCCAGGTCGTCTTAAATATTTGCTCTGTTCTATATTTTCCCTCTTCCCAACAGGCAGGGAAATGGTGACAACTGAAATGTCCTTGAAAGTCACTTGCTGAAGAAAGAGAGATGGCCCACCAGCCATGGACTGTTGACTTGAGAGAAGAATACAACTTTAAGTTTATTTAATCCAGACTACTTTTATTAGAATAACTTAGCCCATGGCCTTACCACGCAGGTTGCCAATGAGCAAGCAAAAAGCTAAATCTTGTAGGTGTGAGGAATTAGGAAGCACAATGCTCACACAAATAGGAATATTAGTCTCTGAGCCGACTTCAACATTGGTAAAAAAAGCAAACCCTTTTCTTAAAATCTTCCATAAAAACAACAACAAAAAGGCAAACATTTATAGTACCTCTTTACACCTTGTATTAAAAGCCATTTCCAACTTCCTTCTGGTTTCAGGGATACAACATTTCTTCATGACAGGAAAATAGTGTGGATATTTTAAGGTAATTTTATACTTGTCATCGACTGTCTTTTCTAAACTTTCAATGAAGTCATCAGGAAGAGCACCTGCAAAAAATCATTTTCTCACACATCAAATTTTCCACTCATTATTGGTTAATTTAGCATTGACGTGGTGTCTTGAAGAACTCCGGAAATTTTGTGAAGTAAAATGCCAGTAAAATAATGAAAATTCTTACAATATCATTTTGATGTTATTGGAATGGGGTGATGTTAGAGAACAGGGGGCCTAGGAGATGGTGATTCAAATTATAAATAGGCTTCATTGCACTTGTGCAGATGGCGTTAAGATGAAGAACAGGCAGAAAAGTAAGCCAAGCAAGATCCAGAACAGACTAAGAAGAGACTAGTTTAATTACACTATACGGGACCTTGTGAAGCAAAAAAATTTTCAATACACCAAAGGCTGTTAAACAGCATAAATTATCAAGAAAGATTATGAAATCTCCTCAGGACTGTACCTAGAAACAGTACATACTCTTATTGGCCTAAAATCTACGCATGGTTTGGTTGTCTTTTCTGTGGAAGGGACGGTGGGTTATGTAGTATCCTTTTTTTAAAGGATTTTTTTAACTTTGATTTGACAAACTGTAAGGTGACATTATTTGCCTAAATTATCTAATTTAATCTAGAAAAAAAATAACAAAGTTTTACCAAGTTCAGCCTTGGAAAACACAAGGAAGGTATCATCCTCATTGAGGTTTTTGTTAAAGTCTATACATAGCTCACTCATTCTTTTCTTCATTGCTTTGATTTCCTGAAACAAAGACAGAAATACAGGACATTACCAGTAAAATGAAACTTCCATACTTATCATCATCAGTCAAATAAGTTTCACTTTTATATGAAGATTGACTTCTGTACCCAACCCTCAGGAAATACTTTCGTAGAGATGTGCTTGGTAAAATACTTTTCTGCAGTCTTCTGTGTTGCGTCCATGAGTATCTGTATGTAATATGTACAAAAAGGCAATGCTGGAGATATGTTAGAAATTGTCGTAAATGTGCAAGAACTAAGTAAATTTACGAGGTATAGTCAAAGCAGAAACTAGTACATAGCGCACCCACAATAAATAGTTGCTGAGTGGATGAATGAATCTAGTAGCCTATTAATATTAATAATTAGCATATTTCCAATCTTTTCCAATTCAAAATTTTAATTTAGTAAATCAGTACTGTGCGCTGAAGTAAGTCAACAGATAAGAACTGAGTAATTAATTCTACGGCTACTTTGGGAAAAGTTATGTCTGAGTTTTGTAGACCGTTTGCAAACAAAGGTGATTCATGAGCCCTAACATTTGTATAAAAAGTATTAGGTGGGATATCAAAGGAAGCAATAGAAGGAAACCGGAAGAAAACAACAGGAAACAACTTTATTCATCTGTCTCACTCTTCTAAAAATGCAAGATAATGAAATTTATAGAAACCACGCTGGTTCTCAAAGGGTGGCCCTGAGCAGAAGCATCATCACCACCTGGGAATTTGTTAGAAATGCAAAGTCTTGAGACACATCATATCTACCAAAACACAAACTTTCAGAGGTAGGTCCCTCTAATCAGTTTTAACAAGCCCTCCAGGTAATTCTGAAGGCCACTAAATTTGAGACTGCTGACTTAATACATATTTAGTGCCATTTGCAAATGTTGTGGTTGTCTCCCCAAGTTCTCTTTCACTTCCTCCCCCCTCTGCAGGACTCACGTGGTTTGAGCGGGGACCTGATCCTATCTGAAGTTCCAGGGATGCTACCTCTGCACCAAACCTCTGATTACCTGGGTAATCCCATCCGTGCTGCAGTAGCAACTGGTTCAGGTGACCCAGGCCTGGCATTCCTCCGACTAAAAGGGGTCTCAGGGTTAGGCATAGGATTCAATCTGGGCTATTAAGACATGAGGGAGGCTTGATGAGGGTTACTCTATGTGCTTCTGGATGGTGGGGTTTTTAGATTTGCAGCCATTTTAGAAATAAAAGGTAGCCCCCTTTGGATAGTAGTAACACTGAAGAAGGCAGAGTAGAGAAATAGAAAAGTCGCCACTGAGCATCTGGACCAAACTAACCCATGAAGCCCAACTACTTCTGGACCTCCCAGCTACACAAGCAAATAAATCTCTTTTACTGTTTCAACAGTGTTGTTAGCTGCAACCAAACACATTTTAACTAACACAGTGTTTGTGCCCCAAACAGAACTGATTAACCAAAGGGCAAGTCAGATAAGACAGATGAGTTATATTTCTCCTGTAACTAGGATCAAGAGGATAGAAGATGTTCAAAGAGCATTTAGGTGGGAGAAAGGTGCCATATCTCAGTGGTGCCTTCAGGTATATCTGCCATGCTGACATCACCTGGTTTGGATTTCTTTCTAACTTGTTTCTAGTTCTACTGCCTAGAAGAATCACCTGGAAATAAATCATGGGTTATTTTTTTCCTTTCCAAAAGAATAAAGTTAATTCTGCAGCCGAGTTTATTTCTGAAACTAGAAGATCTGACGGGCATTACACAAAAGAAAAGTTTGAGAAGCACTTTAAAGCAGCTAGTCTCTCTGCCCATAAGGGGCATGCATACTTGTACATGAATTGTAGGGTGCTCCATTCCAGAGTGCCGGCTTAAAAATTCTCCATCATAAGGATTTGATTACCAGTGCCCTATCTCTGTAAGACCATGGGAATGAGAATCCAAATGAACTATGAATACCTGGAACTAGCTATCAGAGAACAAAACAGAGCAGAGAAAACAAGCCCAGAACACATGAAACAAATAAAAGTTGGAAACGATTAAAGAACAATTCAGTTATCAGTGGTTTGTCAGTGACCATGAGGTTAATAAGAGTTGTAGAATTTATTACCATTGACTATCAAATACATTGTAAATGGATTTGCATTATGCGTTATTTCCCATAATACACGTTTCCCTAGTTCCAGTTTTTTGTTGTATTTTTGTTTTATTTATTCTTTTTTTTCCAATAAGAAAAGGAAACATAAACTCACATTTTGTACTTCTTCTGGAAGATGGAGCCCATTCCTTTTCCCCATTTTAATTGACTTTTCCAAGTATCGTCTGGCTTCAGGCTTTATCTTCCCTAGATCACAGGTTTCCTGAAATTAAAGAGTATGACAACCATTTCTGTTACAACAGTGCTTGGGTCAATTATAAACCATGAGGCCAAAGCAAATCTATTCATCATCTTAGTTGGGCCATGAAGCACATAGGTGATTACAAAGCAGATCCTTTTGAAGACCTAATTTCTCTATGCTTTAGTGAGTGTCTGCTCATTTAAAACAGAAAAATTAAACACATAAAAAGCTAAGCAGATTTACCTTGCTTTGCCTCAGAATCAAGAGTGCCTGTACCACTCGCAAGTGTGATAAGAGAAACATTTGCATAATCTCATTCTGAGCATTCTCTATGACCAAGTGGTCTTTTTCACAAAACATGTTCCTTATCATCAATCACCTGGATTTAATTTTCTGTTATTTGCTACCCTGGTTCCACTTCAAAGGTAGGAATAAAAATAAAGAGCAAATTATACACAAATGGAGAGGGGGACTCTTTTGCCAACATACCAAAAAAGGACAGCTGGATAAAACCCCAGGAAAAGGCTTCCAACACTTTAAAAACACCTTATTGTCATTTGGCAAGAGAGATCAAGGGATTACAGCATGCTGTGTACGAACAGGTATCTGGGGAAAAGGAGTCAGCACTGCACACAGAGGAGGAAAGCTGGACAGTACTGCTGAACTTGCAAGCAGCAACTCAAACAGCACTCACTCCAAATAAAGAAGGGCCCTGAGGGAAAATGGAAAATTCCCCTAGCCACAGCAAGGTACAAAAACACCAGACAGTTCTTCAAAACAGGTGGAAGAATATATATACCATGTTTTCCCGAAAATGAGACCTATCCGGACAATCAGCTCTAATGCATCATTTGGAGCAAAAATTAATATAAGACCGGGTCTTATTTTACTATAATATTTTATAATACAATATAATATAATATAAAATATAATACATAATACCAGGTCTTATATTAATTTTTGCTCCAAAAGACACATTAGAGCTGATTGTCTGGCTAGGTCTTATTTTTGGGGAAACACAGTACATGGCATATCTGGATGGCTGGTCAGTTGGGATGGCTGGTCAGTTGGGGTGCCTGGCAGGAAATGGACTCCAAACAGAGTCGGCAGGTGTAATGGATTTGGTTGAGAGTCAATGAAGGCCTTCTGTTTCTAGAGCCTGAGAGACCTCTCAGCCTTAGAGACCTACCAATAGTTGCACTCTCTCCCCATGAAAGATCTGGGCTGTCCATCCCTGAGCTTTAGATTTCCCCAACTAATTATATCTTTAAAAGAACTATGCTTAGCTCTAGAGCCTGTATTTGATTGTCACAAGGCTCTTGCTGCAATAATTCTGTAATGTTTTTACATTTTTATTGCAGCAGATAAATAGTTGTATTCTGACTGAGGGTACTACTTAATACAACAATCTGTATCTCACTTTGCCGATCAATAAAAAATTTTATGTCTCAGTAGTAAAATACTTGTTGTGCATACATTACTCACACTTTCCCCTGAATTTATGCTCAGTGGAGGCAGAGAGCAGTCAGACTTTTTTCCATAATAATCTTCTTTAATGTCCTTGGAGAATTTCTGAGCATGCTGGCAAGACTGGAGTTGGAACACTCCCTAGCTGGTATTGGCACAGATTGGGATCCCAGCAGCAGCAGGTGTCTGCAATGGGAAGAACTCAGAATGGCTAGGGAGATAACTGGGTTATGGGCTGGTTCCCTCAGGGATTGCCAGCAGTTCAAATCACAGTGCTCATGTGGATGTGATAAACCCCAGCTTAAAAAAAAAAGTTTATTGGGGAATATTGGGGAACAGTATGTTTCTCCAGGGCCCATCAGCTCCAAGTTGCTGTCCTTCAACCTAGTTGTGGAGGGTGCAGCTCAGCTCCACGTCCAGTCGCTGTTTCCAATCTTAGTTGCAGGGGGCACAGCCCACCATCCCATGAGGGAATTGAACTGGCAACCTGGTTGTTAAGAGCTCGTGCTCTAACCAACTGAGCCATCTGGCAGCCCCTCCGGCAGCTCAGAGGCAGCTTGGAGGCAGCTCATTGTCTTCAATCTAGTTGTGGAGGGCGCAGCTCACCGGCCCATGTGGGAATCGAACTGGCAACCCTGTTGTTAAGAGCTCACGCTCTAAGCAACTGAGCCATCTAGGCGCCCCTAACCTGGCTTGAACAGCGCCAGGAAGTCTGTCTTGAGGTATGGGCCATGGCAACAGGAGTCTGTAGACAGTACAAGACTGGAAGTTGTAAGGTTGAAGAGAACGTAGGCAGTAGCTCTGTATAGCAGGGGGAGAAGAAAAAAGTCCCTGGTGAAAAGGGTCTGGCAAGAGCTGGGTAAGCTGTGAAGGACCTAAGTGAGCAGGCTGAGATACAGAGCAGAGAGACTTCCCAAGCAGGGCAGTGACCAAGGTAGAAGCCAGGCACACAGCGGGACAGCCGTGTGTGTACTTGGGTTCTCGGGGTTCACCAGTCACATTTAGCCCTGGGCTCAGGACACAGGCTCACAGCAAGTCTCACCAGCAAATGTAAGCAGAATTCTTACTCTACACTCTGCTTGATCAAGAGATCTTACTCACACTCTGCTTGGCTCTCGTAGTCGGTGGGCCTGGGCTTGCCATATCTGGGAAGAGCAAGGCTGCTACTTCAGAAAGCCTAGAAGTATACTCAGCATAGTAAACTCCAAATTCATGGTCTAGATTAGGTAAAACCACATACTCACCAAATAGTTAATGTAAGTATAAACACGTAGAAGAAGATGTTCTGAGATCAGTCAGCCCTGACTTAGGTCCTATTAAAATGATTAATTATCTGTACCAAAATAGGTCACTTCCCACAAAAATGACACATAACAAAAATCTGACTCAATTATAACCAGACCCCCTTTGCCAGTCAGACTCTGAGGCCTCGGAAACCTGCAGAGGTCTCTGGCAGGAGCAAGGTGCTTCTAAAATGTGCTTCTATAGCACATTTCTGGCCCAGAGCTGATCACGGTATAATAATATTCTCCCTTATGCTAGCCAGCCAAAGTCAGAATTACGTACTGCTCGAAGATTTTCTAAGAGGGAATTAGCCAACACTTCTAGATTGCTCTGCTGTGGTTGCATCTTCCTTTCTAAACAAGAATTTAATACCCTTGAATCTGAACCAGGTCTCAGGCCTTTCATGGATGAAGTTTCTCCTCTTTAGGAGAAACTAAAGGCTGTGGAGGCTTTAAGAGAAACTAAAGGCTCTTTAGGAGAAACTTTAGGCTGTGGAGGAGGGGCTAAAGTTCTCTGAAGAAATTTTCAAATTTATATAATCTGATAGCAGGGCTCTTTTTACATCTCTGTGGTGACAAGATTTAGTTTCCGCCCTACCCTCCTCCTGCAACAAAAAGCTTTTATATAAATGTGTGAATGCACACACATACTCTTACACACATATGCTTGTATTTTGCATTTTAATTTTGCAAGAAAACTGAAGGTCAGTGATTTTCCTAAGACCACACAGCTATTAGTGGTGAAAGTGGGGACAAATAAATTCTTCATATTCTTAGTTTTGTTCTTTGCTCGATATGCCATACTACCATCCTTAATTCATTATCATTCTTTAGCATTTCATAAGAAAAAGAATGAAAAATTTTCTCAATTTCCCCCAAACCCTCCCCAATGTCTTTCCCATGACCTTGCCCTTTTCTCCACAAGACCTCCACATTCCCAGTTGCTAATTTCAGTGGGATTTTCTGCATTGTACACACAAAGTAGAAATTGCAATGTTGTTAAAAGAACCTGAGGATTAAGCTAGTATGTTCCTCTGAATATCATTTAGAAAAACTGATTCATGAACTTCAAATATGCTAAAGGAATATAAGGCAAAAGAGTACGATAATACAGATCCTATTGCAGTAACTAAAATAGAAGTATAACTTGTTTAATTAAATGTTATCTTTGCAGCCTTTTCCTGTGTTTGTTTGTTTTTTTCAATCAGTTACATTTACTGTTAGGTTTCTGTCCTATTTTACAGAGGACATCCTTGGGCAGCTGCGGACATTCTGGACAGAAAGGCTGCCAAAAGGCCTGCATGCTAGCTACGAACTCAATATGCCATTGTAAAATGTGCTGCTTTTGTGTGGGCCACAGGCAACGTGAGGACAGAGAGGGGGAACCACACTGCATGAAGACACATTTGAATTGGGGCTAGTTCAGTTCCATTCAACATACATTTACTGAGCTCCTATTCATGCCTGGCAGCAGGAAAACAAAGGTGAATATCCTAGGGATGTTTTAAGTCACATAAAGGGAAAAAAAATACACATTAGCAGATAATGTCAGTGTCATGTAGTGAGTGAATAGAGAGGTAAGTACTTGGGAAGCACAAAAGAGGGGTGCCTGTCTAGTGGGGAAACTAAGGCAAGGCAGTTGATGCTTTATATGGGATCCCTCGGCTTTTAAGAGCTTGACAAAGGTGCAAGTTTCAGCAGTATTTGCTATGACCAATGACTAGACTCAATACATTTCAAAATTAAAAAGGCTTGCTAAGCGACAGGAATTATCATTAATTACCATGCTGAATTTTGGACATAGTTTCCTTCCTTTACCCTTCCTCTTTTCCTTTCCTTTCCCTTCCTCCCTGTCTTCCTCCCTCCTTTATTTCCCTCCTTTTCTCCCTTCCATCCTCCCTTTCCCCCACTCCTTTTTTTGCCATAGTTTTAAGGCACTGATTCTTGTACTTTATTTTGGTACTAGGTCTGAATGGCTAGTAGCGTACATCACAATAATAACATTAAAACTTTTCTTTTTAAATCTCTAAATGGCTAAGATGAATTTGAAAGACCAAAGCCCACAGCTCTGAAAAAATATAATAGATAACAGCATGTCTCAATTTAGCCTGCATAATTCAGACTCTACTTCACTACCGTGTTTCCCTGAAAATAAGACCTAGCTGGACAATCAGCTGTAATGCGTCTTCTGGAGCAAAAATTAACGTAAGACCCGGTATAATATAATATAATATAATATAATATAATATAATATAATATAATAATATAATATAACATAATACCCAGTCATATTTTAATATAACATAAGACTGGGTCTTATAATATAATATAAAACCGGGTCTTACATTAATTTTTGCTCCAAAAGACGCATTAGAGCTGATTGTCTGGCTAGGTATTATTTTTGGGGAAACAGGGTGATAAATCCCTCTTCTGTACTTATTACTTAGCAGGCCACTGGAATAAAATATTATATACCTGGATTGTTTTAACATGAAGATACTATATTTTTCCCACCAATGGATGGAAAGAGTGTCTATAAAACCTTTTTTATCTTTGCTGGATTTTTAGGTAATAATTGAGAAACCTTTGTCAGGACTGTGAAGTGAGATTTACCATTTATTAAAGTGTTCAATTCTAGAAGAAAACTAATACTGATAGTTATAGATTAAAAAAAATACTGCCTATACTAGACTTATTGGGGGAATTATTCCATAAGTTATATAAATATCTAACCACTATGTTGTACACCAGAAACTAATATAATATTGAATGTCAAGTGTAATTAAAAACAAAATTTAAAAATACTGCCTAAATAAGCATAATTATTTGTCAAGGAAGGTATTTAAAGATAACTAAATCTAACAAATAAGCTCCAATACATAAACAATACAAAAGTTATTTTTCATTGTTCTGATATAGCCTGAACAGACATTGTAAAAACCCCTAATAATGTCCCCACAATAAACCCACATGGATGAGGGTAATCAGTCCATTAGAAAGTGGAAAAATTACAGAACCAAACCTGAAACTAATATAAATCATTACAATAAAAACCTAAAGCTAAGCAGCACAAACAAATACACAAATCTGATGAATGTGCTGATGTTTACTATCAGGTCACTATGTTGTGCTAGTCTACTGTCTAGTCTACTGTACAGGAAGCAATTTGCCCCCAAATTTAGTGGGCTAAGTCTGCATTATATATAGAAAATTTGAAAGCATAACAAAGAAATCGAAAGTGACAAACCTCCCATATCTTGATGACATTGATAATCAGAGAAGGTAGAACAGTAACAAAACATTAGGCTCTATTAATAACATGAAAATTGAAATACCTTTACTTTTTGAGGATAGAAAATCCCAAATGAGAACTTAGAAGTCAGGATGAAAACAGAGTAATCAAAGACAATTAGAAATTCTGAGAAAGTTTTAAAATATATATATACTACTAGAATAGAAATTAGATTATTTTGGGATGAAATAAAAATAGGAGACTATAAAGGCCATGATTGGAATCAAATAGAACAATAACTGGGGTCAAAAAGAAAAAAGGAAACAATGTGACTAATAAAGAATAATCATAAAGTTATTTCATGTTATTTTTGTAGTGCCAAAGCTCAACAATACTGAATCACACAGATGATCATCGATGATAGGGTGAAAACTGCTTGTCTGACATGAGAGAATAGATAGCATATATTCTTACATGTCTAAATAAGGTCTTGATTACATAGTCTACAGTGAGTTACAAATAAAACATTTGAAATAACACTGCTTTTTATTTCAACTTTTGTCAAAATTTGCTAAAAGAAACAGAAGTTTTGAGGTTTTGCATAATAAAGCAAAAATGCAAAATAAAACAAAAATGCCTAGGATTACAAAAAATTGGTTATTTTCCAAACAAATTGCTGAAATAAAAATTCAAAGCAAAGATATAATGATAATGCTAGAAAGCAAGTCAACACTGGTGATAAGAAGATCAAAAACACGCAGCGCAGACCCACTTACAACATTCATTATCCATGATTTCTGTGAGTCCTGAAAAACGTAAGCATAAAAACAGGAATGACTCTGGTGTGTACAATCAACAACCTGTCATCAATATCATAGCCAAAACCACACAATATTTATAGATAAACAACTCAATTCCATTTGCTTCTAGTTAATCTAATCGAATATAAACCTTGCAATATATTGAAAATTCAAAGAGGTTTTTACATTGAACCATCAAGTTCATGATGGCTAAAAAGCCTTAGATTTATAGATGTTCTTTTACAGCTGGTCTTTAATATTTTTCTTTTTTTAAGATTTTATTGGGGAAGGGGAACAGGACTTTATTGGGGAACAGTGTGTACTTCCAGGACTTTTTCTTTTTTTTCCCAAGTCAAGTTGTTGTCCTTTCTATCTTAGTTGTGGAGGGTGCTGTTCAGCTTCAAGTTGTTGTCCTTTTCAGTCTTAGTTGTGGAGGGTGCAGCTCAGCTCCAGGTCCAATTGCCGTTTCTAGTTGCAGGGGCGCAGCCCACCATCCCTTGCGGGAATCGAACCGGCAACCTTGTGGTTGAGAGGACGCGCTTCAACCAACTGAGCCATCTGGGAGTTCAGCGGCAGCTCAGCTCAAAGTGCCGTGTTCAATTTTAGTTGCAGGGGGTGCTGCCCACCATCCCTTGTGGGAGTCGAGGAATTGAACTGGCAACCTTGTGGTTGAGAGCCCACTGGCCCATGTGGGAATCGAACCGGCAGCCTTCGGAGTTAGGAGCATGGAGCTCCAACTGCCTGAGCCACCGGGCTAGCCCCTGGTCTTTAATTTTATGAGAATGTAATTAGCAACTAAACATAAACCTAAGTGGTATCATACAACATCGTATAATACTATGCTGTGCCCATTATTATAATTAGAAACAATACCCAAGAGCATTCAAGTGATTTGTATTTTTGATCAAAAGTTTCTACTTTATTATTATAGATTGCTTTCCTTTTAAAGGGATTTATAACACCATTTACCTGTAAGTGGGCAATTCTCAGAAATATATCTTCTCTCATGCTCATCTCGATATCAAAATGAGAAAGTCTTTTGTCTGCTTCTGTACTCGCTGCCCGTACTTCTTTGTCAGATGAGACATGCTGGGGAAAGTCTAGCATGGTTCGTTCCACTGTTAACAGAGCAAAAAACTATAAGGACTCATCAAATCAGTATTAAGATTATAATATCTAGACCTCCTATCTAGAAGAATGATTACTTTGATAAAAGGTTTTCATTTTATAACATTCTTTAACGGTTCCTAAGGACTAATGCAGGACTTGGCTGTCCCAGTGGTATTATTCGGAACAATAGGTTGTGTACTGAACACACATCAAAGGATGTTAGAGTGTAATTTATGAACTTGGAATGTAAAAAGGTAAAGATATAGTTCTTGTAGTGAGGCATTTTATAATCTGGGGAGGGAGGGACAGGGAAGAGTACATAAAAAGATAAAGAACTGTACAGGACGGAGCAGATTCGTTGTCAGATGAAGGGATAGTGATTCAAAGGCAACAATAACAAGGGCTGGGACACTGGGTAATGCCTTAAGGAGAAGGCTGGACCGTAGAGAATGGGTGGCAACAGGAAGAGCTCAGTAGGAGCTTGGAGAAGTGGACATTGCAAGTCTGGGGAGCGGCAGAGACAATGTTTAAGAAACAAGAGGTACAGCATAGGGAATAGAGTCAATGGAATTGAAATCGATATATATGATGTCAGAGGGGCAACAGATTGGGGGGGATATCATCAGTTTGGGGGGGTGAAATGTCTAACTATTACGTTGTTTTGTACATCTGAAACTAAAAAAAAAAATAAGAAAGAAACAAGCAGACAAATTTAGTGGGATGGGGTTTATTTAGAAGTTCTTAACATTTACTACAGACTTCTTAGAGAATTTAATAGAAGTTATAGACCCTCGCTCAATGCAAACATTCATATAAACATAAAAAGTTCCATACAATTTCAGGAGATTCCCAGAAAGCTCAGTGGACACATCAGGTAACCATCTGAACACTGTAATGATGGTGGTAATGTGGTCTACTCCAATTTTCACACGAGGTGGACAATTAAGTTTGCGAACTTGTTGCAGTGATGTTGCTAACCTTTTTTGGTATCAGTGGTATTATTCATTATGAATTTGTACCAAATGGACAAACAGTTAACCAAGTTTACTATTTGGAAGTGATGAAAAGGCTGTGTGAAAAAGTTAGATGACCTGAACTTTTCGCCATCAATTTATGGCTCTAGCATCACGACAATGCACCAGCTCACACGGCACTGTCTGTGAGGGACTTTTTAGCCAGTAAAAACACCCTCCCTACTCACCTGATATTGCCCCAATGACTTGTTTCTTTACCCAAAGATAAAGGAAATATTGAAAGGAAGACATCTGGATGACATTCAGGACATCAAGGGTAATACGACGACAGCTCTGATGGCCATTGCAGAAAGAGTTCCAAAATTGCTTTCAAGGGTGGACTAGATGCTGATCTCGGTGCGTAACTTCCCAAGGGAAGTACTACAAAGGTGACCGTAGTAATGAGGTATGTAGCACTTTTTCTAGGATGAGTTCACAAACTTAATTGTCCAACCTGGTATTAAAGTTGAAGGTTGGGTTTTTCATACATTTGTATTTTGACTTTAATTGGGCAAAAATCTGATGTCAGTGAAACCTATACTATAGAAAAAAGTAAGGATGGTTTATAGTGATGGTTGTGGTTATGTGTGACAATGAATACATTTTTACTTTGTTATCTTTAGTACTTTGAAGGTATTATAAATAGGTAAAATTTACTCACATGATATATGGTAGACAGTAGAGCTATACTTTATATACCAAGAAATTGTACAGTTAAACAAGCTACCTCACTCATCAGTCCTCTTTATTGTTACAAATAAAGGTATAAAAAATTGCCACAAATATTTGAATAAATTCATAACTTGTGTTTCAAAAAATCAGATTAGTTAATTATTCTTTTAGGATTTGATTTAGTATATAATTTTATGTCCCGTAATTACAGAAAGAATAGAACATTTAAAATTGAATCTATACAGCACTTAAGTGATATAATTAACTATATAGTAATAATTTTTGTTTACTTTTTAAAATGAACTAAAAAAGATTATTAAGAAGCAATAAAAATTGCACAAGAACTTAAATGAGCAGCATAAAATGTAGGAGCCTAAAATTGGAAACGTATTCTTAAACAAGCAATAATAATGAAAACCATTTCCTTCCTTACTTTGCCACAAAGACCTGGAACCAGACTCATGCAGTCACTGCCAAACTATAAACAGTGCCGATGCCCAGGACCTGACACAAAACGAATGGGGTTTTAATAGCTATTGCTAGAGGCAGAATGAAGTCGAGAATGTACACAGATAAGAGAAAGTCAGTCTTTAAAAATGTATTCCTAGTAGGATTAACCCACAAAGACAAATTTATGGGAGAGCAAGAACAGATATCACAAAAGTAAAATTATATTTAAAAGCTGTATTATTAGAGAAAAAACAGAATTTAAAATAATTTTTTAAGAATATTTTATTTGTTTCCCCCCCCACTGATTTTTATACCGTTTCCCCAAAAATAAGACCTAGCCGAACAGTTAGCTCTAATGCGTCTTTTGGAGCAAAAATTAATATAAGACCCAGTATTTACATTATATTACATTACATTACATTACATTACATTACATTACATTATATTATATAGACTGGGTCTTATAGTAAAATAAGACTGGGTCTTATATTAATTTTTGCTCCAAAAGACGCATTAGAGCTGATTGTCCGGCTAGGTCTTATTTTTGGGGAAACACGGTATTTGTTAAATGTGTAAGTTACTAGGCTAGCATACCTTCCTGGCCATAAGAGACTGAAAGACGTGTCTGAACCCAGGATAAACCCCATACAGGGTGGGAGATGTATATGAAATTGTCTGCTGGGAAAGCTCTGCTTAATGGTGACCAACCCTTTGTGCCTAATGGTACCAACCAGATCCTTTTTATTTAAGAGTTTAAACTCAAGGCTTATAGCAAGATTTAGTGACCATTAATGAGAATGAAGCAGTTGGTAGGTAGTAGAGTCAGAAATTGAAACATAACTGCAGAGGTCAGGGAAAGTAGCCAAGTCCCCATTATGGTGGGACACAGGGTAGGACAATCTTGGTGTTCAGGGATTGTTGAGGTTAAAGAGATGACCGGGTCACTAGGGCTGTGGAGGATTCTGGACAACCTTCCAAATTCCAGAAGACATACAACCATTTATGATATCCAGTTCTACAGATATAGCACTACTGTATTATGAAACCTGGATAGACCACCATGTTGTTCAGCCATAACTGTCCTACAAAATCTATTCAACCCTTAGAGGTCACCAGTATGAATTTTTATTTCTTATAACTCAAAGGGTTTATACTTATATTATAAAAATAATGTATTTTAAGTGTAGAATATATGTAAATAGAAAATAGCATAAAGAGAAGAGTAATAATCAACATTAAACACACCATCCAAGATATTAACCATTATTCAAATTTGTGTATTTTCTTCTGGTTTTCTATGTCCTTTCTTTCTATGTCATTAAATACTACTCCTAAACATGATTTTAATGGCTACACAGTGTAACAGAGGGTGAATGTATTATAATTTATTTAGCCATCCTATGGGTGGCCACTTGCTTTCGCTATGATAGAGTACGTAAATTTATACGTGATTTTTTTCTGTATCTGATTATTATCAGATACATTATTATCAGATTACATTATTAATGTACATTAATGTACATTATTACATTATTATCAGATACTTAGATTAAATGCCTAGATGGGAATTACTGGGTTAGGGTATGAACTTCTTAAAAGTTTTGATATATATTGTCAAAATGTTCTCCAGATAGTGGGTGTAATAAGAGTGTACATTTTATAGCACCTTTGCCAATGTAATAAAAAAATTTATTAGGTAATTCAATTCTAAGCAATTAATTAATCATTATGTAAAAATCAATGTCTTGTGAAATTGGAAAACAAATTGCCAAGACATAATAAAGCATAAAATGGTGTAGAATGTCCACAAAATGAAACATTGATGTGATTTTGCATCCTACTCACCTATATATTTCACTTCTACATCGGCCAGTGCCTGCAAACAGTTCTCGTAAGTTACTTCCTCAAGGTCAAGCATTGCAATAGCATCGTACACCTGTTTGGTGTGCACCATGAGCTCCTCAGTTCTTGTTTTAATTTGCTCTGGTGAAAGATCCCATCTTAAAACGTTTCTGCCAGCCGCAGTACAGGAAGACATTGCCTGAAGAGGAGACATCACTTCTCTTCCTAGCGTCATTCTGAATAAAATCCTGCAACCACCAACTCTGAAAAGAATCAGAAAAAGAATACAATTTAGACATTTTTGTTGGTCCAAAGTCAATACACAAATGGGCGTTATCTAATTAGATTTTAAATTTAAACAAAGTTTTTTAAAAAAAACTGAGTACATTTCTTTCAGGTGAACACATATGCACAAAATTAACTGCTCTTGTATGTTCATTTTTTCTTGAATACTTACAGATTTAATAGAAATTGTACTTCCTAACCAATGAATTGTTTATGTAATTAAATCATCAGAAAAATAAGGTTAGGTGTCAAAAAATAATTGTCCTTTATAAATTAAATCAGTAATCTTTCTTATTTAAATGTTTTTCCTGTGCTAATGTCCACCTACTATGTATGTAGACTCAACAAAGTTTTGGTATTCAGCAAGGAAACATTTTTAAAATTCTCTTTTTATGTTGAACACCAATTAAAATTTTTTTCCAACAATATTTCATGTAATTCTAGAATGGGAATTTGAATTTAAGACTTGGAAAATAAACTCTGGTATAGCTCTGACATTATCCTAAAAGAAAACAGAAATTAAGAATAATGATACCAATCCTTCACCCCCTTAAACAGTGAAACTAATAGTTGATGCCACACATGTATCTATCTACACAAATGTGTGTTCATGTATATAGATAATTTTAGAGCTTATAAACAAAAATGCTATAATATATAACACTGATTGTGTGTTTGGGCACTGTACTAAATGCTTTCCATTTATTAACTCAGTTCTTACAAGAACCCTATGAGGCAGACAGATACTGTGGTTATTCTTGTGTTACCAAAGAGGAAACTAAAACACAGAGAACTGAAATAGCCTGCCCAAGGTCACATAGCTAGTCATATGGTAGAAGCCACGATTAAAAGTCAGGTAGTACAGATCCAGATTCCACACTCTAAACCACTATGCTAAACTTCATTCCTATTATCTGACAAGAACCCTAAACAACCTTATGAGATAGGTAGGACATTATTCCCTTTTAATAGATGATGCAATTGAAGCTCAGAGAGACTAAGTGACATGTTTAAGGTCATTTGCTCCACAAATTTTTTATTTTTTACTTTTTTTTTTTTTTTTTTTTTTTTAGGAGGGCACACCTCACAGTATCCCATGCGGGGATCGAACTGGCAACCTTGTTGTTAAGAGCACCGCACTCTAACCAACTGAGCTAACTAACCATCCTCAGTGCCACAAATCTTTATGAGCATGTACTGTGTCTGGTCACTGTGACAGGTACCGAAGACAAAAGGCAAATCGACTGGGACCCTGCTATTACAATATAGTGGAAAATACAAATTGATAAATAGGAAATTATACTGTATTGAGATGAGTGCTCTCATGGGGTAAATTGAGGGAACTCTGAAAGACCACAGAAGGAACTTTTCTAGGAAAATTTTCCAGAGGAGCAATGAGCAAGCCAAGATCTGGACAATGTGCAGAAACTATCCAAAGGCCAAAGGCCACAAAGAGAGAGAAGTCTGAAAGGTTGAGTAGGAAGTACTGAATGCACAGCCTTTGGAATCATTAAAGAGTTCAACCTTATTCTAAAGGCAACGAGAGAGCCATGAAAGGGTTTTATTCAGATGAGAGATGAGATAAAACATGCATTTTAGAAAAATCACTCAAATTATAGTGAGTTGAAAAGTTTGGAAAAGAGAGGTAATTCTAGAGGGAAGCTATTACTGTAATTGGGGCATAAGATTAGGGCACACTGTACTAGGAAACAGGGGGAATTGGAGTGACTTCAAAGATATTCAGAAGTCGAATCAATATGAGGTGGTGCTACTGAATGGATGAGTGGGGGAGGTGAGAGAGTCAAGGGGGATTCCCAGGCTGCTGTCTTAGAACTGGATGGAGAGATGGTGGTGCCATCACTAAAGTAGGGAATGGAGTTAGAAGGGGGAGGAGGAGGCTTGGGGAGAAAAAGAGAAATTCAATTGTGGACATGCCAAGTGGCTGTGGCACATATAAGTGGAATTCATTATTATTAAGTGGTAATTGAAGTTCCAGGGGTGGTTGACATGGCCCAGGGGACTCTGTAGAGTGAGAACAGAAGAACTGAGCTCTAACTCTAGTTTAATCATTGACGTAGAAGGAAATCAGGCCAGGCTGGGTCTAGGAAACTGTGAAAAGCAAGCACTGAAAAAGGGAGGGTGTGAATAACAGTACCAAATGTTGTAAAAATCTCAAGAAAGATGGAAAAGTCTCTTTTGAATTTAGCAACCAGAATGTCTTTGTTGACTTTAGCAAGAGCGGTGTCAGTGGGGAGGTAGGGGTGGAGTCAGATTACTATGATTGAGGGGTCCTAAGGTAAAAAACTGGAGAGAGAGCACCTAAGCAACTCTTTATAGAGTTGGCTGAAAACAAGGAGAGCTAACTCCGAGTAGCTGGAAGAGGCTGGCGAAAGAAGGGATGCATTTCTAAGATAGGAGAGACCTAAATACTGACAGCCTAACTGTCTCTCCACATTAACTGATATCTCATATGTGAAACATACTGGTCAATGGTTACACGCAAGCCTGACAGACTATTTTCTAATATATTTTCACATTTCTCCTTCAACTAGTTGAGTTATTCATTCACCAAGGGTCAAGTTTCACTTGCTCAAAAACCTGTTTATGCCTATTATACTTGTTTTCATGTAATTTCACTGATTAAATGTATGCAAAAAAGAATGATTTGTTGTTTAGGTAAACTGTTTTGTAAACACTTTTAAAAAGACAGTTGCTAAAAAGCTAACCTAAAAAAACTGCTATTATAGAAGTGTGAGAAAAGAATTGTGAAGATTCAGAAGATTTCTGAATTCAGATTACTTGTCTTCATGTGTATTCTTGTTCTACTTTAAAGAACTGAAATTGGAAATTAAAAATGATGCATTGTAGGTGTAGTTTACACCATGACAGTGAGGAACACCGTTCAAATGATTCATACTTGACAAAAAGTCCTTAGCCTTACACCAATATATTTGAGAATGAACATACATTTATGTTTTGTTTGAATACATTATCTAAGCAACCTATCATTTTTTATGATTCTACTTGAAATTTTTTTCAATTAATTATTAAATGACATATAGAACAAGATCCTAATGGAGGTGGAACAAATGGCATGTAAAACATGAGCAGAGTAATTTGTTTCAGCTAGGAAGAGAGACTACAATAACAGTAATATCAATAAAACAGGTAAAATGGGAGTAGTTAAGTTAGAGTGAAAAAGTGAGATGTCTCAATTTAAGAATTCAAAGGTTAATAAGCAGTCTGACAAGATCCAGATATCTTCCTGAAAGCGGATGGTTGACATAAACAATTTGAAGAGTGCAGAGCTGACAACCTAGAATTAGATAAACTGTCTCCATTGAACATTGGAGTCAGCAGCTTGATAGTTAGGCCTGAGAGTAGAAAAGAATACTGAACCAGAAACCAAATTCTTCAAAGAATGGAGGGGACCAACCAGGTGGTTGGGAGAGGGCAATATGGGCAGGGCACAGAATGGTAAAACCAGATTGAGTCTTGGAGGTGTTTTTACACACTGGTGCATAAGTACTGGCCTGGGACAATAGCTCCCAAGGTAGGAGCTAGGGAACAAAGAAGGTGTGGATCTTTCCTCCTTACTTTGTGGTATGAAATGTGGAAGAAAGGGGGATGTAAGGGAAACATTTTCGTTAAGGTTGAGGGAATTTCAGTAAAGGTCAAAAGGAGAAGAGATGGTCCAGAGCGTATGAAAGCGTGGGTTTGCTTTTTTTTTTTTTTTACTATGGGACAAGTTTCCAGAAATATCAAGGAAGAAATCTAAGAGTATAGGAAATAAATATGTGTGGCTGTCCAGCCATTGACCTCTTCCCTCATGTAATTATACACACGTCGTCTTCTAGTACCCATACATCCTCCACACACAGTTCATGATCTTTAAAGGTGGCTGTGCCTACCCTCAGAACTCCTGGGAGAGAAAGGGCTCTTATTCCTACTCAGTGGAATTGAGCAAGCTGGTGTCTTTGGCTGAAGCTGGCATCCATCTTATAAGAGTGGAACCTGACTTATGATGAAATGAGCACTGTGAGTGGAAGAATAAAGGAAGGAAACCAGGTACTTCCTGACATCACTAAGCCCCTAGATCAATTAATTCTGAAGTCTGACCCAGAGTTAGACTTTTCAGGTATGTAAGTCTGTTGTTTAAGCCAGTTTGAATGTGGTTTTGTTATTTCCCTTATACAGGATCCTGACTAATAAAGGAGTAAAGACTGATAAAGGGATGAACATAGAAAAAAAAGTATAAAAATCAGAATAAAGAAATGATGGATGACTGGAGGTCTTGCTGATGGCCTAAAACAATAGGGATGTGAAGTTCAGTGTGTGGAGTTGGCTGAAAATTTCCAAAATAATTATTCCCACAATTCCTCATGGATACACAGACCTCAGGCCTTCAAGGAGTCAGCCATGACCATGACTGATTTGGCTTCTAAGGAAGTTCTAGTACAGGTGAAGAGTTGGCCATGGGATTACTGAGGTAGTGAAAAGCAAGTAGAAGACTGATGGCTAAACATAGGACTTCAGCATCTTAATACCTTGCTTTTTCCACTACTCCTCTTAATACAAACCAACTACTATGGACACGTTTTAACTATTGGGAAACAGCTTTAAAAGAAAATTACTCCAAACATTTCACCGATAAGATGACCTTGACTGGTTTTCACTTATTTACTAACATTTATCAAAAGGGTGAGTGTTTGGTCACAGCATAACCTGCTTTTACTCAGTCAAACTGATAAAGACGGCAGCACCTTCACTTTGGCTAAATGGATATACCCATAATCCCCGTAATCACCCTGGTACAACTTCTGTTGTGACAAATGAAACACTACCCCTTTCTTAAAGTAATATTATTCCCTGAATGTGGAAGGAGTAAAAAGAAAGGAACAGAAGTTAGAAATCATGATTTTTGTGGGTTGATAGAACATATTAATTTTTTAATTTTATACCATATTTTCTCACCTTCTGGGTTTTTGTCTTATTTCCTCATGGGGTTTATAATTCTTGTTACCAAGACAAAGGAATGGACAGAAGTATCCCCTTATTCTTTTAATTAAAAGATTTTGATAAACAGAGTTTTCTATCTGCATTGTCTCTGTTTTCCTCTTCCATGTCAGTTTGCTGTCCCTCCTCTTCCCTTTTGCAACAATTTCAAGTTCACTCAATCCTTCAGATATCGGTACCTTTCTCTCTTCCTTCCCTTCAGTGCCCCTGCAGCCCTGGAGAACTGCACCTGGGTGGGAAAACAAGCACCTGCAGTAACTCTAGCAACCGTGCGTGTACCCTTGATAATCTGGGGAGGATTTTTTAATTGAGTTTCTGCAACTGAGAACTACAAAAATTGAAAGCAGGCAACACAGTGTGATCCTGTCTTTCTCTACAAGAGTTATTATGTGCAATTATTTGAAAATTCAAATCTAGATTAAATCTGATATTTCTATTGTCTAATTAAACACCAGGCGATTTTTTCCCCCACAAACTTCCAGGCTTTTTATTACTTCTGTCCCAACTGCACCTTCGTCATTGTTTCTTCAGTCTTTGAAGCACTTTTTGGCACACAACCCTTGAAATTTCTAACCAAAATATAATACAGAATATTATACTGGAATTGACAGAAAGGTGCGTTTGTTAGGCCTAGTCTCCTGTATACAACAAAAAGGAAGTACTTAGGCAAAGAAAGCAAGTGACATAGATTTTGATAGAGATCCCTAGGTTGCAGAATTTCATTTGGACAAATGAGCATGCCACAGCTATTTTTAGTTAATTATTGTCTTAAAACTTCTGCAGAACATTTTACGGAATGTACTTTCAGAAATGTTCTGACTTACTGGATTCCTTTGCTTTTGAAGTAGTCTAAAGGCCTCCGTTTCTTCCCAGCAGGGCTTCCTTGACCATTCCAGTTCATCCAGATCTGAGCTTCTATCGCCTTTTATCTATGCCATTCATTTTAAACATTTAAATTACCGTCATCCACCTGTTCAAGCGGCTTGTCATATATTCTAAATACACTAGGACTTTCTCAAGCACAATAACCATTTATATTTCTTTTCCCACACCCCCAACTGTAACACATTGCACACTGCTGAGTACATAGTGCATGCTCACTGTATACTTGAAATGAGATGGGATCGATTGGTAAGGTTACAACAGTTCAGCAGCCTTATCATCCGTCATTATCACAAATAAACATCCATGCAGGGAAATGTCTTTCATTAGAGCCAGAGCTAAGAAACTCCATTATGTCAAGTGTCATAACTTCTATTACCCGACAATTTACATTTTATCCATGTTCTCATCCTATAGTGTTACTCTGTTGAGGTACAGGGTTTGCATGGCATTTCCTGAAATTTGCCCCAATTCTTCAAAACACTGGGCAAATATTCTGAGTATTTACTTTGGAACTAATGTTTCTCTACAAATTGCTATTGAGGGCTGCATTTCATCAATCCCTCCAAAATGAAATTCCTGTATGTTTATTTTAGTGAGCTCTGTAGTTCCATTTCATCAGAACCACTCCCCTCTAATCTTGATTCCTACTGTTCACAAAGTGGTTTTTTTTCTGTCACTGATTTAACTAAGTCACCACTCTCATGACTTCTCAGGCCATAGCTCAAGACCAGGCTCCTTTCATTAGAGCATATAGTGCTCCTTAATCTTGGATGTCACCAGGGCCAAAGCCGAGCCACACACCTCTTCGGTGCTTACCTGTTCCTTCAGGCACTTAGCTCACTTCTACCTGAAAACCTTCATCCAAGCAGCTCTTTATCCACTACAACTGTCCTGTCCAATAGTAGCCACATGTGGTTATTTAAATTTAAATTAATTAAGAGTAAATAAAATTAAAAAATTCAGCTCATCAGTTACACTAGGCACATTTCAAATACTCAACAGCTACCATGGCAAGTGGCTATCCTATTGGACAACACAGGTAAGGAGAACATTTTCCTCACTGCAGAAATTTCTAATGGATAGCATTGCAGTAGACAATCTCATTTCAGGAATAAGATGTACATTTGTACCCTCCTGTGAGCATCCTTTTGTTTTCCACTCTCAAAGAAGGAACGTTTCTTTGGTGTCTTCATTGGAGGAAAGACAGAACAGAAATTGAGGAACGAAGAAGTCATTCACTGAGCAGTTCCCATGTGCCAGGCAGTGTAAAAACACTCATTTAATGCTAACATTCTGGGAGATATGTATGAGTGAGCAATACTTTCAAGAGCAACAGTGTAGTAGAAAAGAATTTTAGTTCTTTCTACAAGGAATAGGGCCAAAGGTACTAACAAAATTAGAATATAAAAGTGGCCTTTCTACAGATTGTTTAAATTTCACAAATTACTTTTACAACTAAGAGTTAATCTTATTTATTAGCTGTGCTTACCAAGATAGAGGTCAGGTTACAACATTGTACCTAAAGGTTCGTGGTACTGGTAATAGACCCTCAACACATCAAACATTTGTGAACTTACTGTTTTCTGTCTTATCTTTTCATGTCTCTCATTTCTGCCAGTCACCAAATGTTAAAGCATCTCTGACTGATGAATCTCTCCCATACATCCAGTCTCTCTCTTGATAAACAAATTCCCTTACATCCTCAACCTCTTTACAGAGCACATTGTCTTAAAAAGTTTTGTTTTAAATTATGTCAATTACAATTGACATACAATATTATATTAGATTCAGATATATTGTATAGTGGCTATATAACTTACAAAGCGATATCCCGGATAAGTCTAATACCCATCTACATTTATCATATGTAGTTACTACAGTATTATTGACTATATTCCCTATTCCGTACTTTATATCCCGATGACTATTTTGTAACTGCCAATTTCTACTTCTTAATTCCTTCACCTTTTTCACCCCATCCTCCCAAACTCCCCTCCAATCTGGCAACACTGTTTGTCTTCTGTATCTATGAGTCTGTTTCTGTTTTGTTTGTTTTTAGATTCCACATGTAAGTGAAGTTATATGGTATTTGCCTTTCTCTGTCTGACTCATTTCACTTAGCATAATACTCTCTAGTTTCATCCATGTTATCGCAAATGGTTAAGACTTCATTCTTTTTCATGGCCGAGTAATATTCTATTGTATATATGTAACAATCTTCTCTATCCAATCATCTATGGATGGACACTTAGGGTGCTTCCATATCTTGGTTATTGTAAACAGTGCAGCAATGAAAATAGGGGTACATATATCTTTTCCAATTAGTGTTTTGGATTTCTTCAGATAAATACCCAAAAGTGGGATGGCTGGGTTATATGGTAATCCTATTTTTAATTTTCTGAGGAATCTCCATACTATTTTCCACAGTGACTGCACCAATTTGCAATCACACCAACACTTGTTTGATTTATTGATGACAGTCATTCTGTAAGGTGATATCTCATTGTTGTTTTAATTTGCATTTCTCTGATGATTAATGATGTTGAGCATCTTTTCATATATCTATTGGCCATGTGTATGTCCTCCTTGGAGAAACGTCTATTCAGGTCCTCTGCCTATTTTTTAATTGGATTGTTTGTTTTTTGGGGCTGTATAAGTTCTTTTTTGAGCTGTATAAGTTCTTTTAAAATTTTGGATGTTAACCCTTAATCAAAAGTATCATTGGCAAATATCTTCTCCCGTTCAGGAGGCTGTCTTTTCATTTTATTGGTGGTTTCCCTTGCAAAAACTTTAGTTTGATGTAGTCCCATTTTTTAATTTTTTTATTTTGTTTCCCTTGCCTGAGGAGATAGATCAGAAAAAAAATATTACTAAGAATAATGTCAGAGAGTTTACTGCTTATGTTTCCTTCTAGGAGTTTCATAGTTTCGGGTCTTAGATTTAAGCCTTTAATCCTTTTTGAGTTTATTCTTATATGTGGTATAAGAAAGTGGTCTATTAATAGTTTTTTTTTTGGTTTTTTTTTTTGGCGTGCCTCTGTCCAGTTTTCTCAACACCATTTATTGAAGAGACTCTACTCACCCCATTGTATATTCTCGCCTCCTTTGTTAGAGATTAAATGATCATATAGATGTGGGTTTATTTCTGGGCTCTCTATTCTGTTCCATTGATCTATGTGGCTATTTCTATGTTAGTACCATGCTGTTTTGATTACTATAGACATGAAGTATAGTTTGATATCACGTAGCATGACACCTCAAATTTTGTTCTTCTTTCTCAGGATTGCTATGGCTATTCAGGGTCTTTCGTGGTTCCATATGAATTTTAAGATTATTTGTTCTAGCTCTGTGAAAAATGCCATTGGTATTTTGATGGCATTGAATTGAATCTATAGATTGCTTTGGATAGTATGGATATTTTAACAGTGTTAATTCTTCCTATCCATGAGCACAGTATATGCTTCCATTTATAGTGGTACCTCGGTTTTCAAATGTAATCCGTTCCGGAAGTCGGTTTGAGTTCTGAAACGTTCGAATACCGAGGCACAGTTTCCCCATAGAAAGTAATGCAAAATGGATTAATCCGTTCCAGACCTTTAAAATCAAATCCTAAAACTTCAAATTTAGCATGAATTTTACTATCTAATGGTACCGTAGATCCATAAAATTTACGGCTTTCGTTAACCAAAATGTTCATCAACAGAGATGTTCGAAAACCGAGGTACTACTGTATTTGTATCTTCAGTTTCTTTCTTCAGTGTCTCACAGTTTTCTGGGTATAGGCCTTTTGTTTTCTTGTTTAAGTTTATACCTAGGTTGTGTTTTTTTTATGCTATTGTAAATGGAAGTTGTTTTTTTTTAACAGGACTTATTGAAGAACAGTGTGTATTTCTAGGACTTTTTTTTGGGAACAGTGGTGTGTTTTTTCCAGGACTCTCATCAGCTCCATCCAAGTCAAGTTCTTGTCCTTTCAATTTTAGTTGTGGAGGGTGCAGCTCAGCTCAAGGTCCAGTTGCCACTGTTAGTTGCAGGGGTCGCATCTAACCATCCCTTGTGGGAGTAGAACCAGCAACTTTGGGGTTGAGAGCCAGCACTCCAACCAACTGAGCCATCCGGGAACTCAGCGGTAGCTCAGCTCAAGGTGCCATGTTCAATCTTATTTGTAGGGGGTGCAGCCCACCATCCCTCATGGGAATCAAAACGGCAACCTTGTGGTTGAGAGCACACGCTCCAACTGAGCCACCTGTCTGCTGTGGAGTTGTTTTTTTAAATTTCTCTTTCTGACAGTTCATTCTTGGTGTGTAAAAATGCAACCAATTTCTGACTATTAATTTTGTATCCTGATACTTTACTGAATTCAATTATGTTCTAATAGTATTTTGGTGGAATCATTCAAGTTCTTTCTATATAGTATTATGTCATCTGCAAATAATAAGTTTTACTCCTTCCTTTCTAATTCAGATGCCTTTATTTCTTTGTCTTGTCCAATTGCTGTGGCTAGGATTTCCAATACTTTGTTGAATAAAAGTGTTGAAAGTGGACATCCTTGTCTTGTTCCTGATTTTAAGGAGAACACATTTAGCTTTTTCCCGTTTGGTATGATGATAGCTGTGAGTATGTGATATACGTTGTTTATTAGTATGTTCAAGTTCCCTTTATGGCCACTTTGCTGAGGTTTTTTTTTTTTTATTATCGTAAATTGATGTTAGAGTTTTTCAATTGCTTTCTTTGCATCTATTGATATGATCAGATAATTCTTATCCTTCATTTTGTTTATGTGATATATAAAGTTAGTTGATTTGCGGATATGGAACCAACTTTGCACCCCAGGAATAAATACCACTTGATCATGGTTTATAATCTTTTCAGTGTATTGCTGAATTCGGTTTGCTAATATTTTATTGAGGATTTTTGCATCTATGTTCTTCAGGGATATTAGTTTATAATTTTTTTTCTTATAATCTCTTTTGTTTTGGAATCAGGGTGATACTGGACTCATAAAAGGAGCTTGGGAGCCTTCCCTACTCTTGAATTTTTTGGAATAGTCTGAGAAGGATAGGTGTTACTTCTCTGAATGTTTGGTAAAATTCATCTGTCACTTGGTCCAGAACTTTTCTTTGTTGGGAATTTTCAGATTACTGATTTGATTTTGTTAGCAGTTATTGGCCTGTTCAGATTTTCTGTTTCTTCACGACTCAGTTTTGGAAGATTGTATGTTCCTAGGAATTTATCTTTTTCTTCCAGATTGTCCAATTTGTTGGCATATAATTGTTCATAGTATTTTCTTAGAATACTTCGTATTTCCATAGTGTCAGTTATCACTTCTTTTTTATTTCTGATTTTATTTACTTGGGTTTATTATTTACTTTATTTACTTTTTTTTCTTTTCTTTCCCCTTTTTTTTGAGATTTTATTGGGGAAGGGAAAGAGGATTTTTTTTTTATTGGGGAACAATGTGTACTTCCAGGACTTTTTCCAAGTCAAGTTGTTGTCCTTTCAATCTTACTTGTGATGGGTGCCATTCAGCTTCAAGTTGTTGTTCTTTCAGTCTTAGTTGTGGAGGGTGCAGCTCAGCTCCAGGTCCAATTGCCATTGTTTCTTGCAGGGATAGCTCACCATCCCTTACGGGATAGCCCACCATCCCTTGTGGGATAGCCCACCATCCCTTGTGGTAGACGAACCGGCAACCTTGTGGTTGAGAGGATGCGCTCCAACCAACTGAGCCATCTGGGAGCTCAGTAGCAGCTCAGCTCAAGGTGCCCTGTTCAATCTTAGTTGATCCTTCCTTAGTTCATCCTTTGAGGGACTCAAGAAGTTAAACCAGCAACGTTGTGGTTGAGAGCCCACTGGCCCATGTGGGAATCGAACCAGCAACCCTGTTGTTGAGTGCTTGCGCTCTAACCAACTGAGCCATCTGGCCGCCCCTCTCTCTTTTTTTCTTGATGAGTCTGGTTAAAGGTTTATCAATTTTGTTTATCTTTTCATTAACTAGCTCTTTATTTCATTGATGTTTTGTACTGTTTTTTTAGACTCTATTTTATTTCTGCTCTGATCTTTATTCTTTCCCTCCTTCTCTCTGGGCTTTGTTTGTTGTTTTTTTTCTAACTCCTTCAGGTGTAAGGTTAGATTGTTTGAAATTTTCTAGTTTCTTGAGGTTGACCTGTACTGCTATGAATTTCCCTATTGGAACTGCTTTGTTGTGTCCCATAGATTTTAGGTCGGTGTGTTTTCATTTTCATTTGTCCCTATGTATCTTTGGATTTCTTCTTTGATCTTGTTGTTGACCCATTCATTACTTAGTAACATGTTATTTAGCCTCCATTTGTTTGTGTGCTTTTCAGTTTTGTTCTTTTTATTTATTTGGCAGTTGATTTGTTTGAATCAAGATCCAACGTCCATACACTGCATTTGTTTCTATATATATATATATATATATATATATATATATATATATATATATATATATACATACATACATACACACACATTTCAATTTTTTAAAATTTTTATTGGGGAATATTGGAGAACAGTGTTTTCCAAGGAACCATCAGCTCTATGTCAAGTTTTTTTTTTTTTCAATCTAGTAGTGTGGGGGGTGCAGCTCAGCTCCAAGTCAAGTTGTTGTTGTTTTTTCAATGTCGTTGTGGAGGGTGCAGCTCACTGGCCCATGTGGGAATCGAACGGGCGACCTTGGTGTTATGAGCACTGTGCTCTAACCACTGAGACAACTGGACAGCCACCCACTGGCGGCTCAGCTACAAGCTCAAGCCCTTGTTTCTCATTGGCCCATGTGGGAATCGAACTGGTTACCTTGGTATTATGAGCACTGCCCAACCACTGAGCCAACTGGCTGCTCGGCTCTAAGCTCAATCCATTGTTTTCAATCTAGTTCTTGAGGGCGGAACTCACTGGCGCATGTGGAAATTGAACCGGTGGCCTTGGTGTTATGAGCACTGAGCTCTAACCACTGAGACAACTGGCCGCCCCCAGTTTTGTTCTTGTAATTGATTTCTAGGTTCATATCATTGTGATTGGAGAAGATGGTTGATGATTTCAATCTCCTTAAATTTATTGAGACTTGTTTTGTGACCTAACATGAAATACTAGAAAATGTTCTATGTGAACTTGAAAAGAATGCATATTCTGCTTCTTTGGGGTAAAGTGCTCTAAAAATAGCAATTAAATCCATCTGGCCTAAAGTGTCACTTAAAACTATTTCCTTGTTGAGTTTTTGTCTGGATGATCTATCCATTGATGTTGATGGGGGTGTTAAAGTCTCCTACAATTACTGTGTTACTGTCAATATCTCCCTTTACATCCATCAATATTTGCTTTATATACTTAGGTGCTCTTACATTGGGTGTGTAAATGTTTACAAGTGTTATATCCTCTTGTTGGACTGATCCCTTTATAATTATTAAATGTCCTTCTTTGTCTCTTATAGATTTTGTTTTAAAGTCTATTTTGTCTAATATAAGTATTGCTACGCCAGTTTTTTTTTTTTTTTCATTCATATGAAATATCTTTCTCCATTCCTCTCAGTCTGTGTCTTTCAACCTGGAGTGGGTAGACAGTATGTGTGTGGGTCTCATTTTCTTATTCATTCAGCCACCCTGTCTTTTGATTAGAACATTTAATCCATTTACATTTAAAGTGATTATTGATAGGTATGTAGTTATTACCATGATACTATTCATATTTAGGATATTCCCCCAACCCCTTCTTTTTCTTAGGGAAGTCCCTTTAACATTTCTTGTAGTACTGGTTTGGTGGTGATGAATTCCTTGAGCTTTTTCTTATCTGGAAAGCTCTTCATCTTTCATTCAATTTTAAATGACAGCCTTGCTTGGTAGTCTTGTTTATAGATCCTTGCTTTTCATCACTTTGAATATTTCATGCTAATCCCTTCTGGCTTGCAAAGTTTCTGTTGAGAAATCATTTGACAGTCATATGGGAGCTCCCTTGTAGGTAACTAACTGGTTTTCTCTTGCTGCTTTTAAGGTTCTCTCTTTATTTTTAACCCTTGGCCTTTTAATTGTGATGTGTCTTGGTGTGGGCCTCTTTGGGTTCATCTTGTTTGGGACCCTGCACCTCCTTGGCTTGTATATCTATTTCTTTCACCAGGTTAGGGAAGTTTTCAGCCATTATTTCTTCAAATAGTTTTCCAATCCCTTGCTCTCTCTCCTCTCCTTCTGGTGCGAATGTTGGTACACTTGATGTTGTCCCAGAGGTCCCTTAAATTATCCTTCTTTAAAAAAATCTTTTCGTTTTTGTTTTTGCTGTTCTGATTGGGTGTTTTCTGCTATCTTGTCTTTCAAATCGCTGATTTGATATTCTGCTTCATCTAATCTGCTGTTGATTCCTCCTGGTGTATTCTTCATTTGAGTTACAATATTCTTCATTTCTGACTAGTTCTTTTTTATGGTTTCTATGTTCTTTTTTATGTTCTCTAACTTTTTGTTGAAGTTGTCACTAAGTTTATCTATTCTTCCCCTAGTTCATTGAGCAACCTTATAACCAGTGTTTTGAACTCTGTATCTGATAGATTGCTTGCCTCCAGTTTGTTTAATTCTTTTTCTGGAGTTCTGTCCTGTTTTTTCATTTGGGCCATGTTTCTTTGCCTCCTCATTTTGGAACCACAAAACCCATCACCTGTCCCATGAAATATGCTTCTTCTCTCAAGCTCCTCATGGGCCTTGTGACAGGGTGAATTTCTTTCTCAATCCCCAGTGCTGTTCCCAAACCATTACTGTGCCACAACTCTGATCTTCTGAGGCTGCTGCCTTCCTGCAGTATCCCTTGCTATTATCAACTGACCTCTTTGTCATTCTCTCACATTTATCAAAGACTTAGCTCTACAGTCCTTTCCATCTTAAGCTCTAAAATCGTCCCTGAGAGACTCTTAAGGGTAGATGGATGAGCTATAACATTCCCTTAACCTCAGTTTCTTGACATACTTCACTCCCAGCACCTTTATGTTTATTCTTCTAACCACCACTTAGAGAAGCTCCTCAGAGATGAGGAATTCTGAAATTCTGCTGACGACAATCTCCTATCTTTTCTGCTTCTATTTCTCTACTTCTTTGATTCATATTTTTCTAGCTCCTTTAGACTTCTAACCCTTTGATCCTTCTATTTTCTCACTCAAACAAGCTTCTTCTGTAGCTCTGCTTAGGCTTTGGTGATTAGCACTTTAGAGAGCCCTACTTTGGGCCTCCTGCTTCTTCATTCTGCTCAAGAGAGCTAAAACATGGTGCACACATGAAGCTTACTCCACCCTCAAAACAACTATGCTTTGAGTACTGAGGACTCCAGCATTCCTTGCTCAAATGGCTCCCAGAGCCTATGTGGGTCTCTTCCTTGGGTCAGTCCTCCTGAGGGTGAACTGCACTATCGGTGCACACATCTCTTGGACTGAAGGGTGATTATTAGTAGGAGAGAATGTGGTTGGAGCTTGGACTTACAGGTGGGGGTGCCCATGAACATGTGAGGGACCCCATGGGGCAAGAGGGGTCCAAGGCAGTCTTCCAATTGTACTGCTGTCCACCTTACACAAATGTCAGAAGTGAGCCTCATCTATCAATTCAACCATCCTTCACTAAAATCCCAACTGCCCTGCTCCTAGTCCTTCTGCTATATCCACCTTGAAAACCTTTGCCCAGGACCATATTAACCAGCTATCTTTTCTATTCTTACATCCAGATTACTGAACAGGGCTATGGGTTTTGATGCTATTACATTATGGTCTCTGATTTGAGCTGGACTATCAAGGCTTCAGGAAAATCCATCCATTTCCCACACCAGTTATTTTAAACTGTGACCAGCCGACCAAAATTTCTCCTTTCACTGTCACTAGCTGACCTTGCTGCCTACATTACTCAGATATGAATTCCTTCAACTTCCCACCTACAAACATAGCCACACTGACAGTATCTTTTCGTCTTCACTCCTAACTAATATAAGATGTAGCTATCATTTCTGAAGTCAATTTCTCCGTCTATATATGGGTCCTATCTGATCTCTTCCAGGACACCACTCCATAAAATATTATCTCTTTTAGTAGAATCTTGAATGTCTCACTTGTACTACCTCTTTATACACATACACATGCTTGAGTTCTTAAGTTTCTTCATTTAAGTAAAACAAAACAAAAACTTCCTTGATCCTGGGTCCCTCACTAGAAACCACCCTCTATTTCTCCCCTTCTCTTCATTCCCAAGATTTTTCAGCATGGTCTAGCCAGTCTTGCCATCTTTATATCCTCTTCATCTCTCTTTTCCTCATCAACCTACGTCAGTCTGGGTCCTGGCCTCTTAAGAACTGTCATTCTTTGGTACTTATCTACCTTGACTTTTTGTGATATTTGACAGTGTTGCTACTCCTTCCTTTTTTTATTACCTCTTTTTTGGAACTTTTTTCTCCCTTAGCATCTGATAATGATTACTCTTCTCATTCTCTGTCTTTAGCTGTATCTTCAAAATTTCTATCATCTGCTTTTTTATTCTATTCTTTAGAATTCCTTGGTGTTACTCAGGATTTGGTTTTGTGCCCTCTTCTCTTTTAATTTTGTACTTTCTTCCTGGGGTGTCTGGTCTCCTTGAGTGGCTACATACAATACCCATTGCTAAAGATGCCCAAATCTGTTCCTCTAGTCCAAATCTCCAGAGTTTTACACCCATATATCTAAAGCCTATTGCATAGCTCCACTTATGTCTAAAATTAGTATGTCTAAAATTAAACTGACCATCTTCCTAACCCCCCAGAACTAAACCTGTCCTCCTCCTGTATTCCTTGTCTCAATGAAGACAAAAAGTATGCATTCAGTTGTCCAAGTCAAAAACCCAGGAGACTTTCTGGATATCGTCCAATCCATTCTTCATATTGCCTTCAGAGTAAGCTTCCTAAACTGTAAATCTGATTATGGCACTCCCCTTCAGTAGCATGTCTCCCTTGACAAACTTATATTCAGGATCATGTACTAACTTCAGTGACTTCAGGATCAAGTGCAAGCTACTTAACATATACTCATAAGGCCCTTCTGGATCTGCCCTTAACTATTTTTCTGGCTTTCTCAATGCCACCCTTGCCCTCAAATTTATGCTCTAGGCATAATGAACTACTTCCAGTCTTCCTACAGTTGTTAAGATCTCTTGAGGTCTTTGCAGTGTTTTTCCCTCTGTCCGAAACACCTTTCATCTCCCTTACCCGAGGAACAACATCTCTGTCATCTCTTACTTATTTTAGATAATATCTGGGCTCAGACTTCACCTTCTTCAGTAAGCTTTCTTTAACTACCTCCAGCTGTTTTCGGGTTTCTTCCACTACAATACTCCTTAGGACCCTACAGGTACACTGACCAAAGCACTTATACTGAAGAGTATTCACCTATTTACGCAGCTGTGTCTCCAATAGACCTTGAACAGAGATTGCGTTTTAAAGATATTTGTAGACCCTGAACCTATCACCATTTGTGGTTTATGTATATTTTAACTATGACATGTTTATCCAAAAATCCCACATAGGTTATTTGTTTAATACTTCTATTATCTACATGTCCAATTATACAAGTAGTTCCATGTGAGAGTGCTTATATAAAGCCCTGATCACAATTAGGGAGGGTGATGCAGACGAGATGCAATGGCATATGAGTATACTGGATATTCAAGTATCCTTAATGTTGCGAATAGTTTTGGTTCTGAATGGACTGCTCAATTGGGAAATCAGACTCCCGAGTAATACTCAACAATAATCGAGCACTTCAGTTTGGATATTTATAGCCCCCTAACAAAGGTAAGCATCTGGTATTTGAGTTACTAGTGTTCCAGACAGCAGTTTTTTCATTTAAGGGTTTTTCATTTTGGCTTAGGATCAAACTGTTTTATGAACAGCATGTTCTAGAATTAAATGCCTTGGAGTAAATCAACATTTACCAGTAAACAGAGACACATGTCCTTAGCTAAAATTCTTCCTTTTGCGTTCTTTAGTAGAATTAATATCCAGAAAGATCATTCTAGCTTGGTTTTTGAGTTTACAGGAAATGTAATTAAGTATGATAAATGTATTTATACGTTTACCCATTCCCACCTTCTTTCTCTTAGTTTTAAAGAAAGATGTGTCCCCTAACCTGTGGTCTTCAGCTTTTGCTTCCTGTGAATGTCCCACTTGCCAATCACTAATTCTTCCACATTATTCCTCTACGAGGTCTCTGGGAAAGGTCACTTTTCCTTTTTCCTAGTGCTTCCCAGTCCTTTTCTGACTATTTCTTCTCAGTCTCCTTTGCTGACTTCTCTTCTCTTCTTTGACCCATTCAAAAACAGTTGGTGTTTCCGTGATTCCATCCAGATCTCTAGCTGGAACTCTAGACCCATAAACATCTCAACTGCAACATGATCAAAACTTGATCTTTCTCATGAATTCCCAGTCTCAGTTTACCATTCTTCATCTAGGATCCTAAGCTAGAAATCTGTCACACATACGAGTGATGAGTACCATCATCATCCCTAATATTTGTTAAGAGCCTATTAATGTGCCAGGCACCATACCAAGAGTACACACATTTTCTTATTTAATTTGTTTCTTATTTAACAAGCCAAGAGACAAGTATTATGAACCCAATTTTACTGGGCACAGAGAAGTACCATGTTTCCCTGAAAATAAGACCTAACCGGAAAATAAGCCCTAGCATGATTTTTCAGGATGACATTCCCTGAACATAAGCCCTATGCGACTTTTGTAGCAAACCTTAATATAAGAGCCGGTCTTATTTTCAGGGAAACTGGGTAAAGTAGCTTGTTCAAGGTCCAGCTTGTGTGGGGCTGGGATTTAAACTCAGGTCTGATTACAGAGCCCATGTTCTTAACTACTATATTATACTCATGTTGCAATTGCATCCTAAAAAAGGAAACTATCAGATTTCTCACCAACTGCACCACCTCTCTGATCTTCCAGTTTGCTTATAATGTGGAGAAACTAAGGTAAATACAGTAGTTAAAGCATGCATATTGACATCACTTGTCTGGTTTATTATCTATACCACTCCCTGAACGATTGCTACAAGGGCTGAGAAGGAGTGTCCCACTTTAGCTTTCATCCAGCTCTGAAAAACAGGCCATGTAGGCCTGGGCAGCTTTTAGTCACCCATTTCCAAAACAGTAAAACAACTGAAACTGGGACAACCTGATGGCTACCCTCTGCACCCAAGTCTCATTCTTTTAATGTACTCCTCTTAGGCAAACAGTAAACCACTTAAAAAAGTGTACTCCTAGGAAGTTGCAAAGATTTTCTTAAATGCAAACAACCTACGGTTTCCTACAGCTAAGATTCAACTGAGGCATTAAAAGGAAAGTTGCTATGCCACAAATGCTAGTTCCTTATCCCTTGGTGATTGCTCAGAAAAGAAACCCTGCCTCGTTACCATCATCTGTGACTATGCCTATATTGCAGATTAATAATACAAAAAAATGGCTCATCATAAAGGGATTTCACATGAAGTAAATTAGTTGATTCAGTCGTTTCTTCAGCAAATATTTACTGAGGTCCAATGATGAATAAAACATACTTATTACACTCCAGGAGCTTAAAGACTCGTGAAGAAGAGACATAGAGACACACTAGAATACCGGACAGCAGATGCTGTGTGAATAAAGTGATGAGGGATTCAGAGGACAGAGCGAGCAACTCTACCTTTGGGAAGTCTTTCTACATTTCTCAGTCTACACATACACATGCACACCTACACACACCCTTAGAATTTGATTCTCCTTTTATCTATCCTTTGTGTAAAATATTTTATTATTAGTTATTAGTAAACAGCTAACAGAATTGACCTAGAGTATCATAGTTTTATTTTATTTCAACCAGCATTTGTGGAGGCCTTCTAAGTGTATTCCAGGAAATGTTACTCACACAAACTACTTCTAACTTCTAAATTCTTTAAGTTCAATGTTTTAGGGTCCATGTCTATTGCTTACTTGCTCTATACAATCTGTATTAAAAATTTTTTAAACAAACAATACATCTCCTGAAGACTGTTTGATCTGTTTTAAATCTGTTGGGGAAACAGCACAAATTTATAAAAGTAAGCGACAAGCAACAAATTTATAAAATTTGTTGAATGAATTAAAATCTGTGTAAATACTGAACACTAACCATAGATGGTTGGAGATGTACTAGGAAGGCTGAATGTTCTGTCCCACACCCAGGTCAGGGGAGAAATGAAAACATTCTCCTTCTACTGGAATGTAAGTTCTTTGAGAACATAGGCCGTGTCTTAGTCATCTTTGTATTTCTTGGCAAACGTGGAAGAATGTGTCAGTGCACAGCATATATGTTGCAACTGCGGAATCAATGAGTATAGAAAAGTGATAAGAAATCTAAATTACTCTGTCCTAGAATGACTACCAACTAATTCAGCTCAAGACACCAAGTAAATAAGGTTATAAAGTAACAAAGAGAAGGTGCTAAGACAATAAAGTTGTTGAAGAAAAGTAATTAAGTGAGTGATATGTCATAAAAATACTTTGAGTCACGGATAAATTATCTACAGAACATGCCAGTACACTTGGAAAGCAAAGGACTACAATTTGACTGCTCTTGCTTCCACCTGCTGGTACAGGAAAGTAATTTTTTAGATCCGGCAGAAAACCTTTAGCAACTCCAGAAAAAAACTTTATGAAAACATTGAACTTTCAAAGTGCTCTTGCCAAGGTAACACAGTACACTTCCTATAAACAGCCCCTAACAAAAATGTACACCATGAACTCAACTACAAATATTTGGAGTACAGAGCAGAAGTAACCTAACATGGAGACATTCCAGTGGCTTTTGTTCTGAGTAGCCTCCAGTGGCTGATGAAGCCAAAGCATTATCCATTTTTTCTCATTGTACAGTCCGTTTTTTGTACTCACAAGAGTTGCATTTAAATTTGATGACTAAAACGACTAATGCAACTATAATTATCTAATCTTAGTCTTATATAGTAAAAATATACTATTTATTTTTGGAAACAGTGCCACATACAAGCTCAGTTGTGTACAACTTCCTCTATCAGTAAGGCTTAAAAGGAGGAGAACTAATTATATTATACAAAGGCTCCCTTGGGTTGAATGATGATTTACTTTCAACTCTTTCTTAAAATGCTAAAGAGAGAAAAAGGCCGTTTTATTTTAGATTTTGGTATGTAATAGAAATAAGTCCTTGTTTCCAAATTTTGTTGCAAGTAAATGAAAAGAGATTCTTCAGTCATCTTTTCCAGGAAATAGGAATAAAAATGAAAAAATGATAGAAAGAAACTGCTTAAGGTTATATGAAGAACTGGATGACAGAAATATCTGTAATATTTCTCCTTTTGACAAAAAAAGATTTTAGAAAAAGTTCATACTATAAAATTACAAAGAATGAAAAACAAATCTCAGGTTCTGCAAAATAAGGAAAAGGTAACAATTTAATTGATTTTCACCTAATTTTGTATATAGGGCAAGTGGTTTAATAATTATAGATTTTAAATAAATTTGTTATAAATGCACATGAAAAGGTCCCTTCTTAAAGCCTTTAACTTGCTTAAGTAAAACCACCTGAGACCACAGAGCATCTAAAATCAAGTGCTATGTCAAATGAAATCAAGACTTCCTTAATAATTCATCAGTAAAGGGCCGACCCACATACATAGAAAACCATAACTCAAAAGAGACATTCCACTTTTATTTTTCTCTAGGAGGATTAATAAATTGCTTCTGGCACATTTAATTGGTGTTTGGGGTATACTTTTCGGAATTGAAATCCTTAGTAAATTACTCATGAGAGAGAACCATCTCTCCTCAGTACATTATTTAATACTTGGGCCTTTTTTGGCGAGGGTGGTAATCTGTACATGGATATTTTGTTGACTAAATGATGACGCCTAAATCCTCATCCCAGCCCTGGCTAATTACTAGTTTCCTTTTTTTTTTTTAAAGACTGGTTCAACCACAAATAGGTATTTATTGTTTTTACTAGTGACAATAGTACTGTGATTATGTATTTTTGAGAAATTATCTTTTAGTACTATACATTGAAATACTTATAACTAAGGTAACATAATGCTAGGCATTATGTTTCAAAGCAACTGGAGGAAGAAGAGGTGTATGAAAAAAAGATTGGCCATGAGGTGATAATTTTAAAGCTTGCTGATGGGGAAGGTCATTATACTAATTTCTTGAATTTTGCTTATGTGCCTAGCTCTAGCTGCTATTCTAAATTCAGATATGTGGCCTGAAAAACATAAACTCAACATTAAAACAATACTCATACTGATAAGCACATTAAAGAGGATAATAGATGGAGCAAAACAAACCCCAAGAGGAAACGAGAGTCCCGGTAAGGATAACAATATTTGGCCAGTAAATGGAGATTCATAAATTCACAATTGGAAGGGGACTTAGGAACCAGCTAGTCCAAATCCTTTCATTGAGGAGGAAGCCCAGGGATGTGCCATGAATAACTAAAGCCTATGCTTAAGCACTTGACTACCGTGGCTATAGTGAATGTTATGTTACAAATGGATTATTAGAGAATATTCAAGTGGTACTGCTTTCTAGTGTATAGAAAATTCGTGGCTGATGACTTTAAGCATTGCTACCAGGTGGCTGGCATGCTACGTCATCTAGTTACAAGTAAGCCTCTGGCTGCTGCTGGGCCACTGCCAGTCATGCCTACCACCACCATCAATAATAGTACCAATGTCCAACATTTATATGAGGGGCACCGTTCTATATATCTACTAACTCGTTTAACCCTCCCAACAGGACTGTGACATAGACTCTATTATTACCCCCATTTTTAGGGAGGGTAAAACTGAGGCAAAGAGACTTAACTTACCCAAGGTCACACAGCTAGAAATGGCTAGTAACCCAGGCAGTCTTGCTCCAGAATCAATACCATCAAATGCCATACGATATTACCAGTCACACCAATCACTTGGGCAGTTCTGCCAAAGCTCTTCAAGTTCCCCACAGCTATTAACCTAAGCCCTTATCAGTGCCTGATGCTTTTCTTTATTCTCCCCTGTCCTAGTTGAGAGACAGGCAGAGAAATAATCAGAGGGCATGGCCTAAGTGGCTCTGTGTTGATCCATGCCAAGTCCCGATTCTCCTGTTGGTTTGGCACAACAACCCCTAGAAGCCACTGCCATTCACACATGTGAGAAACAAATCAACAGAATATGTGAGGAAAGAAAATAACAATGACACCTTGTGTTTCTGTAGTGTATGTACATACTTAGCAAATTTTACCTCAAGATGATGATGATGGTTTCGAATTCTTTGACCATCTATTTTTCAAAGGCTACTCTTTAAAGCAGAGGTTTCCTCAGCAACAAAAGATAAAAGGCAGGTTTTTAAAAAATTTCCTAACAAAGATGGAAGATGAATAATTACCAACCTTAGAGCCTTTAGATTTGGAAGTCACATTGAAAGCAAAGGAAAGCACCTACTTGAATATAATACAAGGTCAATTACTTACTTAGGAAGTGCTTATTATGTCCATGCCCTATGCTAATTGTTTACTATGCATTATCTCATTTAATCTTCATTATAAATGAAAAAACAGAGGTAGAGAAAGGTTGAGTTAATCACTCAAAAGTCACACAGCTAAATAAGTACAGATCTGGGATGTGAACCAGGCAATTGTATTCTAGAGCCTGAAACCTTAACTATTTACTAAGCTGCCTCTTTCAACCTAAAAATGTTATATTATTTTGTATAATCCAAGCTGCTAGTTATCAACAGGATAATAGAATTTCAGAACTGGGGGTCGTCTAGACTGATTCTACTTTCTATAGCAGCCCTAACAAGACCTGGTGACATGAGGGTGGGAGGAGAGGGGGACTCTAAGATGATGACCATGTTTGTGTTTCTCGTGGATATGAGTGACAGATAGAGGATTCAGGAGGAGAAGCAGATTAGAACATTTCTCTTTTGGGGGTGGGGGTTAGAGGGACGGGGGAAACAGAAGCTTTACATGCATCTGATTTTAGACATATTGAGTTTTTAATGCCAGTAATATATCCAAGTGGAAATATGCAGTAGGCATTTCGAACGCAGAGAAAGTGAGCACAGAGCTAGTTGCTAAAGAGAAAAGATGAATAAGGCCTCAAGGAACTTACTAGCTAGTATGGCAGAGAAACACATTAGACTTAATTTAGCAAGCACTTATCAGTCACTTACGTGTATCAGACTCAGAAAATGACAACATAGTGTTACAGACACGCAACTCTACAGTTACATACAAGATGTTTTCGGTGGATAGAGGAACAATACTTAACTCAGACTGGGGAGTCAGAGAAAGCTTCTTGGAGATGGGGCATGAATAGGAATTATCCAGGAAAGGATGGGGTGGGGTGTGTGGAAAAGCCAAAGAGCAAGCCTGGAATAGTGGAAAGGACTGGCAGAGGCCCATTTTCACACAGACATAGCACATGCCAGCAATTACACCCAATTTGGAAGTTAGAAAGAGGAATTAGAGAACAATGAGGCTGAAGAGGTTGATAGGCAAGAGAGGTTTGTCATGCTAAAGAGCTTAAATTTTGTATTGTGGACCATGGGAAGTCCTGAATGAGGGTGAGATTCGTATTTTAGCTAGGTACTGGGTAGCTGTGGGAGGTGTGGAAGGCTGATTTCTAGGAGGCAAAGGAGACCAGTTAGGAGGCTGCAGTAATCCAGATGAACAATGAGAATGAAAAGTGAGAGTAGGTGAGAAACAATGGACTATTTGGAGGAAAATTGGCAGGACTTTGTGAAAGACGTCACAGCACATTTGGACTTTGTGAAAGACAAGGAAACACAGCACATTTACTACTGGACAACGGAAAATGCAAGAGCAAGATCAGCTGTGGGGAACAGTGCTAGGTAAGTTTCAGACGTTGATTTGTGAGGGCCTGTGAGACATGCCAGGGTGTGGAAGTTGGTGATTTGGCAGTTAGATATATGAACCTGAAGACTAGGCGAGGGCTCTGGGTCGGAGACAGAGATACAGATGTCTACAAAGGTACAGTACTTAAAAAGAACTGGGACACCTACGAGTGTCAAGATAAGAACAGTAGGGGAGTTTGCAAAAGTCTGCACACTGGCTGGATTGAGGGAAGGTTTCAGACAGGAGGGTGTATCTGGAAGAGACCTCAGCACATGTGAAGGCTCCAGGAAGAGATTTACAGAAGCTCAGAATAGAAACTTGAGAAAAACCAGCACTTGAGGGTCAGGTGTCAGGAAAAGGAAGCATGAAAGAAATTTACGGAATGCCCATAGTAAAGGAAAATGAGGGATTCATCTCTCTGGAAGTTAAGAAAGAATGTGTGGCCAACAGTGTAAATGTTACATGGAGACCGAGTCAAGTCACAACTGGAAAGTATCCACTGGATTTGGCAACTAACATCTACGACTTAAAGTATCATCTGATTGGTGACTCTTCCTCTCTTGTTCTTTGGCAGCCACATCAATCTGCTAATTCATTGGAAACATGGAAACAACTCAAGATTCTAAGGTTCTTTCCCATGTGCTATTCTTATGCCATCCTGCTCTCATATAGGTGCTCTGTTTAGTTCCAACACCTGACTTCATATTTAATACTATTAAGAATTTGCTTGTTAGAATGGTGTTCTAGTGAGCTGAGATCCTCTGGAACTTAAATTTTTCATTTTTACTTAGACTCACCTGAATATTTTATTATCAGTAGGTCATCTATATCCTTCCCCACGTCACTGATAAAGAGTTTGTAACTTTCAGTACATACGTATAGTCAGTTCTTAATTATCCAAATCCTTAGGACTACTTTTTCTCTACCTTGAATGGAAGATAGAATATTATAAGTTACTACCGTGTTTCCCCAAAAATAAGACCTACCCAGACAATCAGCTCTAATGCATCTTTTGGAGCAAAAATTAATATGACAGGGCCTTAAATTATATTATATTATATAAAATCCAGTCTTATAGTAAAATAAGACCGGTCTTATATTAATTTTTGCTCCAAAAGACACATTATAGCTGATGGTCCGGCTAGGTCTTATTTTCAGGGAAACAGGGTATGTACCTACTTGGTATCAAGCACTGTGCTAGCTATTTTCACATACATTAGGTCCTGCAATCCTTACACAAATTCTAAGAGGTGGTTAACGTTATCTTTATTTTAGGGTTGAAGAAATTGAGGCTTATTGAGATTACACAAAGCAGGTCTGCCTCCAAAGCCATGTGCACCTTCTCTTTCCTTTATTTATTTATTTTGTGTTTGTGTGCGTGTAAATCTCCACATACCAAAATTTGTATTTTTGCAGCTGGACTGAGATATAATTCACATATAATACTATATAAGCTAAGATGTAGCACATTCTATTGCTTGAAGTCATTTCATTAGTTTTTAGCATGTTTGCCGGTCAACTTACTCAGTGTGGCTATTTATAAATTTTGATAGTTTGGGGGGCAGAGAACACCCTCCCCTGGTCTTCACATGTCCAAATCCTACCACCTTTTAAGGACCAATTATGACCATGTCCATCCCTTTTATCCTGGTCATCTCTCCCTCTCCTGAAAGCCTATCAATTTCTCCATTACTCTCTGGGGTACTTATCACCTTTTACCTTGTTTTCTAATTATTTATGTATGTGCCTTATCACCCTATCTAGGATGTATTGCATTGGCCTTTTAAGAAAGGTCAAAATAAGAAATAGCCCTAATAAAGTCTACTTCTGCACTTATTATGTAAGTATTCTTGAGGCTATTATTCATTGCATTTACTTAATTTCCAATATACAATGCATCTGCATGATAAATTTATCTCACAAACAGTACCAGGAAAACCTTTGTTCCTAATAATTCTTAACAAGATGTTTTACTTTTGCCCTTATTGCCAGAAAGCTCACAGTTAAAATTCTGGATCCAATTAAAACAACTAAGCTGACCCTAATTTTCCTTTAAATTTTTTTGTCTAATATTCTTTTCCCTTTATTTTGTTAATCTTAATGTTTACTTTTTAGGTAAGCAATCACAATTTAATTTTAGTAAAGAAGGGAAGATAAATTTCAACAAGGAAATAATATCAAATATGATCTAGGTTTGCAAATAGGATCTAGGTTTCTTTAAAAATCTATTCTTGTGCTGTTTAGCACAGACCCTGGCATATAGTAACTGCAGTCAGTTAGTATTTGTGGCATGAGTGAATGAAGATTTGGAAGTTATGTGTAGCTTTCAAGAAGCCACATTCTATTACCCAACATTTCTGTAATCTTACAATTTTTCCTTTCTTTTATTATTATTATTAAAGATTTTATTGGGGAAGGGGAACACGACTTTGTTGGGGAACAGTGTGTACTTCCAGGACTTTTTCCAAGTCAAGTTATTGTCCTTTCAGTCTTAGTTGTGAAGGGTGCAGCTCAGCTCCAGTTGCCATTGTTAGTTGCAGGGGGCACAGCCCACCATCCCTTGCGGGAGTCGAACTGGCAACCTTGTGGTTGAGAGAACACGCTCCAACAAACTGAGCCATCTGGGAGCTCAGCATCAGCTCAGCTGAAGGTGCCATGTTCAATCTCAATTGCAGGGGATGGAGCCCACCATCCCTTGTGGGAGTCGAGGAATTGAACTGGCAACCTTGTGGTTGAGAGCCCACTGGCCCATATGGGAATCGAACCCACAGTCTTTGGTGTTAGGAGCACAGAGCTCTAACCGCCTGAGCCACCGGGTGACCCCTCGTTTTTTATTTTATTGTTTGTTTGTTTTTTAATTAAAATTCTTACAATGTTTCAATGTCATCAACAACATTCTTGATGAGCTGTTATACACCTTATTGAGTAGCGTTGGGTCCTTTTTGCCATTCCAAAAAAGTTTTTCATGTTTTCACTTCCCTTCAGCTACTTCTGTGCAGTTATGGGCATACAGTACTTACAGCACAGGGTCTAGATCTACCAGAGCAGGCATGAGATGTATTCCAGAATATGAATTCACCATCATGGTTTCTTGGGGTTCTCCTGGGTACTTTTTCCACCAGGTGGGGCAGGCTGCTTGTCATTACCTTCTTGGTCTGACCAACGTGTATTTCTGCTTTTCTCAGGATTGGTCTGCTTAATGTCACATGTTTCACCAGTCCTATGTACCTCCCAAGTCACACAAATCCAGAGTCTGGCTGCCTGCCCTGGGCTGACTCTAGGCCCATTCATGAGAAGTTTGTTTCTCAGCTTGGTTGCTTCTGGCCCAGTACTTCAGAGATTGGTACCTCTTTCAATTTCTTCCATTTCCAGGATGACATACATAGAATAAACTTTACTCCCAGATAATTCATTAATTAGACTATTAGTCTACAAATCCACCAACTAGGTCTGAGTGACTATTTGAGTGCCCCCAGTGCTGATAAGGGAATATGGGAAACATCATGTCTTTTAATATATGGCTTTTCTTCTGCCTCAAACCCACCCAGTAATACTCAAAATTCCTACATATCTGTTGGTTACGTTATCTTCTTACTGCATAAAACTCTGTAATATTTTGTATTACACAATGAGGTCTAAATTAATACTTAGACATAGTAATTTCTTCTGGCAACTTTTTTTTCTTTTTTTTTCTTTTTGCATAAAGAAATTTGCAAGGAGCTATTTCATAAAGGGTTTAAAATATGTACTTCCTACTGAAAGTTATACCTCTCACTGTCAATATCAAAATGGCAAACCTAGGTCTGTACTTAGATCGTAGCAGCGAATGCTCAATTTTCAGTTATTATCACTGATGACATCTTTTCATCCATCCACCCAATAAATATAGTTAAAAGCATCTAGTATGTGAACAACTTCATGCTAAATGCTAAAGATACAGAAATAAACAACAACAAAAAAACAGACTCCTGATCTCAGAAAACTTGTCAACTAGTGCGGGAGATAAACACTACTATTAATAATGTGTGTGACAGGGAAATACTTACGATATATTAGTATAGACATCATGCATGGTAGCAAGCAGGCTTCACCTGGAAGATGTGATTCCCCCTGCCTAAGCTGTGAGGCATAGAAAGAATTTTGCTCTTGGTCTAAGACCACAAATGTGCTTTAGTATCAAAGATACCAGCTAAGTGAGGCTGGGAAATAAGAGGCTATCCTTTTGAATGCCAAGCCGAGATGCATATCAGAAACCCGTATTTTGTAAGACGGACTTTCTCCTATGCTTCCTGAAGTTTCTGTTGATTGCTTTTTTGCTTCACTTAATCATTTTTAAAAAGTCTTTTCAAAAAAAAAAATGTCAGTCTTCATCATAAAGGGTTTAAATGTGAAAATGAAACATAAAAGTACTACAAGAAAATGTAGGTGATTTTCGAAAATTTGGATAGGGATGAGCTTTCCAGGTATGAGACGAAAGGCAGAGCCATAAAGGAAAAGACTGATGTACCTGATTACATAAAAAATTTAAACTTCTGTAGAGCAAAAAAGCAAAAGGCAGTTATCAATCCATCCCAAAATTCAAAGACAAAACAACAAAAACTGCAACCTCTACGAAGGGCTCCTACAAATTATCTCAATTTGAAAATCCCCAAAATGCAACTATGCAATTCACAAATGTAAACATAATAGCTACTATTTGAGCTTTTATGCGGCAATGTGGTATGCTGATTGTTAAAATGGCCTCCATTCCTCACCCCTCTATGTATCTGGGCCTTCTTATAATTGGAAATTGCTGCTCCTCCCATCAAGAGACAGTGCCTTTTCCCCCATTTCTTGAATCTGGGTTGGTCCTGTGACTTGCTTTGGCCAGTAGCATGCGGCAGGGTTGATGGTGTTCCCGTTTTCAGCCTCAGCCTCAAGAGGCCTTTATAGACTTCCTCTCTCGTGGAACCCAGCCACTGCCATGAGAACAAGCCAGAGTCAGCCTCCAGGAGGAGCAGAGATAACATGGAAGAGAGCTAAGTGGCTCAGCTTTGGCCATGCTAGCACCCCAAGCATGTAAGAGAGCTCAGCCAAGATCAGTAGAGCTGCCTACACAACCCATGGCTGACTGTAGGTACAGAATGAACCCAGTTAACACCAGAAAAGCTGCCCAACAAACATGTGGATTTGTCAGCAAAAAGAAACATTTATCATCATATGCCACTGAGATTTAGTTTGTTACAACATTATTATGGCAAGAGTAATGGATACACCCAGGCAATGTTCAAAGTGCTCTACATTTATTCTCTCTCAATCTTAAAAAGGTGAGATAATAAAAATATATATTGGTCTCTGCCGCTGGTTCCTAGCACAGAACTCCTAAAATTCTCATAATTTCCTAAGTGATAAGAGCACTAGGAGTATCTTTTGTTCTAATATGTGGTTGTTGGCCTTGGTTCCTGACACAAGACTCCTGAAAAACCTTTGTTAATTTCCTGGGCGACAGGAGTATCTTTAATGAAGTGACCCCTGGATGAGGGCTGATCACTGAAAAGACCAAGCCATGATTAGAAGCTTGGAATTTTCAACCCCGCCCCCTATCCTCTTGAGAAAAGGGCTGGAAAATGGCGGTAATGATTGATCATACCTATATGATGAAGCCTCCATAAAAATCCCCAAAGTTTGGGGTCTGAAGAGCTTCTAGGTCAATAAATAGATCCACATACCAGATATATGATGTACCCCAAGTCCATGAAAACAGCAGCTCCTGTGCTCAGGCTCTCGCAGACCTCCCCTTCTGCTTCTCTTTATCTAGCTGTTAATCTGTATCCTTATCATATTGTGGGGACAGAGCCAGGAGTGCAGTTTCCAGGCGCTCGGCCTCACGTGGAAATGTGCTGGTTCAGGTAGTAAATGGCCATCAACTGTGACTGGATGGCCATCAGCTGTGGCTAGTTGGCCGTCAGCTGTAACCAGTGAGCCATTGGGCACTAATATAACTGCCGGGGCTATGCTAGCAGCAAAATGGGGGCTAGCAAGAAGATGGTGGTTGAGCTAGCAAGCATGGATTGCAGTTAGCACGGCGAAGTGTGGGTTGTACATTGCAGAGAAGTGGACAGCAGGTTGTGGATAGTGTGGCTCCTGCTTCCTGTGTCTCCAACCCAGACGCCAGTGAGACTTTAGTGGTGTGACTCCCCTACCTATGGCTCCGTGGGTGTTCCTTTTTGGCCTCACCATGTCCTGCGTTCTTATGTGGGGAGCGGGAGCTGAGACCCCGCATGACAGCCTGCATGACACATATCCTTTAACAAACTGGTAAACGTAAGTGTTCCCCTGAGTTCTATGAGTTGCTTTAGCAAATTAATCGGACCCAGGGAGGAGGCTGTGGGAACCTCACATTTAGAGGTGATTGGTCAGAAGCACAGGCGACAATGTGGACTTCAATTGGCTTCTGAGGTAGGAGCAGTCTTGTGGGACTGAGCCCTTCACTTGTGGGATCTGATGCTACCTCCAGGTAGACAGTGTCAGATTGAGTTAAACCGTAGGACACCCAGCTGACATCACAGAGAATTGCTGGTTGTGGGGAAAACTCCCACACATTTGGTGACCAGAAGTGTCAGCAGTGAAGTGTTCTGGGTGAGTAGCAAAGGAGACTCGGGAGAAGGAAGAACTAGGTGTTTTTAAATACAGGTGAGTACAAATTTTCCCTTTCGTATCTCATTTCCTACTCACTTGACATGTATCCCGTTCTAGTCGCAGTGGCTGCTTGACTTTCTCAAACGCACCCGGCAAAGTATCACCTTGTCCATGAGTCCTTTCCTTTATCTATAATTTCATTCCCAGTACTGAGTATCCCCCTTTCCTGCTTCATTTTTACTCTTTAGTACATTTCCCCATCGAATATACTCAATATTTTCCTTAATTGTCTCTCCCACTAGAATGCAAGTTCCATGATTTTGGGCTGCTTGGTTCATTACTGTAGCCCTAGACTTAGAATATTTTTTAGCACATAATAGACACTCAATAAATATTTGGCAAGTGAAGAACTCAGCCAATCAATTCCCAATTTACTTATGAGGAAATAGACATACAGAAGTTAACTAACTCTGCCTGACATAGCAGTGCTGGCCTGTGGCAGAGCCAGCATTCAAATTTAGGCCAGCTGGCTTCAGATTACGATACCCTAGCCTACTATGCTATATGCCTTTCTAACATAGCGATTGGCATTACATATGTACCCAATAAATACCAATTTCCTTGCTTCTTCATATTTTAATCTGGGTATTTCTCCACAGAAGTTCTATGCTTTGTCTTAACCAAAGAGGTGATAATATTTAAGTTTGAGAAAGTACCAGAATATTTTTGTCCAAAACCAGGGGAAAGAATAAAAAAAAAAAAATCTTCCTGTACAACTTTTAAAATTCATTTTTACAAATAATCTCAGTCTAGACTTTGATACTTATAACTTAAATACTTTTCTTTATTAGTCTTATATTTTTTTCTAGTATCACTGTCCCAAAATTTGGGGGCTTGTATCTAATGGATTTGGGGGTACAATCTCAATTTTATTTAATTACAGTCAGATACATAAACTGTTAAATTTATGAATAACTGTAATTTTAATTTTTCTGACTTTCCAAGACTTCCCATGTGAATAAATTCTCACATTAGAAGATAAGCAAATTTTCTGGTTAGAGACTCAGATGACCTGAATTTTTGTTTGAGAATTATACTCACCAAATAAACCCTCAAAAATGTAAGTAAATGCAAATTATAGTAAGAGAAATTTCCACTTATCAAATTGGTAAGGATTATAAATATTAAAATACTCAGTGTTGGTAAAGGTATAGGAAACTAGCATTTACATACTCTCCTGGTGAGAGTACAATTTGGTAGAAACTTTTTGGAGAATATGATAGTAAGTACCAAAGGCCTAAAAGATATGCATGCCCTTTGATGTACAAATTCCATTGCTAATAATTTACACTAAGGAAATAATTAAGGATTTGGAAAGAGACTTAATAGCAAGAATATTTATTTAAGCGCTGTTTAACACATAGTATGAAGTTGAAAATAGTTGACATGTCCAAAAGTAGGGATTAAATTATCATATACCCCCAAATGGACTACATTGTAGCTGTTTGTATCATGGAAGGATGTTTATATTACATAAAAATTATAATAAACATGGTACAATCTCATATTTGTAAAAAATGTATATGTAGAAAAGATTTTGGAAGCTCTTAACAATTGGTTCTTTCTGGATGGATACATTATATGTATTTTCATTTGCTTGTCAGTATTTTCTAAGTTTTCTATAATGAACATGCATTGCTGTCATAACTTTATAAACCAAAGCTTCTTTTTTTAATTAAAAGAGGAAACTAGGGTTATTATAGCTATAATCTGAACCAAGTACTGCTGGATCATCTTTCTCAGTTGTTTTTTAACCATGCCATCCATCCCTCACTGTATATTTTTTAGATTTTGCTTGGTTCACATGCTGTGCATTTTGGCTAAGGTAGCAGTTTAATTGCTATGGCAACAACAATTGAAAAAAATCTTAGATATAATTTAGTCTAGTCCTTTTCATTTTACAAAGTAAGGAATTCGACAGAGATCTAAGAGATTGAGGGATTTATTTAAGGTTATAAGGTTAGTTGTACAGTAACCTCAGTCCTATCTCCAGATTCCCGGTCCACTTATTAACCCTCAGAAACTGGGTTAAGGCTTCCATCAATGATCCTGGATGCCACACTGTCTTTGGGAAGGGTTATAGCAACTCTGCCAATAGGATAAACCACGAGAAATCAAAGTCAGTTGACCAAAAACCTAATTAACACTTATGACACAAAAATGAGCTCCCAACTGTCAGAGGAAACAGGAAAAATATATCAAGAGAACATACAAGGCCTTCCATGTTGTCTAGTATTGATTCCTTTTGGAAGACACAGATTTGGAAACAAAGAGATTCTGTGATTCAGTCAGGTCTGCAATCCTTGGGAGTGAGGGTATGTGGAGGGGGTCCTTGAGACCATTTCAAGGAGTCTCTGAGGTTAAAAGTATTTCGTAAGAATACTAAGACAGTATTTACCTTTTTCACTTGGTTGGCATTTGCACTGAAGATGAAAAGCAATGCTTTGATAAAACTAGTGGCACCTTAGAACAAATCAAGGCAGTGACACCAAACTGCTCTAATAGTCTTTATATTCTTTACTGACACTCCCTCATGCTAGAAATAACGTCAATTTCACTTTAGAATGTGCTTGATGAAACAGTAAAAATTATTAATTTTATTAAATCTTAATGATTGAATATATATGTGTGGCAAAGCATGTATAAAGCACTTCTGCTTTCTGAGTACAATGGGTTTCCAGAGGATTTGGCTGTCCAAATCAAAAGCCCTTGTGTAACTGATTGAATTATCAGCCAAAATAGCTGCTTTTTTCATGGAACCCTATTTGTACTTGAAAAAAAATGACTGACAGACAAACCGGTTATTCAGGCTTAAGTATTTGGCAAAAATTTTATCTGAAATGAAACAAAGTGAACCTGTCACTTCAAGAAAAACAACTGATAGTATTTGTTACCAATGTTAAAATTTCAGCTTTCAAATGAAAATTAGAATTTTGAAAAATTTTCTGCCACTTTTAACTTGCCAGCTTTCTAATACTTGAAGACATTTATGATGATGGATGACATTAAAGGAATACAATTGTGTTTGATATTGTATAATGAAATGTGTCAAAATTAGGAAGAACTGTTTAACACAGTGAATCACTATTTTTCAAATAACAATGTTTGATATTACAAAATCATGCATGAGTAAAAGATCCATTCACAGTGTAAGACAGACTCATGGATTTTAATGTAACAGAACAGAAAAGTACATATACAGTTTCGTATTCCACTTTGCAACTAACCTTTATAAATTACCTCTTGTCAAACTCTGATGGGCTATCAAAGAACATCCATAATTATCTATGAAAAGCTCCTAAAATATTCCTCTTTTTCCAATTACATATGAATGAAAAGTGGGATTTTCTTATGACAAAACAGTCAATAAATATAGAAGCAGATGTAAAAATCCAGCTCTCTTCTATTAAGTCACACATTTGTTTTGTCAAAGTGCAAAACAACGCCACTTCCAGGACGGTTCTTATAAAAACCAAACAAACAAACAAACAAACCCCAGAAAACAAGTGTTGGTAAAGACTGGAATCCCTGTGCATTGTTGGTGGGAATGTAAAATGGTATCGCTGCTGTGGAATAGTAATGTGGTTCCTCAAAAAATTAAACATATACTTATCATATGATCCATTAACTCCACTTCTATGTATATATCTCAAAGAATTAAAAACAGACTCAAACAGATATGTGCACACCAATGATCACAGCAGCATTATTCAAAATAGTCAAAAGGTGGAAATAATCAAAATGTCCATGGACAGATGTGGTATATCCATACAATAGATTATTCTGTGTTAAAAACATTATGCTAAGTGAAATAAGCCAGTCACAAAAGAGCAAATATTGTATAAAGTACCTAAAATATTCAAACTCATAGGGATAAGAAGAATAGTGGTTAGCAGGGACTGCAAAGGGGATAAAAAGTTACTGTTTAATGGATATAAAGTTTATATATGGGATGATGAAAAAGTTCTGGAGATAGTGGTAATGCTTGCACAACAAAGTGAGTGTACTTAATACCACCGAATTGTGCACTTAAAAATAATTAAACTGGTAAATTTTGTGTTATGTATGTTTAACCATATTTTTAAAAAGCTGAAAAAAAAGCCAATGCCACTTTTCTCATTTTTTTGAATAATTTTGGAAAATGGTTATTTTTCATAAAAATGTTATTTATCTATGTAATGAGTTTATTACTGTTTTTAAATAAGCAATACTTTAAAAAATCTCCCAGCTTTCATTTTTAATAGAGTAAATATGGAAAGATATAAACAGAAGTTCTTGGTCCTGAGTAATTCCAAGAGGCAAAGGGGTCCTGAGACTAAAAAGTTTGAGAACCACTGTCTTATATGAAATGTACTCTCTCTTCGTTATGTGAAGACCTTCATTTGTTGGTATAGCTTCATATGACAGCTATACCATCTGCAGCATGCAGACTAAAAGGAAACCCTGACATATGGTCAAAATCATACTATTGTCCCCTGGATGCCCCTTAACTATAAAGGCGCGGCACAAAGCTCCACACAGATGAGTGGCAATGCACAATAGAAAACTGTCTAAAAGCTGAAATCCTGATATGTTCCAACGTCGTGTTACAAGTAACGAGCAAGAAACACACATTTCCTTTTTTCTGTTGGATTCAGACTTACAATTCAAGGCTAGATGTGGGAATGCAGGTGGTAGCTGCATTGTTTCTGAAAAACCACTTCATTTAGCGCATCCATGCACAGAACTCTCTCACCATTTTGCTACTGGTCTGTTGAGGAGGGTGGGGTTAGGGAGCTGGGAGGCAATCCAAAACAGCATCCGAGGCTGCCCCAAACCGTGTCCAAGCAATAATTTCCTCCATTTTGGGCCAAGTCAATTTGCCCAGACAAAAGGTCGAATGTCTTTTGGGGAGGAGGTAAATAAAAAGGGTATTGGAAAGCCGGATTGGAAATCATCAAAAGCACAGAGGTTTCATCTTGCGTGCAAGCTAAACGATTCGTGTGCTAAGTGTGTGAGGGGCGAACGAGAACCGTTATTCTTGAGTGTACAGCTGCGGCACTTTTAATGACGGATCTGCAGTTCTGGATAGGGGAGAAAGACAAATGATTTTCTTTTCCGGACCATCTTTCTGCATTCTTTCCGGGCCAGGCCTGTGACCAGTCTCGTTAACTGCAGCCGAGGCAGTTCCAAACAAAGGGGAATGGATACACTCCCGAGGGAGACGACAAGAGAAAGGTGGCCCTCCGGTTCTCGCGCCAGGGTGGCCCTCAGGGTGCGGGGTGCGGGTCACGAGGAGGGAGGGTCCCAGGAGGGTCGCCGGGATGAGGTTGGGAAACGCTGGGCCCGGGCGCCAGCCACCACCAGGGCCAAAGACCCCGCCCTGCCCACTGTCAAGGTTACCACGCGCACTGGAGGTACCTGTGGAGGCCTCGCACGGCCGAGAGGCACCGGGTGATCATGGGAGCGCCGAGAGGCGGCGACGGCGGGCGTGTGTCCTCCGCTTCGGGGCAGAGGAAGGCGGGGCGCCAGTGGACCGAGAGGAGGTCCAGCCGAGAAGCCCACAGCCGCGGCGGCGGTAGCGGCCGAGGCAGCACTGGTCCTCCGCGAGCCCTCCCACGTGCGGCAGCTCCACGCCGGCGCCCACTACAGCCCCCGCGGCCCGCCCCTCGCCCCGCCCCCGCGGCCCGCCCCGCCCCGCCCCGCCCCCAACACCGCCCCCCGCGCCGCCCCCCCTCGCCCCGCCCCAGCACCGCCCCCAGCACCGCCCCCAGCACCGCCCCCGCCCCGCCCCGCCCCGCCCCCAGCACCGCCCCGCACCGCCCCTCGCCCCGCCCCCAGCACCGCCCCCAGCACCGCCCCGCCCCCACCCCAGCCCCGCCCCGCCCCCACCCCAGCCCCGCCCCCCGCACCGCCCCGGGGGCGGTTCCGATGAGACCTAGTCGCTGCAAGCGAATCGCACAGCCAGGTGGGCTGAGGGGCGGCGGGGGCCGGGGAGCCGGGAAGTTTGGGCGAGCCGTGCCAGTGCGGCGATCCGGGCCAGGCTCCAGCCCTGAGGACCAGGGGGCGGGCGTGCCAGCTGACGGACGCCCGCGGGCCCGCTGCCGTCGTCCTGCGTCCTCCTGCCTGGTAAGGGGCTTCCTTCTGGGAAGGGTGCATCCCGGGAGGCCCCAGACCGGGCCTGCACCGCGCACCCTCAGCAGTACCCGTCAGGGCGGAGGCGAGGCCCGGGTACCGGGGGGAGGCAGGAGGAGGTCGATGTGTTCTGGGGAGAGTCAGGGAGAGAAGCCTGGAGGAGGCTGGACAGCTCCATTTCCCTTCTGCACCCTCCCCTGTCCCCCCACTCTTTTTTTCACCTTCTGCCCTGGGGCCTTATTTAATACTTGCTACCCCATGGCCTAGAAGCGGGGCTTGCCTTTAAAATAAGCACACAAACAGTAAACATCCTAGCCGCGGGTACCACACCCAGGCTCAGAATTAGGGAACGGGGGAGCAGATGGATGATGCGATAAGCCATTAATGCCGGCTGGCCCTGCGCCACTATTTGGATGCGATAGTATTCCGAGTGAATGAACCTGACCAGGAGCTTCCAGCTTGTCCACGAGAGCACAGCTACTGCAGAGAGCACTGGTCGGTTTATAGTATCCATCGACTTCGGCAATGATTTCCTGACATGTCTGGTGATTGAACAGAAATGCCATTTTTATTAAGAATGACACTCAGTCGAACAACCTTTCGTTAACATATTTCCTCATCAAATAACTGTCTCAGCCTACCAAAGCAGGTGGAGTGTAAATTATGCATACATTTTTAAAAATCTCATGAAATAGGGGAAGATGCTCAGCGTCGATCAGCTTCTGAGTCAGCAGTATGAATTCTCCCTCAATTGAGCACTGAGGCCTTTTGGGGACTTCTTGTATCTTTATCTATACCCTTATCCTTATCTCTATCTGTACCATGTATATATACTGTTAAGATATCGTGAGATATTCAGTTAGCGTCTAAGCTTATGTTGTACATGTTTTGAGAAAGATTTTACTTTTGCAAGTTTTAACATAATCTATTACTACTGGGTATAAATAAACATGTAATACATTACCATAACAACACTGTGCTCTCCTGACTCTTTAAAAATAGAAAGGAGTGAAGGTAATACAGATTTCAGTTTTTGCTTTATACTTAAAAATTTTTTTTAATTAAATTTGTTGGGGTGACATTGGTTAATGAGATTATGTAAGTTTCAAGTGTACAATAATATAATACATCATATGTAGATTGTATTGTGTGCTCATCACCCAAAGCTCAGTCTCCTTCGGTCACCATATATTTGATCCTCTTTACCCTCTTCAACCTCCCCTCACCATTACTTTTAATATAATTTATAACCCTTGTTATGTATAACCTTTCTGACCGATTCTGTAAAATAACTTAGTTCAGTGCTTTTCTTTTTCTTATCAAGGAAAAGTGGTTAAGCTTTTAAAATGTCATCTATCAAGCACCTAGTTTATGCAGTTATCCGTTTCTTACGGGAACAAAGTCAGGTGGACACTTATACTTCAGATGAACAAGAAAGTTTGGAAGGTAGGTACCTGTTCTTTATGTTCATTTGTGTTATAATTATAAAGACTTAAAATAGCTATAAGCCTGACTTTGATCCATCAATATCAGAATATTTTGTTGATCTTTCAAGAGAGACCAAACTATAAGGTCATCATGTTTTCATTCTCTGAGGCTTGTTTTGTTTGTTTTAATTAACAAGATAAGCGGACTGCTGTTCATTTTTTGAACTGCTATCATGTGTCAGAACTATGCTATTCGTATTGTGGAGATTTTTTCTTTACAGTGAATGTTAAGTTAGTATTATCCCCATGTAACAGATAAGTAAATGAAACCAGATTAAGTAACATAACACGGTTAATATGTGGCAGAGCTGAGATTTAAATCCTGATTTTTACTCTGAAGATCCTGTTGTCTCGTCTTCCTAACAGAAAAGCATCCAATTGAGACTTGATATATGAAAATACCTTAGTCATCATAAAAGCACTATGTAAAAGTCTAATAATTATGTCACTATTAAGCTTTGACAGCTCCCTACCTGGGGACTTGAAATGAAATGAGAGGATTGCACCCCCGTTTTATGTGGGCTTTAAATACTAGATTCAGTAATCTGTAAAATGCAGCAGAACTTGGATGACAGATACCATCACATGTTTCGTTGACGTGTTCCTTTTCATCACGGATTTCCTTTTCCATCACATGCTTCATGTTTATACATTATAAAATTTACATTCAACATAACCATAACAAAATAGAATTCTGCAGGTGGGCTTGTGGAGGTTCAATGAGCCTAAAGACTTAATTATTGCAATGAGAGTGCATTTGGGAAAACTTACTGACAGTACAATTTGAATTTCCCATCTTGAAGCTGTTTCTCCTGTAAAGGGGACACATCTATTAATGTCAATAAGCACTTCCCTTGTGAATATGCTTTTCGGAGGTAGGGATGAAAATTGGTTATTTGCTCTAAAACTGCTTGTAGTCGGGTGAGATGATGTCTTTCCAGGTGGCATTGAGAGAAGCAGGTGACATACAGTCGGACAACATGGCCATCAGTCCATTTAATATTAAGGTCTTTTGTTCTTGATTAGACTTGGTTAGACTATAACTGAAGGTAAAGGTGACTGGTTATCTAAGGAGGATGCTGGTTGTGGCTGCTCTGTAGCAAACTGATAAATGCAGTCATTCCATAAAAATATGTTTCTTTTCTAATCAAAAGCACTACAACACTTTTAAGGGCCAGAAGGAAAATTCAGAATTTTTTAAAAACCAACATGTTATGTCCTATTTTTAGCATGGTAGTCAGCCAAAAATATGTGCCTTCAGCTGTTTGTCATATATGGCATCCAGAAATGATGCCAATTGGTTTTGATCAACCCCTATTTTTGACTCTTCTGAGTCTAATTTTATTGAATATGAAATCATTTAGAGATGTCTGCCCCCCGCCCCACTAGACATTTTAAGAAGGCTTAGAAAATGAGCCTAAGTTTAGTACCGGCTTTACCACTATGATGAGCTGGGGTATTACCAGCTTTGAGTCTTCTCATTAGATTATGTCATCCACTCCTCTTAATTGCTGTCATCTTCTGACAACCACTCATGTTTTGACTATTGTGGCTCCTGCTCACTGTCACTCTCTCTAGCACTACTCCTGTCTTAATTCTTGGCAATTGCTGTATATTCAGAGATGATTCTTCCACTTCCCTTGGCTCTCAGTTTCTAGAACTTCGTTCCTCCAGTGATCTCAACTGCTCACTCCCTCGGTCAGACCCTAGACCAGTAGTTCTTGACTCAGGGTGATTTTGTGATGTCTGGAGATATTTTCGATTGTCATGACCGGGGGGCTGGCATCTAGTGGGTAGGGGCCATGCATACTGCTAAACACACTGCAATGCACAGGGTGGCTCTCAACAGCAACGAATTACCTCGTCCAAAATGTCAGCCGTCCTGAGAGTGAAAAACTCTTCCCTAGACCTTGTCATTATACACACTACATTCCCTCCATAAACTCTATCTTAAATATTTCACTTCCTGACTACTACTGCCTGTCTTTCCAGCTCATGCCCTCTAGAATCCTTCCCCAAACAATTCTTCCTCCTTACCAATGCCTCCAATCTCTCAACCCCTTACTTTTTCACACCTCTGTTCTTACCTAGTTTAAATTCCATGGTTGATCATTATAATCACAACCTTGTACATTCCTCCCTTCCTTGCAAAACCCAAACCTGTTTAAATCCAGCTCTTCATCTACTCTTTGCCCCACCCATGTGAATGTATATGGATGGAGCAAAACACACAGCCTTGATGACTGGTCCCACTTTAACTTCATGACCACAAGCCTCACGTGGACCTTTAATGCTGTCCAGCAGTCACACCATCTGTTCCAAGTTCACACTTTTGCTCTCCTAGAGGACCACTTGAACACGTTCTCATGTCTTCTCAAACCTCCAAACCTCCTTCCTTCCCTGTACTCACTTTTAGGTGATGACCCTGCTGCCTGTTGCACCAAGGAAATTGAAGTAATAAGAAAATAACTTCCACAGACTCTCTCTGCTCCATCTAGCCACCCATCAGCATCTACACCCACATACGCTGCCTGCCTGCCTGTCTGTTACCATATGCTAGGGACTAAATATGATTTTTTTTCTCCCAAAACTCCTATGTTGAAACCTAATGCCCAGTGTGATGGTAATAGGAAGTGGGCTCCTCGTGGTTGGGATTAGTGCCCTTATAAAATAAACATCAGGGGCTCCCTTGCTCCTACCATGTGAGAACAGGGTGAGAAGGTGCTATCAATGAACCAGAAAGTGGTCTTTACCAGACATCAAGTCGGCTTGCACCTTGATCTTGGACTTCCCAGCCTCCAGAACAATGAAGAATAAATTTCTGTTGTTTAGAAGCTACTCAGTCTATGGCATTCTGTTATAGCAACTCAGACAGACTAAGACTGCATAGATGAACTATTCATTGTCCTTCCTAAATGGAACCCCTCTACTGGCACACTGGATCCCATCGTGTGTCACCTACTCCAGGATGTCACTCTAGTTATTCTACCCTCCTTGTCTTACATCAGCCGATTTTCACTCTCTACTGGATCATTTCCATCAGAATATAAACTTTCCTTTATTTCTCCCTTCTTAAAAAAGCAAAATCAATAAATAATTACTCTTGCCATACTATTAGTACCTCTGTGCCCCCAAACTACTGCCTATTTTTTTTGGGGGGGTCTCCCTTTGCAGGTAAACTTTTTGAAAGACTTGTCTTTATTTGCTTTCTCCAATTTCTTTCCCATTCTTTCTTAAACTCACTCCAGATGGGCTTTTGTCTCCATCTCTCCACCCATACGGTTCTTATTAAGGTCATTTGTGGCTTCTGTGTTATTTAGTTTACAGTCATTTCTCAGTCTTCATCTGATTAGCTGCCATTTAGAAAGTTGTGGATCACTCCCTCATCCCCTTGCTCCTCATACACTATTCACATGGCTGCCCGGCTACCTTAAAATCTCTTCATTTTCTTCTTATCTCATTGTTTGCTCCTTCTCTGTCTCCTTTGCTAGTTCCTCTTTACCCTGACCTGGAGTGCCCAGGGTCTAGAGGTTGATCGTCTTCTCTTCAATATCTCCACTCACTTTTCTGGTGATATCATTCAGCTTCTTGGCCTTAACTATTCTTTATACGCCTGTGGGGACAAAACCCCCAAAAAGCAGTTTCCAGGCTCTCGGCCTCACATAGAAAGGTGTTGGCTCGGGTAGTAAATGGCCATCAACTGTGATCAGATGCCAGCAGCTGTGGCTAGTTGGCCGTCAGCTGTAACCCGTAGGCCATTGGCCACTAATATAACGGCTGTGGCTACGCTAGCAGAAAAGGAATGGGGGCTAGCAAGAAGATGGTGGCTGGCGAGCGCGGACTGCTGTTAGGCAGATTATGTAGATCCTGCTTCCTGTGTCTCCAGCCTAGCCGCCAGCGAGAATATATTGGTTTGACTTCCCTACCTATGGCTCCGTGGGTGTTCCTTTTTGGCCTTACCGTGTCCTGCGTTCTTGGGCGGGGAGTGGGAGCTGAGACCCTGCACGACAAATGGCGCAGCGAGCAGGGTCCCCTGCACGACAACGCCGATATCTCCCAAACGTATACCCTCGGCCCAGAGATTTCTTCTGAACTCCAGACTTCTGAATATGTCCATCAGTAGGCATCAGCATGCCTATTGAATATCTCCCTTTGTGTGTCTAATAGGCACCTCAAATCCAACATTTCCAAAACCCAAATCCTCATCCTCCCACCCAAAATCTGTTCTATCCACAACTTTCCTATCTCATTTGATGGCCACTCTATCTTTTCAGTTGCTCTGGCCAAAAACTTTGGCATCATTCTGGACTCAGTTCTTTCCCTCAGATTCTGCATGTAATCATTCAATAAATCCTATTAGCTGTACCTCTAAAATACGTCTAGAGTCTGACCACTTTCCTCCATTTGATGTCATCCCTGGATAGAACGAAGTATTCCTCATCGGTTTTACTGTGATGGCCTCTAACTGGTCTCTCTGCTTGTATCTCTGCCACTTTGTTGACCATTCTCAACACCGCCGCCAGTGATCTTTTAAAACAGGGTATGTCAGATTCTATCATTTCTCTGCGTAAAATCTCGTAGTGACTCCTCATGTTGCTCATCCATTGTCTGAAGGATCTATATAGTTTGGACTTCTGTGATGTATTGTTCCCAGACTCTTCCCTTTTCTCATTTGGCTTGAGCCAAATTTGCTTCCTGACTCAGCATGCACCAAATCCTCTTTCCTACGGGCTTTTTACTCTAGTTGTTTTCTCTGACCAAAATGTTCTTCCCCCAGATAATGGTACTACGCCCATCTCCTTCAAGTCTCTGTCAAATCTCTTTTCTGAATGAGGCCTATCCTGAGCACTCCATAAATCTGCAGCCTGCTTTCCTGCTCTGTTCCCCACACTCCTACCCTCCTTGCCCTGTTTCACTTGTTCATTGTAGAATGTTAGCCCCAAGACATCAGCGTTCTTTTTGGTTTTATGCACTGATATATCTATCCCAAGCATCTAGAAAAGTGTCTGACACATAGTAGGTGCCCAATAAATATTTGTTGAATTGCTGAATTAAATCAAGTGATTCTGGGCATATCACTTAGTTGGTCTGTATCTTAGTTTCTAAGTTTATTAGGTGGAGCTATCTGCCCTCTCTCCATCTAAGAGATTTGTGAAGAGAATCTGGGTCAGTGATGGCAGTTACATAGCATATGAAAGGTTTTGAATAAAGTACTATACAGAAGGGAAATGGTACTATTGAATAGATTCTTCACTTGTCCTTCTCCTCATCAGTACCAAACAGACTTATTATTTGGTGTTAAAGTAGAAAAATGATTATATACAGTATTTCTTTAGATTTTTATGACTTATTCCTAAGTATAGCCTCACGAAAGGGGAATCAAATGTAATAATCCTTGTTTCATAAATGAGAATCTTGAGGTAAAAATAAGAAATTACTGCACTCAGGTATTTGACACACTTTTTTTGTTTTATTTTGGCTGGATTAATAATGATAATGAGATAGTCTGGAGTTCCAGGGCTTTACTCACTAAACCATATGTCTCTAAAAAAAAGTGTGTTACTGTTGAGCACTGAACATTGTGGCAATTAGGTTTACTTATCAAAAAATTGTGTTTATTTATATGTAGAATCTAAAATAGTCAAACTCATAGAAGCAGAGAGTAGAATGGTGGTTGCCAGGGCCTGGGGAGAAGAGGATATGAGGAGGTGATGGTCAAAGGGTCCAAACACTTTCAGTTATACAAGATGAGTAAGTTCTGGAGACCTACTTTCAGCACAGTGCCTTATAGCTAACAATTCTGTATTATATAGTTAGAATTTGCTAACAGGTTAGGTTTTCAGTGTTCCTATCCACTGCCCTACACACACAATAAAAGGGGGTGAGAGGAAACTGGGAGGTGATGGATATGTCTAACGTATTCACGGGTGTATACTTATCCCCAAATTCATCGAGTGGTATACATTATATAGGTACAGCTTTTTATATGCCAGTCATACTTCGGTAAAGTGGTTTTTAACAAAACCCAAACAATTATGTTTAACACAAAACGGTGACCTCCTTTAGAAAGACTTAATTGTGTCTAGTGTGTACTAGGTCTGGGTTCTAAGGTTAGCGGCTGCAGAGGTATAGAAGCTGGATTGGATTGCTCAACAAGGTAGCGCATAAAAATCCCTCACAGTCACCACATGGACTGTGCAGCAGAAGTGTTTAGCTGATGGTGGTTAGTCAGTTCGGTGTTAAGTCAGTGTTTGTTTAGCTCTGACATGTCCACGTCCTCCGACTAACATAGTCTCCCACGGCTTTCCACCTGGTTGGCATCCCAGCCATACACCAAAGGTAGATGAGGCACCTCTCACCACTTAACGTGCTATGTGTTTTATTTATTGTGTTTGTCTGCCTCCTATTAAATGTAAGCTTAGATTTAATTGTTAAATCGATAGTGATATTTGTCTGTTAGGTTAACTCTGGATTTTTGCTATCTTAGAATAGCACCTTGCACGTAGTAGGTGCCCGGTAAATTTGCATGCATGAATGAATTTTTAAAAGCCAACCTATCTTTACATAAATAAGCACACCAGGATTAATATTTAGTGCTTCCTATGTGTCAGAGACTGTTTCTCTTAACGATTTTTAATCAGGTTGAGAATTCTATTTCTCACATTAAAAATGAAAGGTATATATTTTTTAGTTTTAGTCAAGGTATTGGGAAATTGGTAGTTAATCAAATATTGGAAGTGGGGAGTAGTTGTTTTTATTGACTTGCTTCAACAAGAATATGATATAATACATACATTGAGAAATTATGTTCTAGGTAGCATTTCTCTTTAAGTGACGAATAAGAAATCAAGTTGTCTTCCCTCAATAGCTGGTCCATAAACAGAAATCTCTATGCATCTGAACTATTTCATTTTCCTTATGTTCTGTCATCATAATTGCTGAATTATCACAGATTGCAACAGAGTGCAGATTTCCACCAGGAAAAAAAAAAAGGTTGTTTCTTTTCTTAGGTGGCTAATATTTTTTTCACTATTAAAATTTATTTCAAGTTGCAATTCAGTGCTTGGAGACAGTTTTTAAAATCAGCCCAGAAGATACCCATCTAGGAGTTTCACAGCCTCTGACCGAAATGTTCGCAAATTCCTTCTGTAAGGTAAGCTGTCATTGTTTTCTCATTAGTGTCTTATTTAAATATGATGACAATACTATGTTGGATTGTTAATATTTTAGGGGCCATGCCTATAAGTAACTAATTTCTTTCTGGATATAAGATAAGATAGTCCACATGAATATGATTAAGGACTGAAAATATAAGTTTTTTAATGTGCTTTAGGTTTTCATATATTAGTAGCTATTAACATCCTTTCACCTTCTTTTATATGTATTTAAGGATATTTCTTAGTTGACTTTTTAAGTCCTTTATACTATCTGAGTATTTTTAGATTTCTGACATCTCAATTGACATTCCCCTACAATATGGAATACAAGCTAAAAATGAAAGTTTTAATGTTTAGGAAGCAACCGTGTAGAAATAGATTCACCAGGAATTGAATCATCATTTTGAAGCAGATTTCATCAAATTTGGCCATTGATGGGGCTTTTTAAAACAGGAAGAGGTTCAGGGTCGGCATGCATAAAACTAAGACCGGAGCCCAAGTTTTCTGATTCCTCCTCCCGAGGACTGTTTTCAGGGCCACTGGTCTCGGTGTTTTCAGGAAACATGGACCATAGATTGTCTGCAAAAGTTTAAGGTTAGTGAGTTTAGAGCCCCAGGGTGATCTCCCAGGTGTATTTTCATTACATTGTGGTGCCTCACGAACAACTTTTGTTATTCTAGCTCTGTATTTAAGCTTCAGTACAGAATGAGGAACTCGGGAGAGAAGCTGAAACAGTGTCCCAGCCTGGCAGGGACACTGCTGAGAATACCACTTTGACTGTTTCTAGAACTTGTTTTGAAGAAGTCCTTAGAGTTGCAGGGAAGATGGTAATTTGGCAGTAAACTGCTCCCTCTTTTTATACTGGAGAAAGAATACAGCTATACATTAATTTGTCAAACAGATGAATTCTAATGATATGACAAGATGTAAGGGATAGCGCATGTCTCTGTGTTCCTCTTCAGGAATTCCCCTTTTGTTTCTTTGGTTGCTGGGGTTCTTTCCTTGTCTGGGCTTGTGGTGTCCTTAGAGAATCCTGTTTCAGTGGCTGCATGTGGCTATGGCTGAAGCCGACTTTCATTCTGCCTAGACTTCTGAGAGGCCTGTGCTTTAGATGGCACTTGGATTTACTCAGTCTTTAGCTCCTGTCACTGTTGTACCTGGTACTGAGGAGATCAGAATGGTTTTTGTTTTTTCTTTTAATCTCCCACAAAGCTGAAATTAACTTTTACACCGTTTAAATAGAGCTCCTTTAAAATTTTTTTTTCTATTTCTCTCTGATTGTATTTAATTGTAAAAGTTTGTTGCTTACTATTATTAAAACACAGTATTTTGAAACTGGCTCCATGGTATATTTGCATAGTATTATTTGTGGTAGGAATCCTTTCATAGTCCTATTTAATAGCTGTGGCTTCATTACGGATGTGTTTGTTAGCAGAGTATGGCAGAGAAAGCCTAAAACTTGTCTGAAGCAGCATCAAGATTGTTATAATTAAAGAAATTGTCTCACCAAGTATACTTGGTTGTTATATTGGTGATTTTATTTTTAAGATACTGCTTTTCTGTTTTTTCCCCTAAGTTTATATACTAAATGGATTCATTCTTTTTATATAAAGTAAATAACACTTGTCCCTACATGAGCTGCTCAAGTGCATTCAGTTAATATGAGAATTCATTTTCAAAGTTGTAAAACTGGCAATTTTATTAAAATAATTCAGAAGGATTTAGAAGACAGCATGGATTATAATCCATTTTTCAATATGCCATTTTTTCTGACTCCAGAAAGTTACTCTTCTTCATGCATAAGCTGCCTAGGCTAGAGAAGATTTGAAATAGAAGGAGCCTTAAAGGCAAGTTACTATGGGGCTGTAATGTGTCTTTGAAGTACACTTACATCCTGAGCGACCATAAGCGGTTTTAAGTAGTGACCTTACTTATGAAGGTTCTGAAGTTGATTCTTTACTTTTTGGTTCCAATACTTTATGTTTAGAGAAACTGTTTAGTAGAGAAAGATTTTTTTTAAAACAGGAAAAGAATGACTCAGATACTTTCTCAGTGATTTTGTATTTGTGAATATTTGTGTGTAATTAGCAAAGTATATTTCCAATGTTACAGCTATCAAGTTTATTGAAACTTTAGTCAAGACAAAAGTAATGGAGGATATATTGTAAATATAGTACACAGGTATACTGGCTACCAATTATGCTTTCTTAAAAATTGTAGACTTATTAATGAAGTTCAGAGTCAAGTTTAAAAGCAATGCAATTTTTAAAAAAGCTTTCAAAAATGGAAAATATATGTTGTGTTCCCAGTGTTACTCAAGATATTTCTGAATTTTTCATTTAGCTTACAAGCACCTTTGGTTTGAGCATTATTATTTTTTATTATTTTTTTAAGGGTTTTTTTTTTTTTTTTTTTTAATTGGGGAAGAGTAACAGGACTTTATTGGGGACCAGTGTGTACTTCCAGGACTTTTTTCCAAGTGAAGTGTTGTCCTTTCAGTCTCAGTTGTTGAGGGTGCTGTTCAGCTTCAAGTTGTCCTTTCAGTCTTAGTTGTGGAGGGCGCAGCTCAGCTCCAGGTCCAGTTGCCATTGCTAGTTGCAGGGGGCGCAGCCCACCATCCCTTGGATGAGTCGAGGAATTGAACTGGCAACCTTGTGGTTGAGAGCCCACTGGCCCATGTGGGAATCGAACAGGCAGCCTTCGGAGTTAAGAGCATGGAGCTCTAACCGCCTGAGCCACTGGGCCGGCCCTTGGTTTGAGCATTATTAATGCAAAAGAGGTTTGAGGATGATAGTAGGTATTAAAAACAGGAATGGTATTCTGTTTATTGTCTTCTGATAAAATTAATATATGCACATTGTTTTAAAAATTTTGGACAATATGGAAAGATATAAAGAGACTGAAAATTTTACCTCCAAATATTACTACTGTTAACCTTTCATTTACACCTTTCCAGTCTTTGGTTTTAGCCTTTGTGTGTGTGTATGTGTGTGTGCACATATTTAAATAATAAGATCATATAATAAATGCTTTTTTTGTAAACTTTGAATTTGACTTAGGAGACTATCTCTTAGTATAGGGAACATTATATTTCAGAATTTTCACTAATATAGCCAATCCCTTGAACATATTTCTATTCCTATTCTTTGTATACTGATTCCTTTTTTGTTCATGAAAAAGGATTTCTGGGTAAAGAAAAATCAAGTAAATTTTTTTTTGATTCACAGTTGTCCATTATCTTCTAGAAAAATTCCACATATTCATTTGTCTAATAAAAGTATGTGAGAGGAGTTGCCCCCTATTTCTTGCTAACACTATTATTTAGGTGTTAGATTTCATGACATGGAATTACAGATGATTTACTATAATATGGGTAATTCATTATTGCTTTACTTATAGTTCTCTGGGATGATTCCTAATGTAGCTAAATGGAAATTATTAATTTTTAATTTCAGAATGACATTATGCCTCTCTCAAACTCAGTGCCTGAAGATGTGGGAAAAGCTGACCAATTAAAAGATGAAGGTGAATATTTTATAGAAAAATTTTTCAGTTAGTAAAACTTTCTGAAACTCTGGCAAAGGTGACTCTCAATCGATAAAATTCTGGTTTACACTGCCAGACTGGGTTGTCATAACTCACATGGCATTTGTGAAACAGGAATGAATGTGACAGGGAAGAAGCCTGAAAATATAGAACAGCTTGTGGCCCACATAGGTGTATGGCTTGCTTTAAGAGAAGGAGATGTGTCGTGCGTAAAACTTGCAAAACTACTGAAGGGTGATTACTTGTAATATTTGCTGTGTATACTCTAGGATTCCAATTCTTCTTCACGCTTAATCAAAAGATGACTAATTTGCAGTATTTTAAGTTTCATATATTTAGTGTTTTTGATTATTTGAAATTTGTTAAGTGCATAAGGCACTTGACATGTTTATTAGCTAGCACATTTGTGACTACATTATCAAATTTTCTAATCGTGAATATTGAAGCATTGTTGATTTTCATAAATAAGTCATTGTTGTATGAAAACAAATGGCCGTGAAAGATGGTCAAGCATAGGGTTACTCTGAGCTGTATGTTACACTTATTGGTGTTAATTAAGGCTTCTAGCCAACTAATACATTCCTGGAAGGTGGCTTTCAAATATTTTTTGTGTGCTTTGCTTCTGAAGAACTCCAGTATAGTCAGATGAAATCAAGAAGAGAGTTCATTGTTGTTATTCCCTGACACATCACAGAAATATAGACATCTCTCATAGGGTTGTTTTGATAATTAAAGGAGACAATTTTGTAGGAGAGTACCGTGTAACTATAAAGTGCTGCATAATGGTTAGTTGTATTTATCTGAATCTTTTCATATTATTTTGTGAATTGCAGCTTTTTTCATCAGTATGTATAAAAGTATCTATATGTATACATACATTTGAAGTGGTTTACAGGAAAACCCATACAATGGGTTTTAATAATAATAATAATAATAATAATAATAATAATAATGATAAAATGCCACACCAAGACCAAAAGGCCCAACAGCAACAGGGAAATCCCAATAATTCAGAAAATGTAAATCTTTTTATATGGAAGAAGCAAATCTATTTAAGTACTTAGGCTAATGTAGTTAACTTTGTGCTCAGTCATAAAAGCTATGTTATCCTCTTAGCTGCCTTAGAAGCTTACATTCATTGTTTTTGGGGGGGGTGGGGAGAAAAATTAATTTTTTTAACTTTTAAAAAACAGCCTTATTGAATTATAATTCACACACCATACAATTTACTCCTTTAAACTATGCAAATTCCTTGGTTTCTAGTATATTCAGAGTTGTGAATCCATCACCATAATTATAGAACATTTTTATCACCCCAAAAGAAACTGTGGTATACTCATTAGGAGTCATTCTTTGTATGTATTTCTGATTCTTAATTTGCAGTAACTTCTTGTGATTTTAGATGCTTTTATCTACCTGCATTTAATTTCATTGTTCTATTTCTGTTCCCTGCAAATTTACATCCTCCTCCCATTGAGTAGCTAATGATCTATTAAAAAAGAAAGTTAATAGGAGACCTTCTGGTTTAGGGACAGCTGGAAGGAACAATAGAGGCTTTTGGGATGTAAATCCTTCCTCCTAATCCTAGTGTTTTAAAATTTTCCATTTTGAACATTGGCTCTTAAAAGTAAACAGGACATTTTTCTGTTGAATGGAATGTGAAAGATAGCCAATGAGAAATTCCGTATTTTACTGGTCAGTTGTTAACCTAGCTAACTTATTGTGATGTATCTGCAGATGCTCTTCCTGAAAATCAGTATCCTGTAGGCTAGCCATGGTATCTAAATTCTGTCTTTCTAGAAATTAATCTCCAATAATCTCCTTTTAAAAAGAATCTGTGTCTGGAAGAAACAGCACATATACTTGTTATCTGGCAATCACATGTTAGCGTGATTAGCTTTCCCAGCTTACCCACGCAGCAGAGTTCTGAGGGCTTGGATACTTAGCAGATGTATATTTTGACAAGGAAGAAGTGGAATACAAGTCCAGATTGGGGAGGGTGTTGCGTTGGCACGAGTGGGGCAGCTCTAAAAGGAAAGAGAGAGATGGAGATAAAGAAGGTGAGAAGAGATTAGATTTTGCCATGAGATAATCACAATTGTTGCCTTTACTCATGTAAAGCCTGAATTTTATGAGACATACGAACATTAATATAATTTATTTCCTGTGTGACTGAAAAATCATGTTGCTGACCTTCGTATTATTGTAGATTCTATGATTAAAACTTATCTTTCAGACTTTATATTTTTCTTGCATATTGTACTTACCATACCTGCTGATTATTTTAGGCAATAACCACATGAAAGAAGAAAATTATGCTGCTGCAGTAGACTGTTACACACAGGCGATAGAACTGGATCCAAATAATGCGGTTTATTATTGCAACAGGTAAACTGGCACTATTGTGGCATGTTTATAGTTCTAGAACATTTGCATTAATCTTCTGAAGGAGAACTATAAAATTTATTTATTTAGAAAATTTTGGAAGTTCAGAAAAGTATTTTAAAAAAAGAAAACAAACTCACCACTTTGAGGCACCCACTGTTATTAACCTTTTGGCATATTTTGTTTGATGTGTAATCAATTTTAGATTCAGCTTTATTCATTAGGCAGATCATAAACATGTTCTTCTATTGAAATCCTTCATCAGCATTATTTAAATTGATATAAATTAGTCTATTATTACTTCTTCATCTTTTTAATATTTCCAGCACCTATTACTGTGGCTGACGAACACTTAAAAGTGTTCTTTTAATAAATGGATAGATGTATCTTAATTTACTCATCTGTTGACCTGCTGGAAGCCATTGAAGTTGTCCTTTTTTTTCCCCAGTATTTTAAAGCTGCAATGAACATCTTTGTTTCTAAAATTATTTTCTGATTTTTTAAAGAGTTATCCTTGGAAATGCACTCAGGAGATCTAACTGTATAAACATTTAAAAAATTGTTCATGCAAATTGGAAAGTTATTCCGATTCCTTTTAAAATATTTTGAAAATTAATTTCCTCCCTAGGAGTGTATGACTGTATATGTTTTTACCTGTTTTATACCTTTATCAGCACTAAGTACATAAATTATTATTATTAATTTAATAATGTTATTTTAATAGTAATTGTTCTAATTTATACTTAATTTCTAGTGAGGTAAAGTATTTAAAAAATGTTGGCCATTTTTTCCCCCCTCTAAATGATCTATTTGTACCTGTGCCAGGCCTTACCCTGTTTGACCTCAGACTTCTTTCTTTCCCTGTTCTATCCTTTAAAAGGGGTCTGACCCCTACCAGCTGCATTTTGCTGGCTCCATTGTCAACTGAATTTTGCCTGGGTTTAGCCATGGGACGTGCTGGCTGGCAGGATTTTGGAGGACAGAATAAAGGGAGAAGTTGGGCTATTCTCTTTTTACATCAGGGAGTTTATCCAGCAGGGGCTGCTTCTCATCCTTGTCTCCAGTTCCCACCCAAGATACCTGCTATGGTCCCAGCTTTTGCCAGGTGATGTTGGGTTTTGGGCTTTGTCCTGTTTTAGGGAGTAAAGGCTTCCCGTTGTTGCTAATCTCTGGATTACTGTGCCGCCTTCCCCTCATTTGACACCTCAGTTCTTCTATCAGCCATGTAATGAATTCCTTGCACTAAATTACTCTGTTTTAAATATAAGTTCCAATAGAATTTTCTGCTATGATGAAAATGTTTATATCTGAATCGTCTAATACAGTAACCACTAGCCACCGTGGCTGTTGAGCACTTGAAATACAGCTAGTGCAATTGAGGAACTAAACTGTGAAATTTTAATTTAATATCAATTTAAATTAATTTAAATTTCAGTAGCTGCATGTGGCTTGTGTCCACTGTACTGGACAGCACAGCTCTATATTAAAGATACAATCCCTTTGTTCTCAGTGTACAGCATATTGCTTGCCTTTTAAAGGATGTTCTTTACATGTAAAAGTTTTAAATATTTATATAGAAAAATTTGTTTTCCTTTTTTTTTTTTTTTTTTTGAGTTTTACTCCAGTGTGTTTAGGCATAAAGCTCTCCCCATTTACAGACTTGACAAATCACTTCTATTTTCTTATTTTTCCTGTACATTTAAATTTTATCATTGCAAGTTGATTTTGGTGACTGGTATAAATATTTTAACCAATCTGAAGCTTTTTATAACAGAGCCTTATAAAAATGACCTTTCATTATATAGTAAGTTCTTAGTTTTGAACGAGATCTTTAAGTTAATTTGGCCTTTCATTGAGTTATTCTTACCATATTAGGGTATTCTTACTCTTCTGAGATACTCCCTTCTCTGCCGACTTTTTCTTTTGTGGTTATTTTTATGTTAGAAAATTCTGTCTTCCTTATATTCACACTGAATTTGTTTTCATGTAGCTCCTGTAGCTTTACTCAGTAGGCTTTATTTTTATTCTTAAGGGCACTTATTTACAGAATATGTATGTTCTTTTTTATCACAGTACTCGACGGTTTGAAGTTTTCTATCATGTTCATTTGAGTTCTTTTCTCTGTGTTAAATGTTCGCAGCTTCTTCAATAACGTTTCAGATTGTACAGCTTTATGTCTTGCACTTTTGTTCTAAACTTGTTTCAGTTTACCTGTATCTATTACTGTGTATCTCCAGAAGTTAACACAGTTTATCTGGCACTGGTCTGAGAGAATAGTCTTGTAGGGCTTTCGCTTAATCTACTTCTAAATAACATAATTATATGTTAGCATTTTGTAGCATTATTTACTAAATTCATATTTTGCTTTTGACTTATTAAAGCGTCTTTTTGTTTTTTACACATTCTCTCTATCCTATCATTCAATCATGTATTCATTTGACATGTTCTTGCCAAACACCTGCTGTGTACCAGTGTTCTTACTGGAGGTAAAGTTGGTTGTCTGGATTCAAATGCAGGATCTTACAGCTTATCCTTGTAGATTTTTATCTTATTCATAATCTTTTTGGATAGTTTGTAATGTATTTGCTTTTGTTCCTAGTTTCATGTCACCCACAAATGTGAGAAGACTACTGTGTCTACATTATGTTGACTATATGATGTCAATTATGAAGTCAACGAAGGGAGCAATCACAGGGAAGTGATTAAGAGCTGGGGTTCTGAGCCAGACTCTTTGGATTCTAATTTCCGGTTCTGCCACTTACTACCTACGTGATCTTGAGCAAATTACCTAACATATCTATGCCTTAGTTTCCTCTCGGTAAAATGTGGATAATAGTATTTACCTGATAGGCATACTGGTTTTGAGATTCAACCATATTGTTGCATGTATCAGTGGTTCTTTTTTTTTTAATTGCTTAGTAATATTTTCATTGTTTAAATGTACCACAGTTTGCTTAGCCATTTTCCTATTCGTGGTCATCTGAGCTGCTATTAGTTTTTTCTCTTGTTTTTGTTTTTGTGATTTATAGTTGTTCTTTGTCTAAGAGTTGGATCCATATGGATTTACTTGATGATACTGGAAATCTACATTTTCTTTCTTCACACAAAAATCCCATTATTAACCTATTCTAATAATTTAACCCAGAAAAATAGAAAATCCAAATAATTTGTGGAGAATGAATTCCCCAAGCTGTAGTTTTGTTTGAATTTCATTCTCTGTAATTAGATGTAATTACATAATATTTTAATTTAGCATGTGAAATCTTGAAATACATTTAGTAGTGTCACAAAATGTTATGACCAGATATAAATGTTACCAGAAAATTGCTTATTTATAAAGCACAGTGAGCCATACACTTTTCACTATGAACATGGTAAATCTGAGCCTAAATCAATCATTCATTTTTAATGAGATTAAGGTTCATTAGTAGTCGTAGGTCCACTAGTACTGTATTAGAAGATGTTCTTGGCAGTACCTATGCTTGCTTTTCATTTAATTATTGTTAACTTGAAGTCAATAACTATTCTTCTCATTTAAATGATATATTTATTCACATTTATGTGAATAAATGATATATTCTTCACATTTAAATGATATATTTATTGAAGAGTTCAGTAATAGAGCATGCAAATTAATATTAAATAATTAGAAAACCGTGTATTTGATACACATATTAAATAAAGCTTTAGGATCTTTTATTTAAGACTCTAGTCGCTATAAATATCTCAATAGCCTGTAATCTTGCCAACTACCCCTTGCTATTTTTCTTAGCCAGTTGGCTGCCAAGAGTTGGAAGCTCAGAATAGCAGATCTAAATCTTCCTTTTGATATTAATTTTTACAGTTTTATTACTAATCAAAATATTGTTCTTATATTAAACTTACTAGGATGAACCATAGTATACTTTTTATAGAAGTGACTTTTTATATGTTAGAAAATGATCAGTTGGCACAGGCCTTTCTTTTCTAGCATTTTTCTTCTATTTTGGTCTTTTAGGATCCTAATGATGCTCTAGGCTCAGCTTAGATACCAGGAAAACCTGAGTCCTTCCTTGAAAACCTGTTAATTATTTTTGCTTTTTTTCTATACTCCTAGCACTTACCATGATATGTAACATTTATGTAAGTTGATCATATACTCTGTCTTATCTTACAGTTATGTGCACACTTGTTTTATTTCTTCAGATGAAGGGCAGAGATTGGATCTTGTATCTATTTGTATCTCCTATAGTTCCTACAGTACCTCACAGGAGTTCAGCCAATTTTTATAGGATGCATGGAGGACTACAGAAGAAATATAAGAAATTTCCACTGATGTTGAAGTGATTAAGCACTCACATTAACACTTTATACATAAAACAACAAATGATTGAGTATAGGTCTAAAACATTTCTAAGTACTTTATAATATTAAATATTTCATATTAAACTAGCTAGTTTTCTATGTCTTCTGTCCCTAGATAATATTCTTATTTATTTTATACAACCTCATTGCTGAGTACATTACTTTACCCAGAGCAGTCTCATGTTTCTGGGGTGGTTGGATGGTTGAATGACTGAGGCAATAAACAGAATTGAAGATAGACAGGAAAGAGAGCGTGATGGAAAGAATTTGTCTGGAAGGCTTCTCTCGTGACGGGGAATTTGAGTTGGAGCTGGATTTGATGGACAGCTAAAACTTGGAAAGACAGAGGAAGGGGGAAGCCATTTTAAGTTGGAAAGTGTACTTTGAAAGGCAAAATTAGGAATCATTAGGGTATTGTACCAAGGAATGCCAGTGACAGTGTGAACTCTGAGAAAGATGGGAACAGAGACCACATTGTTTTGTATTTTGTTTTCTTTCACCTCCATAGCACCATGTAGTCATTAGGTTCACTGGGATTTGGACTTGGTTTGTTGAACATGGCGTTGAATCTCAGTTCAGCCCCTTACTAGCTGTGTGACCTTGGGCAGCCACTTACCCTTTTTGAGCCTCAATTTCCTCACTTGTAAAATAGAGATAATACTAACCAGTTCTCAGGGTAGTTGTGAGGAGTAATATGTATACTACTCATATATATATATATATATATATATATATATATATATATATATATACACACACACACACACACACACATATATATATACATACTCCTATATATATACATAGTCCCTAGCGTAGTCCTAGGCCTTTAATATCTGTTTCTTTGAAAAACAATGTCATTCCTAGTTGTAGGAACAGGTTTTTGCGATAATTTATTTAGCAGGATACATATAGTGTGGGAAATGTAAGATACCTGTGATTTCTTTTTTGCCTTATTTTTCATAAAAATAGAGCACAAGTAATATTCGTGCTCTTGCTCTAACCAGCTAAAGAAAGCAAGGTTGTTTGAAAACATGGGGACTTGAACTGTATTGTTCTGCTGGAATTTCATTAGTTATGCCCTGATAACCAGCCGGCAGGGGCAGAGAGAGCAGACCACATTGTTATTCAGTTCACACACCTGCATGTTTGGCCTCATCTCACAGGAGATTAAAATGTAGCCTGACTTCTCTTCCCTTTCCTGGCTTCAGAGGTTCAGTCTCTCTCCTCTTTCTTTTGTGAACGAGGCAAATCTGCTTCCATCCTAGCTTGCAGTTTGTATCTAAAGCAAAAGTTATCAAGATTGAAACTGTCATTCTATTCCCATCCGCCCACTCTTCTTTCTGGATCTGATTTTTCCTGCTGTATTCCTGGTTTTATTATCAGTACCTGAATCCAGAGATCAGGGTGTCTGCCTCTGTTTCCCTGTCCCTATACTTCCCAAGTAACTCATTTGTTCCCCCCTCCTTTTTCATCACTGCTCCCTTAGTCCAGGTTCTTAACTTTTCTAAACTAGTGGCTTCCCATTTCTACTTGCACTCCCCACTCCATTCTTCTGCCCAAAGGATCTTTCTAAATTGTGAAATTAATCACCTAACTCTTGGCTTTCTGTTCACTAGTTCCAGATACCTACATGATTGAATTTAAGCTCCTCAGTATGATACATAAAATCTTTTATAACTTAGGCTCTTCCTTTTCTTTTCACTTTATTATCTTTTCTTCCTACTCCATTCCTCTTCTCTCTACTTTCTATGCACTTGTCATGTGAAATTTACTGATCTCTTAAAAATACCATGGTGGGACATCTATCCATGCTTTTATGTACTCCTTCGTCTAGAATATTTCCTACTTTATCTAATTGCTCAACTGCTAATCATCCTTCAAGACCCTTTAGGTGATGCTTCTCTTGGGAAGACTTGCTTAATTTCTTTTCTATGCAACCTCCTGACCATGCCCCTACACCTCCCCTGCCACGTCCTATGAAGTGGTGCTGTCCAATATGGTAGCTCCTAGCTACAGGTGGTTGTTTAAATGTAAATTACTAAAATTAATAAAATAAAAAATTCAGGTCCTCAATTGCACTAGCTTATTTCAAGTACTCGTTAGTTACACTTGGCTAGGGGCTACAGTATTGGGTAGCACAGATAAAGAGCTTTTCTATCATAGAAAGTTCTATTAAACAGCTCTGCATAGGGTTAAACCACATCTTTCTCTGTTGTCTCTTCCTTTGATACTTCCATTGTTGTACTTATCATACTGTTTATTTATTTACATATCTATTTCCCTATTAGACAGTGAAAGATTGGAGAGCAGAGATATATTTTTTTCATCTCTTATATTTGGTTTTGAGGTCAGTGTTTAGCTGATTATAGATGTTCAACAAAAGTTTGAGTTGAATTGATTCAGTGAATATTAGAAAGCAGAATTGCTTCAACTTGAAGACTTCTCATGGTGAAGCAGTCATATGGCAGCATGTGATATATATATATATATATATATATATATATATATATATATATATATAATTTAAAAACTATTTAAACTCACTGTAAAAGTAATATGATGAGGACCCATACACACGTATCCTAAAATCAGTAGTAACTAACATTCTGCCATTTTTACTTCCTCTATCTCTCTCTGTCTCTATGTGGGTGAGTGAGTGTGTGTGTGTGTGTGTGTGTGTGTGTGTGTGTGTGTGTATAAAATTACAACTTTCTTGCTGATCCTAAGTATTTAAATTATATATCCTAAGAATAAGGATATATTCCACATTAGTGTCATACCATTCACATGTAAGAAAATTAGCATTAATACTGAAATTTCTCAAGAAAAACCCCTGAAATTTCTCCAACTTTCCCCCAAATACCTTCTATAGCAATGTCTTGATCCAGAATCCAGTCAAAGCTCAAGAATTGCATTTTGATATTTCACTTTAGTCTCTCTTAATCTAGACAATATCCTTGTCTTTTTTTATTGTTTTTCATGACATAGACTTTTTTGGAGTTCAGGCCAATGATATTATAGAATGTGCCTTATTCTAGATTTGTATGATTGTTTACTCATGATTAAATTTAGGTTAAATTTTGGTATGAAGTCTTCATAAATGTTTATGTGTACCATTTATTGAATTATATTAGAAGGCACATAATTTCAAACTGTTCCATTAATGGTGATTCTAAGTTTGATATCTTAGGGTGGTGACCACCATTTCTATTGTTCCTTTTGTAATTAAAAATAATCTGTGGTATCAGATCATGTGAATATCCTGTTTCCCGACAATCTTTTACTCAATGTTTTATCATCCATTCAATGATCTTCTCCTAAATCATTAATACACTGATGGTTACAAAATGATGATTTTCTAATTTTATCATATCCTTTACATATATTTCCTTATGTATTTCTGTAGAGAGCTTTCTTCCCTTTACCCCCTTTTCTGTTTTCCTCCTCCTTTCTCCTCCCCCAGTTTTTGGGAGTATAATTATAAACTCATGAATTTTAAAATATTCACTATTCAATGTGTTACAATAAGTTACCATTTTTATTATTTTTGTATTTAAATTATCCCCATTTGGCTAGGGAGAGCCCCTTTAAACTGGCTGTGTGTCCTTTTATATAACTTCATTTGTTTTTGAATAATTTGTTGCTTTCTGAGACAACAAGTTACTGTGTTTCCCTGAAAATAAGACCGAGCCAGACAATTAGCTCTAATGTGTCTTTTGGAGCAAAAATTAATATAAGATCCGGTCTTATTTTACTATTAAGACCGGGTCTTATAATATACTATTTTATAAGTATAATATACTTATAATATACTAATTTACTATTAAGACCGGGTCTTATAATATAAGACCCGGTATAGAATAGAATAGAATAGAACAGAGCAGAACAGAACAGAACAGAACAGACCAGAACAGAACAGAAAGAACAGAACAGAATAGAATATATATAATACTAGGTCTTATATTAATTTTTGCTCCAAAAGACGCATTAGCGCTGATTGTCTGGGTAGGTCTTATTTTCCGGGGAACAAGGTATTCCAGATTTGCCTTGTACATTCTCTGCCCTAGATGTGAGCTCAGCGATTTCTACTAATGGTATTTAAAAACCAAGATTTGGTCGCAAGAGGTAATCATTGCTACTGAAGTGTTACTGCTTCCAGGTCCTTTTAGAGCTAGGAAGTATTTTTTTTGAAAAGTCATCAATTTATACAGATAACATCAATTCACATTCCAATGTCACAGTGTCCAGTGTTTTCAATCCCTTTAAACTTCAACCTGTGTGTGGTTATGTCTTAAGTGATATTTATACAATTTGAGAATTTGATTTTTATCTATGCAACTTTGTAATTACTTGTATATTTGAATTGCTTTCTGCTATCTTATTTTTTAGGTTCTTTTCCTTTCCCTTGTCTTTTTTTTTTTTTGAGGGGGGGAGGACTTTTCTTGTACTGTCTGGGTTATTTTATTTCATTTTTTTCTTCATAATTATTTGAAAATGATAATTCCATACCTCTTATTTTAGTGATCATCTTGTCATGCTGTTAGTTTGTATTATTCCATCAAATAAACCCATACTTCTTTTTCACGTAAACTACCAAAATAGGTTTGTTGATTCCTGTACTTTTATTTAAAGTGCAGCAAAGGAGACTGTTTATTTCTTTCAAATTTTATAATCTTAGTTTGAGAAGTAAGGGTCTCAGTTATGCTATAAAAAGAAAGGCTGACAGAAAAATGGATTAACCACCAGCTTTCTTTATAGCCTGCCAGCTCCCTCCATCTCCCGACCCCAGGAATCTAAGCAACATCGAAGCAGGAATATTATTTTGATTACTGCTCTGTCTATTATGCCTAGAAAAGTGTGTGTGCATTAGCTAACCCTCAATAGATATATTAGTTAAATGAAGAAAGTACAAATATGTAGTCTGGAGAAGAATGAATGGGGTGGTAGTGGGAAGCAGGGCAGGAGACATGTTGGAACTTTTCAGTTGTTAAGACTTGCATGTTGAACAGAAATTCTACTAGTCTGCTAGTGCCCTGAGGGTTGGAGTCAGCCTACTGTAGGGAAACAGAGAGCTGTCTACTCTCCAGATTGTGTAGAAGGGTAGTGAGTGAGTTCATTATATTGTTAGATCCCAGTTATCCCAGGAGTTTTGTTAGAAGTAAACTGGAAGGGATTAAACAGTCCTTAATTGCTCAGAGATTCTGTGCTAAGTAGATGGAATACATTGCCATCCTTCATTTACAGCCAGATTTAGGCACACAGTTAAGTTGGATTTTTAAATTAGACTTGCTAGGTGATCTTAACCTTACTAGGAAAATGATCATTTAACAGCACAGAACTCTGAGTAGCCGTTCATAGCCGTCCCTTACTCTGCGTGCCTCCCTAGTGACACCAAATATCCTAGTGTTTTCAGTTTGGGCAAATTAAAAAGGCAATAAATAGGTAGATCAGTTGTGTAGCCCACATGTTTGTCTTTTCTATAGCAGAGCAAACAGTGAAAGACAGCCTGCATATTTTCTCTGAATTTTGTTTCTGAATTTTCTTTTCATTAGATTATAGAATTATCTTAGACAGTTTGATTCAGATGTTTACTGGGAGTGATATACAAATTGGGACAAGGGAAATGTAGTTTTATTAGAACCTGAAAATCTAAATTAATGCCTTGAAGGCTGCTTATCATAAAACTCTCTTTCCTTTCTCTTAGGGCTGCTGCTCAGAGTAAATTAGGTCACTACACAGATGCAATAAAGGATTGTGAAAAAGCAATAGCAATTGATTCAAAGTACAGCAAGGCCTATGGGAGAATGGGGTAAGTTCAAAGTCGTGCCAAGTTGTATCAGATATGCTGTTCTTAATGGCTTGGTTTTGAATTTCCTGCTTAATATTGCATCCTCTCAACTAACGAAAAGATAAAATATACATTGAGGGAGAAAATGACTGCAGTTTCTGTGATTTGGGAGAGACATGATTAGTTATATGGTGAATGGTTGGTTGTTAGAGAAGATCATATAGCCATAATGAGGAGACTCACTTGATGTTTTAGGCCACACATCTCGTGAGCACTCAGATCTTGGCAGACAGTCCTACTATACTTCCTTTCAAGTTCACTGTACCGCTCTCTAGTTGATCGTTTGACACCTACTCTTTTCTCTTCAAATTTCTACTACATCCTCCATGGTGACTCTCAGTTGATGATATTGCTTTGTACCTGAGAAAATAGAGGCATTTTGAAGAAAAGTAGCTCATCTTCCTACTTCCAAATTTATCAAACTACCTGCACTTGTGTCTACACAGACGGCCTTTTCTACTGTTAAACTGGGAGGGTTCTTACCTAAGACTAATGCCTCCTTCATTCATGCTTCAGATCTCATCCCTTTGTACCTTCTCCAGGACTTTATACTTGTAATCATCTCCTTTCTTTCCTACAACATCAGTTTTCCTGTCCCTAAAAGTGATGATGACCGCATGTGAAAAGGTCATACAGAATCAGCCATTGGAATCATCCTTTCACCAAGTTGCATCATTTCTCAGTTCCTCTTTCTCTTCAAAGCCCCTGATAGCTGTCTGTACTTACTGTCTGATCTTCATCCTCTCATTCTCTCTCAGCTCAATTGTCTGTATCACTCAACTGAGAGCTCTGCTCTAGGCCACCAGTTGTCTATATTTTGCCAAGGCCAAAGTTTAGTTCTGTATCCTTACCCTACCCGTCTTTTTGTATTTGGCATGATCAACTTATTTTATTTTTTTGCAAGTCAAATACAAAAGGTGTCATTTCTGAAATACTTCATTCTCTAGGCTTGTGTGACACCACAATTCCTGGTTTTCCTTTCCTTCACTGGCTGCTCTTTCCCAGTCTCCCCTTATTGCTTCTTCCTTTTTCTGCCCCTCTAAATAACAGTGTGCTTCAGGGCTCTGGCCTTTCCTCTGCTGCCTGTCTTTGGGTTTCTTCTCTCTTCTGATTTCATCCTGTCCCATGCTTTTGAATTCCATCTATAGTTGATACTCATTACTCATGGATTCTGTATTTATGAATTCACCTACTTGCTAAACTATTTTTGTAACCCCAACTCAATATTCACTGTGCTTTTGTGTTCATTCACAGTGTGGTGAAAAACTTGAGTCACTTGACATGCAAGATCTGAGCTGAAGTCAGATAAAGCGATGCCCTGCCTTTTTGTTTCAGCGCTCCAGCTGTAAATGAGTGTCCTTTTGCAGTTTATTTAGTGCTATATATATATTTTGCATTTTGTGCCTTTTGTTGTTGATTTCCCTGTTTACAATGGATCCAAATGTTGGCTGAAGTATTTTCTCGTGTTCGTAACTACAAGAAGGTTGTACTGTGCCTTATGAAAAAAAATACACGTTAGGTAAGTTTTGTTCAGGCATGAGTTAGTGCTATTGGCTGTAAGTTCAATGCTAATGAATCAATACTATATATTCAATAAGGTTTCCACAAGCAGAAAAAACATAAAACAAGGTTATGTATTGACTGGTTGGCGAAAATGTTGTGACCACAGGAACCTAACCCCATATTCCCCCTAGGAGCAATTGTTTAGTATTTGCTAAATCAGTATTTGCGGTGGCTTTATAGAACATAACTACTCTGAATAATGAGAATCAACCGTATATGTTGATGGATCTCTTATTACATGTCTTAAATTATATGTCTGAATGCCATATTAATATTCAACTTTTCATCTCCATTTATATGTTCAATAGGCATTTTAAACTTAACATGTCCCAAACAGAACTCTTGTTCCCTTCTTATATCTTTCCCGTCTCAGTAAATGTTGCTATCATTCACCTACCAGTGCTCAGGTCACGTCTAGGTGTCATCCTTCATTCTTATATCTGACACATTTTATCAGCAAGTCCTGTTAATTCCAATTTCCACATATATCTTGAATTCAAGTACTGATTGCTATTTTGTTTATAAACCTAGTCCAAATTACTATCTCTTACCTAGGCTACTGCAATAGCTTCCTAACTGGTCTCCCTGCCTCCATGCCCTCCCCTGCCCCGCCTCCCCTCTTTGTGGAGCCTCTGCAGACCAGCCAAAAAGAGCTTTTAAACCATAAATCAGATCATGTCACTCCACTGCAACCAGAATAAAAGCTAGACTCCAAACCATGGTCCTATATTATCTGGCACCTGATTACTTCCTGACATCATCTTTCTACACTTTGATTTCTGTTCTCCCTCCTCATCATCCTTTGTCCTGTTCCTTAAGCATACCAACCTTACATCATTCTCAGACCTTTTGCGTTTACAGCCGCTTCTATTTAGGATGCTCCTGCCATGATTTTCAAATGATTGCTTCCTTCTCATCTTTCTTTCAGGTCTTTTCAATGTGGCTGCCTTTGAGCAGCTCCCTTATTCATTCTCTTTAATATTATTCTTTTATTTGCATATTTGTTGCTTGTCTTCCCCAGGTAGAATGACATTTTCTTAAACTCAAGAACTTTACCTTTTTCATTGTGGAATCTAAAATAGTGCCTTGTGCACAATAAGCTTTCAATAAGTATTTATTGACTGCTGATTAATTGAGGACTCTGATGAAGTATCTTTCATGGTTGACTGGTAGAAAACTAATTCGGGTCTTAGAATTTCTCTGTGGGTAAGCACTGTATTTTATTGAGATCAGAGGTCTGTGAGGTAATTGGAGTAATTTGTTAAAAACAAACCTAGAGCAAATTTAAAAAACCTCAATACTATCTTTCCATTGTTACCATTATTGTTTAGTTGTGAAGTCATTTTCTAATAAATAAACTCTAACTCGGTGGAGGAAAACAAAAAAATTTAACAACTAACTCTAGACTAGAAGAATAATGTTATTTGACTTGCAAATGATGCTAATTTTATCTATTTAACAAGTAACATGTCTTGTTCAGGAATAGTCGGATGATAGCCCACAGCCTATTTTTATTTTTTATAGTGAATTGATGTTTATTGTGATTCAGTGTCTGTTAGGAAGTAAGAAGAAAGTGTGACCTTATGAAGCACAAATCTAGTTCAGAGTCCTTGAAGTGGTTTTAGCATCATGGAGGTATGTAACCACAGGATCGTTAGTCAGTTCATACCTTTATGGAGCTTAATCATATATAAAGCAAATTACTTCACATATTAGGCTAAAAAAATGGAAGGGTAGGTACGGTTCATTTCTAAGCATTAGGTTCATGATTAATATGGGGCAGCCAAGGTGTCAGCAAGCAGAATGGAGAGTCCAGGCTTACAGAATCTTAGAATTATAAGGAATTTTAGTGATATTTCTGTGAACCATAGTATAGTGAATAAATTAAGTATAATTTGGATTCAAATTGAATACCAAGGCGGAAGTTGGACAACGTGTGTGATGTCCTGATGTTCTTTAATCATGTATCTTACACTCTGTTACTCTATTCTTTTCAGGCTGGCCCTTACTGCCATGAATAAATTTGAAGAAGCAGTTACAAGTTATCAAAAGGCACTAGATCTTGACCCTGAAAATGATTCCTACAAGTCAAATCTGAAAATAGCAGAACAGAAGTTAAGAGAAGTTTCCAGTCCGGTAAGTTATTAATGCTAAATGAGTGAAGTATTTTCTGTCATTCACAATTTATTGTAATTAAATTTCAGTGGTTAGTATAATTCTGATATTATAATTGTTTTACAGACAGGAACTGGATTGAGCTTTGACATGGCTAGTTTAATAAATAATCCAGCATTCATTAGTATGGTGAGTATATTTCCTTTTCTGCTCTGCTGGCTCTGTTTTCCATAAAGCTGTATTATTCCAAAACTTTTTAGAAATAAATAAGGGAGCCTTTGTAATGGTGGTGGTAACATAACAGAGTGGTGATGTAATCCTGTGGCTAGGGTTTTTCACCTGCCCGTGTACCTGTTTATGAGACAGCCACGGATAGACCTCAGGAAGCCCATGGATTCCCTGAAATTGTATATAAACATTTTTGTACCTGTGGATATGTGCATTTTTCTAGGGAGAGAACCTTATTTTTTGTCAGGTTGGCATAGGGGTCTGCATTTCTACAAAAGATTAAAAACCATTCTCTCACATGAAAATAGCCCTAGGAAAATATCTAATAATTGGGGTCTGAGGATCTTGGCTATTGTGGTTCCCAAGCTCTCCTGTCAGCATTATCTGCTTCCTTTCTATCTTAAGAGTTTATTTGAACTTTTAATGTAATTCTCATTTATATGTACCCCATCCTTCAAACCAACAAAATCATTTATAGATCTTTTTGAAAACACACATGCTCTTGTCCAATATGTGGGAACTCTGGTTTAGTGGCACAGGATGTTACCTGGGCAGATAAAGCTCCTTGGGTGACTGTACCTCTGGCTCAGAACTATTGTACCAGATGCTGCACCCTTGGAAGGCCGCCCCACTTCTTACTCATCTTTGTTTCCATAAAAAAATGTCTTGCATCCACTAAATCTTCAGTTGAGATGAAGTGTACAGATGGCTCATTCCTAGTGAGATAAAAAAGTCTTTTGAACATTTGCTAGGTTTGTAGCAGTTGGTAGTTTAAAATTGTTAAAGTCTTTGTAGACAGTAATTAATTTTTGAATCACTGACTCTAAATGAGGTATTTGGAAAGCCATCGCTTGCTTTTATTACCAGGGAAATAATGTTTGACTAACTTGCAAGTAATTCGGTAATTCTCTTTGCGTCTCAAGATTAAGGCCAACCAAATTTAAGTAGGTCTTACCACCTAAATACAACAGATGTGTCTCTCTGAGGTTTTGTCTTTTCAACATTGTTGCCCAATTCTAGGCCTCAGGTTGTGCTATTGCAGCAAGGTGTGAAAATGGATTTCTTTTGGTTTCCGATTTGGCTTAGCCCTCAAGATGCCAACTACTGAAGTGAGGTGTGGGTTAAAAACATTGTGTGACCCTTCAAACGGGTTAGTTTGATAGAGATTAAAGGAGGAGTTTTGGAGACAGCTCTTGGAGTTAACTACTGTCTACAAAGATTAGACTAAAATTAAATTTTATGTGACTATTGTCAACTACCAATTTGAGGCAAGAAAAAATTATTTATGCTTTCAAAATGGAACGTTTCAAAAGTGTATGTGTATAAGCAGTTCCCCTTCTACTTAAGGATGGGAAGGATTGAAACTGTTATGCCCCAGGGAACAAGGTCTTAAGAGTACTCTTTTGAAGTGGACCCTCTCAAGTGTAGGCGATTCTTTAACTATACCTTTAAAGTTTCTTTCTCCTTCTGACTTTATTGATCTGATCAGTAGTAATAAGTATACTGCTGTCAATATCCTTATAGTGTTGTGTAATCTCTCTATCCTTGCAACGTATTTTAAATGCCATTTTTTTTCTAGTACCTTTTTTACATTACCTATTCATTTTGTATAGCACACTAAAACTCTACAAAATCTTAGTACATTCATGGTTTAGCTTTCATTCCTCTGTTTGGTTTCTTAAAAATCTTTGTTAAAGTTCTCTAAATATTAACTACTTTTAACGAGAAATGCCGTTTTTCAATTCCAGGCAGCAAGTTTAATGCAGAACCCTCAAGTTCAACAGCTGTAAGTATGTAGAAACGAAGGATTACATTTTCCCCCTTCCACTTGGCAGGATCCTAATTTGAGCACATCAGCTCCAAAATGATAAAACTGCCCTGTATGCCGGTCAATGGGAACTTACAGCCACACACATTTGGCCTAACTTCCTACACAATGTACGTATATTTAAGTGACTTGTCCTTGGCCACTATCTTACCTGTAAAGAATGTATGCCAATCTCTTGCCTACTCTAGAATGTCAGGAATGATGACAAATGCCATTGGGGGACCTGCTGCTGGAGTTGGGGGCCTAACTGACCTGTCCAGCCTCATCCAAGCGTAAGTGTTACTTAAAGCAGAAATAGTAAAAATGTATGTTTTACATTTTGTCTATGAAGGAACCAGGGCTTTCTTTTTTAACTTTTATGTTTTACTGTTAGTATCTGTGGCCTCACTAGTTATTAAATCTAAAAAGTTGGTAAGTTGGAATTTTCAGACTGAAGGGCAGGAATATAGAAGATCTGGATCCAAGAAAAAGTTTTCGGGCCGATTTGAATAGTTACTCAAGGATGAAGATGAGTCAAATAGCTACTTAACATATACTTTCATTTAGGTCCACCTATATATTTAAAAATCACGTATTACATATATTAATTTTCAATTTAGGAGACTATTACGAAAAAGTAATTCTGGTTTTTGCAGTTATTTTTACCCTTTTAAACTGCACTTTTGCACCAACCTAATATATTCCAAGTTTTTCAGTGCGTGTCATCACTAAAGGGACTCCTTGCATCTTCTCATTATCTTCACTTCCATCCATGTTGCTTAAGATACTGTACTCTGCTTTCTGACTCTGTGTGTGATGCTGTCACTGAAAATTTTATACGAAGCCACAAGTACCATTTGCTGTTTGTGATCATGACCACGTAACACCATTTGCAATATTGCATTTTTAGAGTGATCTTTAAGTGGCATGATTATAGTGATGTCTAACACTTGCAATTGAGGCTCACACTTCAGGAATTTGTATTAAATTTTTTGCCTTTCTAAAAATCAGTTCTATTCAGTGACTTCTCTGCACATCCCAAAAAGAGTGTGACACCTTTTTGTGACAAGAGTACGAAGACTATTAAGACTTGACTAAAAGAGCAATACCTTGCTTTATGTTTGAGCACGTACAATAAAAGCGTGTACATTTTAGCCCTCTGCTTATTTGTGGTTAAGCACCAGACAGGATGAATTTCACCCAATTCAGGAACTCATTTTTTAGCTTGGGTGTTTCGTTTCTTATAAAAAGCAATGCCCTATAATAATGCCATCTGGAGGCATAGGTAAACTTGCAGATACTAAAGCTGTGATTCTAAAACTTGTTTTTATAGAAAAAGTTCTCTTTGGGTGGTACCCACATCCTTTGCAGTTCTTTCTGCACCAGTGTTGTGAGACTGGAAATCCCCTCATTCATACCACTTTGCCTCTTTACTTACAGGGGACAGCAGTTTGCTCAGCAGATACAGCAACAGAATCCTGAACTTATCGAACAGCTGAGAAATCACATCCGGAGCAGATCCTTCAGCAGCAGCACCGAAGACCACTCCTGACTTGGCCAGGGACCCCAGCCCAGAGTGCAAATGGTTATGACTCTGAAGCGTTTGCTGTACATAGTGGCCAAAAACCAAAAACCAAAACCCTGAGGAATAAATCTGTCTAGATAGTAGGTTTATCACAAACAGACTTGAACATAACATGACTTCTTTGTAAACGAATCATCAGTAGCCTGGTTAAGTGGCAGTACAGCACTGGACAGCGTACCATTTTCAAATCTTCATCATCGTATTTGTACATTAGACTTAATAACAAGAGTGTATCGATTGAACAGTAAGGCTCTTTTATTGGTGAGTCCTCTAGCTCCAAATTCCCTTAAGCAAACTTTTTTGAAAGGGGAGATGACTAAGAGGAAAGGTTTCTCATGCTGGGTTAGAAGTGTACTTGCCACTGAGCTGCATGTCTGGAGAGAAGAAATTTGTTACCTAGGTTTAGCTTTGGTAAGGATGTCAGTCACGAATACATACCCCAAGGGCAGGACTGTCTTTAATGCTACTTGTTCTGATGGGTAACAGGGAATCCTGGGAGCTGGTGGAAAGCAGCATTTAGTGGAAGGGCTGTTGTTTTGAAAAGAAAAAACAGATGCTGTGAATGTATAAAGTGAACCTAGGCAGGATGCTCAGGTTTTCTACATAGTTCTTACCTAACCTTGCCTGCAGTTTTGTATGGGTACCACTCGCATGGCCACTTATGCTAAGTACATAATAAAATACACTTAGGAATCCTTAATGGTACTGGTTAGGTCAGTTGTATAACCAACTATTCAGTTTAACTAGCACAATTTCCTCAGTGGTGACCTTACCATCGAAACTCTCAAATATACCTACATTTAAATAAGCCAATGACTTGGCCCTTAAGGATTTTCTAAGTGGTGTTTAGTTATGTGCCCATAAACACCGTTTTGTTTTTTTAAACAGTAATTATTTGATGGATAACAAAAAGCATCTATCACTAACAATGCTTGTTCCTATAATACTCTTGCTATGATTTTGTTTGGCATGTTGGTTTTATGCTTCACCTTAATTTGATGCAACTTAAACATAATAGGGGGCTTAAAATATACTGCAATTAGAAGTTTGTGGCGAGAAATGGCATTGTTAGGTATTAATGACATGGCTCTAACTACAGTGATGGGTGAGACTGTTCTAATTCCAACTGGAATTTCTTGTTTGTTAATTATGAAATTGGTTAAGTTGGGGAGACCTGTCATGATTTCACAAGTGCTTGAGAGAAAACAAAAATAAAGTAATGCTGATGATCAGGGCCTTACTCTAACTATTCTCAAAAGACTACTTATTATCTTGAACTTTAAAAACTAACGTTTCCTTTCTTTCCCTTTGTGAGATTAGACCAGTGGTTCTATAATTTCACTGTAAGAATCATCACCAGGGTATTTGTTAAAAACGCAGATGCAGGACCACACTTTCAATTTTTCTTTAGTAGGTCGCATAACAAGGAAGCACCATTTTAAACAGTACACCAGGGGGTTCTGATGTAGATCCAAAGACTCTAAATTAGAGCAGCACTAGGTTAGAAATTTCTCCTCAGTGAGACCAGCAAATACCCAATCCCCCTGAGTTCAGGCTACAATGAAGACCTATACAAACACATAGTTTTGGCCGGAGAAGAGCAGGACTTGGGTCTCAGGCCCTCTGAATTAAATGTCCTATATTCCATCTAAATTAACTTAATTTTTCATAAGTTAAATTCAGCTCCTAGTGTTCAAGTGTTACACAAAATGAAGTACTAAATGAAAGTGATGACTGATGAAAAACAAGCAAAGTTGATCCTTAATTAAAAATTAGTCACTCTTATTTAGTGTTCAGTAAGTAAAATTTGTAGTATAACCATCTTGAGTGCATTAAAAATGCTTTCAGATTGATAAAATTGGTTAAGCCTCCAGCTTACTGACTAGGAAAATAGAGAAAATACAAATCAACAGTATCAGAAGTGAAAGGAGATATTACTGCATATATCCTGTAGACATTAAAAGGATCACTAGAAAATAACACAACGAACTCCAGGTCCATATATTTAACAATTTAGACAAAATAAATCTCACAGAAGAAATAGATATCTTCCAGAAAAGAAAACTACAATAACCCTAAATGATTTCAATAGGGAATTCTGCCAAACACTTAAGGTAAAATAACATCAACTCTATACAATCTCTTCCAGAAAATAGAAGAGGAAGAAACATTTCCAAACTCATTTTATATACCTATTACTCTAATACCAAAATCAGACAAAGACTTTATATGAAAAAACACTTTAAAACAATGTCTTGATTTGCTAGTATCTGTTGTGAAGGTAGTCATTCTTTTTATAAGGAGTAATGGGAATTGGCCTATTTCTTCCTTTTTTCCATTCAAGTTTGTTTTTTTTTTGCTAATATACCACCTATAACAAATTATTCTAGATGATATCTGTCCACTTACCTGGATTTCCATTGAATTCAAGCCAGTTTTGCTTTTCAAGTACCTTCATCACGTTGGAATCACTGCCTTTCAAAAGAGTTTTGTGTAGTTGGATTTGCTAGCTACTCTTAAAATTTTAAGGAATGCCCCCAATAGCATTCTTGCTTATCTAGAACAAGAGAGCATTGAGGTTAAATCTTTATATACAGTCTACTTAGGAATGATTAACTGCCATTAACCACATTTCATTGTAGTTAGCTGTAGCTGTTATCATGCTGTTAAACTTAAAATGTCCTTTTTATGCAAATTACATTTTCATTTAATATATCAAATTGTTTAATTTTTATAATATGGTTTAAACAGGTCCTTTCTAAGATGACATTATCTAACCTTTACTTAAAGAATGAACAATATGTGTCTAGGTTATTGCTTTTAAAGGGACTTTGTAATTAAGTCAAATTATGTAGCACATTTCAAGTGACCATTATATATGTTACTACTTTTAAAATTTGAAACAGAATAAAATAGAAGGGTCAGTCATGAAAAGATGCTTAACAAACAATCAAAACACCCACTTTATAGCAATGGCTATAAAATCTTATTCGTCACTTAATCTTATTCATTTTGGAAGACAGACAGACATTTTACACTTCTTGTATTTTATTTTGCACAGACATTTCATTATCATTCCAATTTAAGGGGCAAATCTCACTCCAAATGTAACTTTCACTTTGGACCAATTTGTCATGGCAATCGATAATTATGCATTTAAGGAAAACCAATTTTTGTATTTGACTTAATGTACTCTTATATTTAAGCAATTATATATACATCCTTGAACTGCAATTTACCAAAATAAGTTTTTATTTAACAGCATTACCTTTTGTTTTCCTGACAAAATATTGAAACTTTTATTACATTCATGTTGCAAAGTTGTTTAGAATCTTAACTTTTCACTGTTTTGTTCATGGCATAAGTAAATTAGTGTAATTACATGCAGAAATAGAAAGTTTAATAATATTACATAATTTAGAGTTCAAAATCAACTATCAGAAGCTGGAAATCCTTTAAAATATGCCTATGAAGTGGCTTATTTTTTAATGGGAAAAAAACAGGACTTTTGGACGTAAAAATTATCAGGCTTCTTAATTAAAAGTTAACAAAGTATTCAACAATCTAAGAAATAAAACCAATTCTGATCTGCTGTAACTGAAACTTAGATGTGTGTGTTTGTATGTATACACAAACACAGATACATACCAATAAAATAATTTTGAAAACAACCAGACAAATTCATACTGTGTTAGCAAATGTAAGGTTACATGAGGGCTATCCCTGTTGTTTTAAACATTTTCTGTTGACTGAGGAGCTGGGATAAACATGGGGGTTAAATGAAATATTTCTAAATAAAGTATTACACAAATTCTAAAGTTTGAAGAAATAACTATCTTCTAGATCGAGGCTGGCAACTATGGCCTGCAGGCCAGCTGCCCGGTTTTGTAAACAACACCGTGTTCCTTTTGCCTACTGGATACTCACATACTACAAAAGCAGTGTAGTATTTTCAACAGAAACCACGAGGCCTGCAAAGCCTGAAATATTTAGTATCCGACTCTTGACATAAAAATTTTCCTAATCCCTGTTCCAGGGACACATGGCCTCAAATACAGAGCGTTTGGAGAACAAAGTCCAGTGGTCTTCTAAAATGAAATCAAATAGACATTGTGTAGAAAATGTACAAATGTTAATTTAGCATATAACTTACAAGATAAAATCAGTAGATGGTTTTTTTGAAAACAAATACTTAGTAGTTTAACTGTTGTAAAGGAAAGAAATTTAAATAATATATACTTATTTTTGCTGTTGATCAGTTTACAACGATGACAAAAATACAGAAAGTTCTGTTGAAACTCAATGAAAACCGTAACACTGGAAATTTTCTTCAGCTTTCCACTTTAATGGCCGAAGATACCACACAGACTTGTGCGATGTCATCATATTCATATGTTCTCTTTAAAAACGTGTCTGTTAGTCTTAAGCCGGAGATGCTCTATTGAGAGAAAGATACAGGCCTAAATTTTCATTCATTGGTAATTACTAGAGAAAATATGGATATAGTATACGACTGTGGGTTAATGGCCCCCAACTATTGAAATTATTGAAAAGAGAGCATACTTGCAGTCCCTGTACTGAAGACAGTAGAGTAAGAGCAAGGCAGAGAGAAGAACTTGGATGTAACTTTCCAAGCTGTCTTCCTGAAATGCCGCACCAGTGGATAGAATTGGTATTGCACATTTCCAAAACCAGATCCATAGTCCTTTCACTGCTGGAGGAATCAGAAAAATAGGAATAAATCTTGTTCCTTTCACAAAGAGGTATGCGATCGTCTTCCACTACTGTCAGCAAATTTGTTTTCTGGATGTCTGGGACAATAAAAGCCAGAAACAGAAATGAAAATATATCATTTTTATTTCACTTAAGAAAAAGAATCAGGAAAATGAAAGGAGATGGCATCTTCTAGGGCTTAAAGGGGCACTGAGACTAATCTGCCTGTCTGGATGTTGGCCTTCTGGTTCCCTTACTGAACAGCGGCTCCCTGCTGCTGATCTGGTAACAGTGTTGCCTTTTCTCTGGGAGACTTCCCGGCACCTGTGTCTATCTCCTTGCTATGCATCCTTCCGATTTCTGTAGGTACTCCACAGAAAGACAGGTAACACTGAGTCTGGTCCAGGCTTCGGCTAGTTATGTTTCTTTACCGTGCAGGATGACATAGAAAGTGACTGACAACATTTACAAGAAGTAAATATTAGTCGGTTTTGTTCACTTTACCATGAAAAGCCTGCTTCTGCTTATAATTAATATCACCAGTTCGGCTTAAACATGTTAAAAAAAAAACTGTTAATGAAAGTAGCGTTTTAAAAAAAAAATACAAAAGCCTCATGATAAAACGTTTCTTACTCTACCACCATTCATGACTACTTCCAACTCTTTTATGTTTTTTTCCCCTCAAAGATGGCTTTGTATTTTAAAATACTTAAATTTTAAATACTAATTTATTGAATTTTTGGACATAATGACTTAATGATATTTAGCTTTTATATGCCTTTGTCTCCCCAAACATTTTAAATAGCCACTATGTGGCACAGACCAGGTTAGACGAATTACATGAATTTTCTCATTAAATTTCACAAAAATCCTGTAAGTATATTGTACGTGTGTATGTATGTCTGTGTGTGTGTGTGTGCGTGCGCGTACGCGTGTGTATTGGGGGCAGGGTAAATCCCATTTTTATAGATGAGGAAACTGACGATCTAAGAAACAAGTGCTTTTTAGAAAAAACTTATTTGAATCACAAAGTTAAAATGAACACCGAAAGAAACTGAATTTATTTTTTATAGCACTTTTTCTTTTGGTCAATAACTGATTTGCTATACCTCAAAAACCTCAAAAAATCCAAAAACACACTGTAAATGTACAGGATCTTTACCCTGTGTGTGGCGTTCACTGAGCTCCTATGATGTGGCAGTGCAGGATAACACAGCATCCCTTCTCTTGAAAAATTCAGTCTAGTAAGGAAGAGACTAATAACTGTAACAATATATGAATGTCATTAAGAATGACATTAAAATTTGTTATGGTAGAGAAAGGGATGATTAACTGCATGGGAGGGTCTAGGTAGCTTCATAGGAGAAGCAGGTGTTTTGTAATTTTGAAGGATGACTATTTCCTATCCCCTTCTTTGTAAGGTTGGAATGGATATGGAATTAAAAAGGATTACACACATTCAGACTGTGAGGGTTGGAATTCATCACTGCAATATTATCAAAATGCCTCAACTAATAGTACATACAAGTAGTAATAGGAGTAGCAAAAGCGACAGGGCTGGAATTTAATCCTAGGGGTTTTTTTTTTTTTTGGCTTCAAAGTGCTGTGGTCTTTGCTTCCCAACAGCTAGATTATACTCTCCCTTTATCATCAAACTTCTGTTTTTCAATCTATGATTATCCCTTAAATTCATACCAATTTTTACTTTCTTAATACTAAAGATACAGCTCAGATATAGCATGGCTCAGAAAAATCTACCTTATTACATTAAATCTATAATGCATTATTCCATAAGAATCTACTAGTTCATGCTTTAGTAATCTGAAGTCTGAGGGAAGTGTAAACAATGAAAAGAATATAGACTTTGAAGTCAAATATATCTGGTTTCAAATTCTGGCCCCATCTTTTCTAGTTCTCTGAGCTTAAGTCAACCTCTGAATTAGCTTTCTCTTGCATAGAATGTGAATAATTAATAGTTACCTTATAGGATATGATGAATGAATATAAACAAACACAGAAAATGCCTAATATAGTACGACCTCAAAAATATGTAATATACAGCTACCAGATGAAGAACTTCACGGTATTCAACATCAACATCAGAGAGGCTATATGTTAAGAGGAAACTTAAAAGGAGACAGCAATTTAAAAGATTTTAAAATTCTCTTTTAGGTAAGTGAAAAGGAAAGGACATTCATCCACAAACATTGGCATTACCTGCAGTTTGTTATTTTACAGGTAATATGAAAAGGTTCTTCTAGGTTTACGGTATCTGGGATTGCCTCCAAAGATAACCTAACATCTCCATAACCTGGAGCCTAAGAGAAAAAAACAATACAGTTAACATCTATTATAAAATCTTTCCATTTTAATGACAGTACCACATCAATACATTCACTCAACAGTTGTTGGTTGTCCAAGCTGATGTTCTGAGAAAATATTTTTCAGTCATTCTACTGTTCTTCATTTTAACTTCCTTTGTGGTTATTACCTATGGAATAGCACTATAGACCCTGACTGTTTTTGCTATAATTACTCTATTGTTCACTAGAGTTAAAGTGAGTCTCATAGGTAGTCAATAAAGAAATTTCAGGAGGTCTGAACCTTAAAGGGATTTTTTCCGAAGATACTGTAGCTTATGCATCCATAACTCTCAATAGGTAAGGTTACCGACTGAACAGAAAGGGGATGAGTACTTTGAAATGATCCAGGAAGAAAATCATGTCTCTTCAGACACATGGGCAGGGATGGACCACAAAAACATCAAAGCTTGGAACGTGCCATTGCAGGAGGACAGCTAATTGCTACATTTAAAAATAGGCCCAGTGATAGTAGACATACTGGGTTGATTACTTCGTAAGTTATGTAAATGTCTATAATCACAATGTTGTACATCTGAAACTAATATAATATTGTATGTCAACTGTAATTCAAAAATAAAAAGGCCCAGTGATAATTTTTTTTTTCCAAATTGTTACCTCAAACGGTTAAAGAAAAGTAAATTTTAGAATATATCAGAACAGGTAGTATTTAGCACAAAAGGAGGATTCTATAGCATAGTCTAATAAGCACAAGAAAAAGAAGCCTGGCAGCTATCCCTGCATTCAGAGCAGAAATTAAGTAAAATATCCAACCAACGCTTACAAGGTAAGTTTAGTGGGACTCATCTAGGTTTCAGATGATTCGGATTTTAAACATCTTTTTTAAAAAGGTATGAACTGAGTAGGTGACTGCAGAAAGACTTTTGGGATGTTGCAAAAAAGAAAACTTTAATATAGTGGAAGTCAGATGAATAGTGAGTGTGAATTACCATAGGAGGGAATGATTGATAAGCAGTATTTTAATTCCTGTTTGGGAAAGTAAAACACTATGTATCAAGTAGAAATTAACATTTGCACATTGTTCATTAATCTCGATACCAATTTTCTACCTAGAGATCAGGGAAATTGTTAGTCTTTTACCGCTTATTCTCTTTACAGTGCTCTGATTTTTAGTGGTAGACCTAGGAAAATTTAAATTGTTCTAACTACCTACCACCTCCCATACAAAAACTTCCACCAAAGTTTTTTCCACTCACCATTCTTTGAAGTTGGCTGGTCTGTAATCTTCCCCTTTCACCTAGATTTGTTTTCCACACTATATCCAATTTTCCGATTACTGTTACTCCCTTAATGATGCCTGCTTTTTCTGCAAACTCCTTTTTGGGTTTTAGGCAGTACAAGTACTGGCGTGTATCCATCGGTTGCAAATATGTTCTTGACCCAAACGTAGTTACACTGACAGGTGTAAACAAGAGATGGAGAAAATAGCATCTTTTAAAAGAAAAACCATGGCTGTAATTGTTCCTTTAGACAGGAACTGAATAATTTACTATCCAAAGATATACAATGGAACAGCTCAGTGGTTTCAACACAAATGAAAAGGACTTGTACTGAGAGGATTTATTTTTAATTTTTTTCAGTTGATATGGAAAATCTTGAGGTTCTTTATAATAGAATGCAATATATTACCTAAAATATTGAATATGTATCAATTAACTGAAAACATCCAACAGAAATTAGAACTTTAAGTATCCTTTCCATTTTCTCTACAATTATCAAAGAAAATAGTTAAGAAGAAGAAACGTAACATTATAAACTAAGTCATCATTTCCAAAAGATCAGGAAGAGAATGGAAAATTGTTTTCCCCAGTGGGTGTATGGGAGGCTATAAACTTTTCTGTATCTAACCACCATAATAACATAAAAGGAAACTTTTCATTTTTAATAAAGTCAGGTACTTTGTCCAGCTATTACCTTCTTATCCATATTAATGTCAACATTACATTTATTTATTCTTATTTTAAATTACCTATATAAAGACATATGTATTTCATTTTCACAAAACATTAAATCCTGCATTTCTACACTCACTCCTTTTGATGTTGGGAGAATATTTCTTCTTAAAATTCTCCCTCATCCTTACCCTGTCTAACTTCTCCATCATTCCTTCCCACCATGCCTCAGTTTTATCATTTGCAGGAAAAGATGAAAGGTTCCATATTTATTTCACTGAATTATGAAAAATTAAAAAAAAACACAGTACTTTAAATAGTAAAACACAAAATGCAAACAACTAGGATCTTTAATTTTATGAATAGGTAGAGTACAGGAGATTTTTAGGGCAGTGAAACTATTTTGAAATGTACAGTAATGGTGGATACATGTCATTAACTTGTCAAAACCCACAGAATGTACAACACAAAAAATGAACTCTAATGTAAGCTATGGATTTTAGTTAATAATAAGTATTAATATTGGCTCACCAATTGTAACAAATGTGCCACATTAAAACAAGATGTAAATAATACAATACTGTGAGTAGGGAGGGAGTCATATGGATACTTCTTTTGCATAAGTTTTTCTATGAACATAAAAGTTTTCTAAAACAATAAAGTCATTAATTTAAAAACAACTACAAACCATCTAAGAGTAACATATGTTAGAAAAGTTCATACCTTTCAAAACAAGAACAAATACTTCATAACTCACACTTACCATTCTCCAGCTTGGTGGACTGAATTTAGTTCTGCTACATTGTACATTATAGATGGCTCCAAAGAGACTTTCTCCATAAACATGGGTGAGGTTGTAATATTCTGAATCTGGGCTTCCAGAAATACTTCATCAGTCTGAGGGTATGAAAAAAATATCCACCAAAGTGTGACGGTATTTAAAATATTAACCTCAACAAAAACATCTGATCTATATGAAGTAAAAATATTAACCACAAATGTGATTAGTTCATGCCTGCAAATCAAAGTTATCACAATGCAAGAAAAGAAATCTTCATCCTAATGTGATTAACAGGGGCAAAGTCAAGTGTTAGTCAACTGATAACTTGTCAAACAATGGATAGGGGATAACTATAATACTTTTTGTATTAACATCCAAAAATATTTATTTAACTGGAATTTCATTCACAAGATCCTAAATCTTTTAGTAAGTCATTAAAATGTTAAAACGAAATTTAGTATGAATATACCTCTGCACCTATCATTTTAGTAATATGTTAAGATAATTCAGTTTCGCAATAACTTTGGAGCATAATATAACTTCAATTGTCATATTACTTCAATTTAGAGAGTTTAGGGACCACTAGTACAGTGAATTATCTATTTTATATAATCTTGTAGGATTTAACTTTAAAACTGATTGTTAGTGGTCATTAGTAATTTCTTGGTTTACTTTGAACGTATATTTAGAGCGAAAAAACATGTGAATTATACCTGACAATCTTAGAACTTTTAAATAAAACAAAAGCTATTTTGTAGCTTTAGTGATGGTTTGAAAATTGACGCTATTCAGTAGTCATTTAGTCAATGGATAATTTAAATAAATATTTTTATAAAAACTTTTTATTCCGATTATGTTAAACATCTTTCTTTTTATGCTATTTGATTATTTTTTTTGTGTGTAATTGAAGGATAAGAAACAACTTGGTTCATTTTTTAAGCCCACTCATATAAAAAATGATATGCTAAAGATATTCAAGAATTAATTTGTTCAAAAGTTTCATAGCAATATATATACATATATAAAACAAAATAAACTATGACCAAATAATTTGGCACTTACAAGTGTTTTTAACAGTAAATCCAGGGAAATGGAAATCACTTGCAAAAATATAATGATGAAGATATAATCTACTGTATTACCTTGTTTCCCTGAAAATAAGGTCTAGCCGAACAATCAGCTCTAACGTATCTTTTGGAGCAAAAATCAATATAAGACCCAGTCTTATGGAATATAAGACAGGGGTTGATATAATATAATAAATATAATACAATACAATACAATACAATACAATACAATACAATACCGGGTTTTATGTAAAACAGGATCTAATATAACATAATAATATAACATAATATAATAGTGGGTCTTATACTAATTTTTGCTCCAAAAGACACATTAGAGCTGATTGTCTGGCTAGGTCTTATTTTCAGGGAAACACGGTATTATCTAAAATAAAATAGATTCTTCAGTCCTCAGCACATGTGCTCAAATAAAAACAAAACTACGATGATGTATCTATCAGTTTAAAACAATATACCATTTAAAAGCATTTTTCTGTTACTTTTTCTCAAAAAAAACGCCCAAAACCCTACATATATCCCATCAATCCATTGCTTTAAAAATAACCATAGACCCACATTTCAATTTTAATTCAATTTCTGCATAAATTTACGAAGAGTTTAGATAAAATGAAAGAAAAACAAGCAACATAATGGAAAATTAAGTTAGTATGAACAGTTAGTATAAAATAGACATTTGAAAATTTAAGAATTCAGTGCTAAGGCAGGTGTTATATATGTAATGTAACACTGCATAAGCAAATACTGCTTAAACAGAAATTTGACAATATGATATTAACTAACCTGGACAAATTTGATTTGTTTATTGTTGTTAAAGGGCCATTAAAGGGCCATCTTTACCTGAACCAGTCTTAAAACTAAAATCACTGTGCATTTGAAAATAAATTTCAACTAGTTTATTCAGAGAATTGAAGTAAAACAGGGTAATTTATACTATGATGGTGAAAATCCCAAGGTTATTTTAAACAAGGTTAACATGCCTCTTTTAAAAAAACACCTAAGGGAAAACACTAAAAGTGAGAATATAATTGTTTCTGTATGACAAATCGCTGATCATTTTTTTCTCACAGAATAAGACAATATAAACAGTACAAAAAGAAATACATTTTTTTGAAGTCAAACAGGTCTTATTCACAACTAACTTCTTTTTCCACTATGTTTTGTAAAGAGAGGTTTATTAGGCAGAGATCAAAAAGTGGTGAGTAAGGTAAGCATATAAATTTATAATAAAAAATCAAATTACCACAGAACTGAGGTCACTCTAATGGGAAAATAAAAAAGAAAAATTAGAAAAATCAGAATTAAATGTTAAAGAAAAAGAATAACTTTAAAACAAAATGCATTTCTGCATTTTTTTAAATTTACTAAATAAGACAGCATTAGTAAAATGAAAGTAAACAGAAAGCAACATAAAGAAATACGGCAAATCATTTTTCTAAAAAGGTGAAACTGCGAAGGTTAAATGAATAGAGAAGAACACTATAGGTGAATACTTAAACAGAAGCAAATATTCAAAGGCACATCTTGGGGGACAGAGGTATATTTCATGCCTTGCTGGTTCTATAAATTCTTTACTTACATCGTAATTCTTTATAGATTACCTAAGATTGATATATACTATCCTGTGCGCTTCTCCTAAATTTATCTAATAATGGAATCCTTTCTCCAAGGAGCGTCTTGGGTGATTAGGGTTCTATGGATCATAATTCAGGGAATGCTGGGCTAGACCACCTCAGACTAAATTTAGCATTTATTCTCTTCTTGTTAATAGATTTCATGGTTAGTCTTTTTCTTTTTCATATATATTTCTAAAGCTACCTATTTATCAAGTACCATCTCAAATGTCCTTCTTTTGTGAAACACACCAATGGAAATCATACTTCACCTCTAATACTCTTCTCGGAGTATTAGTACACTTTACGATCTAGTGGGGGAGGGCTGCTTATATTGTAGTTATGTCACACCAGTCTCCTCCACTAGATCTAACTCACTTGAGGACTGGGAAGATGTTCAGCTTATATATTCCTCTTCAGTACCTGGCATGGAGCTCTGTACCCAGCAGGTGACCAAATGTTTGACTCCTAGCTTCTAATGTCACCGATCTTCTTGCAAGGCTTTCCTATTTTAGAAGACTACAACAAAGTTTCTCAAAACTTATTTTCCTTTAGGTGATTCACATATTATTAGAATTCTTAGAAATAGCATAAAAAATGTTCCTGACAAACGTAGGGCTAATTATAGTTGTTGCATAAGGACTATGGCACTGAGCAATAACCATCACCTACTAATATTACAGTAGTTTACTAACTTCTATCATTTCCCTGAATTTCCTAGTTGGGGTCCTTAGAATCTGCCTCAAGCTACAGGCTGAACAGTATTTGTTTGCCTGACAGGTATTACTGAGTATCTTAGAGAGACCCTAAATCCTACTTATTTACTCCTGGTTTTTAAAGAGTTGTCTATTTTCAAAAGTTTAGAATTTCACTAGAATTTTTATTGCTGAAGTTTGTTAGCAAAATTTAAAGATTATGTCTATATATAATGTTAACTGAAAAAGGCAGCCAAAATTGTTATTGATTATAAAAATATTATATATAAATGAGGAAAGACTGAGAATATCGATTAATAAAAAAATCAACTACTTTTTTGTGTGATGAAATTGTGCGGGGTTTCTTTCTTTTGGGGGAATGTCACTTTTATATTACTCATGAAATAACTATTAGAGCAATTTAAAAAACTATTTGTAAATCACTCTGAATATTGTTACAAAACTACTTGTCAAGTACCTTAATGTACCAACACAGTTTCAACAAAGAAAACCTAAAATAGCTTAATATTTGCTTTCCTAAGAGCCAATTATAGAAAAAAAGACCCACCTAAAGCCGTATTTCTCATTTTTCTTTTTTTTTAATTTTATTTTTTTTTATTAGTTTTGGGTGTACAAAGCAATGTAATAGACATTTACACCCCTCACATAGTGATAACCCCGCCCCCCCCATCTACTACCTGTCTGGCATTGTATATAGCTGTTACAATTCCATCGACTCTATTCCCTATGCCGTACTCCATATTCCGTGATTCTGTGTATACATATATATTTAATTATAGTTGACATACAATATTATTCAACTTTAGCTTCAGGTGTACAGTGCAGTGGTCAGGCATCTACACAGTCTATGAAGTGGTCTCCCTAATAAGTCCAGTGCCCATCTGGCACCGTACATAATCTTTACATTATTGATTATATTCCTCAAACTGTATTTCATATCCTTGTGACAATATTGTGACTACTAATTTGTGCTTTCTAATCCCCTTACCTTCTTCCCCAGCCCCGCTCTCATCTACCAACCATCAGTTTCCTCCCCCATTATCTCTGAGTCTATTTGGTTTGTTTGTTCATTTATTCTGTTCTTTAGAGTCCACATATAAGTGAGATCAAACGGTATTTGTCTTTCTCCGACTGATTTATTTCACTTAACAATATTCTGTAGGTCCACCCATATTGTTGCAAATGGTAAAATTTCATTTTTCTCTATGTCTGAGTAATACCCCATTGTATAAATGTACCAGTTTCTTTATCCAATCATCTATCGATGGGCATTTCAGATGTTTCCATGTCTTGGCTATTGGGAATAGCGCTGCAATAAATATAGGGGTGCGTATATTTTTTCGAATTAAGTGTTTTGGATTTCTTTGGATAGATACCCAGGAGTAGAATTGCTGGATCATAAGGTAGGTGGAGTTCCATTTTCAATTTTTTAACGTACCTCCATACTGTTTTCCATAGTGGCTGCACCAATCTGCAATCCCACCAGCAGTGCACGAAGGTTCTCTTTTCTCCACATCCTCACCAGCACCTGCTGTTTGTTGAATTATTGATAATAGCCTTTCTGACAGGAGTGAGGTAGTATCTCATTGAGGCTTTTATTTGCATTTCTCTAATGATTGAGCATTTTTTCATATGTCTGTTAGCATTCTGCATGTCCTCTTTAGAGAAATGTCTCTTCAAGTCATGTCCATTTCTTAATTGGGTTGTTTGATTTTTTTGGTGTTGAGTTGTATAAATTGTTTATAAATTTTGGATATTAACCCCTTATCAAATGTATCATTGGCAAATATCTTCTCCCATTCAGTAGGATGCCTTTTTGTTTTATTGATGATTTCCTTTGCTGCAAAAAACCTTTTTAGTTTGATGCAATCCCACGTTTACTTTTTCTTTTGCTTCCCTTATATTAATAAAAATATTACTAAGAGTAATGTCTGCAAATTTACTTGCTATATTTTCTTCTAGGAATTTTATGGTTTTGGGTCTTACATTTAAATCTTTAACCTATTTTGAATTTATTTTTATATAGTGAAAAAAGGCGGTCCAGCTTCAGTTTTTTGCATGTGTCTATGCAGTTTTCCCAGCACCATTTATTAAATAGACTCTCTTTCCCCTGGTGTAAATCCTTGCTTCCACTGTCATAGATTAAATGACCACACAGGCATGGATTTATTTCTGGGCTCTTTATTCTGTTCTGTTGATCTATGTGTCTGTTTTTATGCCAATACCATGCTGTTATGATTACTATAGCCTTGAAGTATGATTTGATATCAGGTAGCGTGATACCTCCCACTGTGTTCTTATTTCTCAAGATTGCTTTGGCTGACTATTCAGGGTCTTTCATAATTCCATATAAATTTTAGGATTATACGTTCCAGTTCTATGAAAAATGTCATTGGTAATTCGATAGGGATTGCATTGAATCTATATATTACCTTAGGTAGTATGGACATTTCAACTATATTAATTCTTTGTATCCATGAGCATGGTATATGTTTCCATTTACTTGTATCTTCTTTAATTTCTCTCTTCAATGTCTAATAATTTTACAAGTACAGATCTTTTATTCATTGGTTAAATTTATTCCTAAGTATTTTTTTATTTTGAAGCAATTGTAAATGGGATTGTTTTCTTAATTTCTCCGATAATTTGTTATTGGTGTAAACAAATGCAACTGATTTCTGAATATTAATTTTGTATCCTGCTACTTTACTAAACTCATTTATCAGTTCTAATAGTTTTCAGTGGAATCGTTGGGGTTCTCTATATATGGTATCATGTCATCTGCATATAATGACAATTTTACTTCCTCCTTTCCAATTTAAATGCCTGCCTTTAATTTCTTTTTTCTGTCTGACTGCTATGGCTAGAACTTCCAGAACTATGTTGAATAAAAGTGGTGAAAGTGGCAACCTTGTCTTGTTCCTGATCTTAAGGGGAGTGGTTTTAGTTTTTCCCCATGGAGTAGGATGTTAGCTGTGGGTTTATCATATATGGCCTTTATTATGTTGAGATATGATCCCACTATTCCTATTTTGCTAAGTTTTTATCATAAATGGATTCTGGATTTTGTCAAATGCTTTTTCTGCATCTATTGATATGACCATATGATTTTTATTTTTCATTTTGTTATGGTGGTGTATCACATTAATTGATTTGCAGATACTGAAAACAACTTTGCATAACAGGAATGAATCCCACTTGATCGTGGTGTATGATCTTTTTAATGTATTGCTGAATTTGGTTTGCTAATATTTTGTTGAGGATTTTTGCATCTATGTTCATTAGGGATATCAGCCTACAGTTTTCTGTTTTTGTAATGTCTTTGTCTGGTTTAAGGATCAGGGTGACAGTGATTTCATAAAATGAGCTCCTTCTGGATTTTTTGGAATAGATTGAGGTGATAATTATTTTTTGAATGTTTGGTAAAATTATTCACCTATAAAGCCATCTGGTCCAGGGCTTTTGTTTGTCGGGAGCCTGTTGATTACTGATTCAATTTTGTTGGTAGTAATTGGTCTGTTCAGATTTTCTGTTTCTTCTTGATTCTGCCGTGGAAGACTGTATATGCTTCTAGAAATTTATCCATTTCTTCCAGATTGTCTAATTTGTTGATGTATAGTTGCTTGTAGTATTTTCTTAAACTTTTTTTGTATTTCTGTGGTGTCTGTTGTTACTTCTCCTTTTTCATTTCTGATTTTATTAGTGTGGGTCCTCTCTCTTTCTTGATGAGTTTGGCTAACGATTTGTAAATTTTGTTTATTTTTTCAAAAAAACCAGCTCTTGGTTTCACTGATTGTTTTTTTGGTCTGTATTTCATTTATCTCTGTTCTGATCTTTATTATCTCCTTTCTCATACTCCCTTTGAGTTTATTTTGCTGTTCTTTTTCCAGATCCCTTAGGTGTAAAGATAGATTGTTGATTTGAGATTTTCCTTATTTTTTTAGGTAGGCCTGCAATGCTATGAATTTCCCTCTTAGGACTGCTTTCACTGTATCCCATAGATTTTGGGTCGTTGTGTTTTCATTTTTGTTTGTCTCAAGGTATCTTTTGATTTCTTCCTCGATCTCATTGTTGAACCATTCATTATTTAGCAACATGTTATTCAACCTTCTAATTTTCTAACATATCTATTCTAACAGAATAGTTAGCAATCTCCCCTCAAGCTATGAATGAAATCTTTCCTAAGAAAATAAGAAATAAGACTATTTACAGTTTACCAAGCTGAATACTATATTAATGAATAGTATACTAGTAATATCAAAAAATGTGGAACAAAGATGTAGTATTCCAACTTCCCTACCCCACAAAAGAAATGCAAACTCTTTAAACATCTAGTAATCTCCTTGATGAGACTGTACCCTCTCATCAAATATGTATGCTCTTCACTACAGTATTCCACATGTGTTTGCAACTCTTCTTGGAATTCCTTCACTGCTCTGACATTTTGATGTTTCCAACATCCATTCCTTCCAGACTGTTCCCCTCCTCTTCTTCCATGAAACTTCTTCAGACTATTCCAAAATCTCATCCTCAGAATTCCTGTAGCACATCTTTTTATATCATTCTCTTTAGACTCACTATACATACTATATTAGGTAGTTTTGTTATTTTATCCCCCCCTTTTTTTTTTTCCTAACAGGTCTTTACTGCAGGTCAGGTTCCTTATGTTAGACATCTTAATATGCCCAGTTGTAGACCAAACTTTATACTGAATAAAAACTCAGATGCTGATGGTAAAAATATCTACCAAATTTGAGATGTGATTGCGAATTTCTGATTATCATCTGGTTTCAGAGTAATAAAGATATAATTTCCTTTCAAAATATTATAGTTGAACATTTTTGAATTTATCACTGTGATATGAAATATAACTTTGGGAGCAAAGGGCCCCATTAGGAAATCTGCTTTCTCTAGAGTTCCTGAAGCAAGGATTAAAATAAAATTTCGTAAAAGAAATTCAAGCAATAAAACCTTTCTCCAGTGGCAAATTCTATTTTATCTCTTTTGTTAGGATAGAATATAGATTAACTTCTTTTCTAAAAGTTACTTCTTTATATATTTTTGCCAAACTTATTTTTCGCAATAAGCGTTTCAAGCCAGTTACCAAAGTCAGCATCCTAACTCTGCCTGGCACACTGACTTCTTGGGACAAGAATATTGAGCTCTACTGGTTAGTATTTTTCCATGTAAATATTAAATCTCTTTTGCAGTGTTAGATCTACTACTTAAATTTTTGTAATATCAGAACTATATTGTAAATATTCAATAGATTGCTAATGTTTTTAGACAGTAACAACCATTAAATGGAATTACAGGGCCATCATTTAATAAAAGAGGTGAAAAAGACTCACAAAATTAACAATGAGAATAAAAATCAAGACATACTGATTCCATTTAAGTTGAAGACAGCAAATTAAAAGAGATCTGCAATGAAATTATTCACTTTTGATTGAACTTTATGCTCACTTTTCACAATCTGCAATAGCAATTTACTTCAATACAAAATGTAATACAACAGAATTTTAGTCAAACAAAATCTTAGTGTTTAATCTGAAATTCCATTAAGTGCCCAACACTTACCTCTGCATTATAAAATTTGGTTTTCACATCCAGTGGTTTGAGAACCTAGTTGAATAAAACATATCAATCAGAGATTCTTATCATTTGGCCATTTATTTTTGTTTGTTTGTTTTAAATAGCAGGATTTAAAATTATCAAAGGCATTTTCCAATTTTAATTGTAAAATACTTTTCTAATGGGTATGCAATACTCTTGCAAAAACAAAAAATAATTCTAAACGCCTTTTTTTTTAAAAGGTAACCATTTCTTGACTGGGTGACAGTTACATGCATTTTACTTCATTACATTTTACTAAACTTGACACATATCTAAATATTTTTCTTTATGTACATTTCACAAACAAATGTTTACCAAAATAAGCAACTGAATCTCCTTTTCTTTTAAAAGGCATGCAAAATGTTAAACAAATGAGCAATATAGCAAAGCAATAGCAAAAACGATTCTACTGATAGTACTTTTTTCTTCGACTTACAGAGGAATGAAAAATATACATAGCATCATATATAGAGAGCTCTCTCTATGTATAGATCTATATATGGTCGCTTACCCACAACACACATACACGTTAAACCAGTGGTTTTTAACTATATTTGATCATTGATCTTGAAAACTGTGTATAAACCAAAATTCTACCTACAATTTCAGTGACTCATGGAGTCTCTGATGAAGCTTGGTCTACTCAGTCCAAGTCAATAATCTCTCATTTAAATATTTCTTTAGAATTTTGATACTTGACACTCATTTTTTCCCCCATTCTAGGTTCTCATTTTATCAACTCATGAAAACAAATTTATTTTTAGGATAAAAATCTTCAACTTTTGTTATTAAAACATTACATTGATTATGATAATTTCTCTGATTTTATTTATCTTAATTATGTCTAACTTTAGATTGCTAGTAATACGACAAATCCAAAAATATTAAGCTATTTACTTTATTTGGAGCCTTTTTACACTGTAGATAAAATAGAAATAACTGCACACTTCCAGGGAAGAAAGGCATCGAAAAACCATTTACCATTGTCATATTCAATACCTGAAATTTGAAGAATTTTCTAAAATACATTTTTTCTCCACCCTGGGTTGTATAACTCACCGCACACACCAAGCTGAAACAGAAAGCTGTCTTAATGATTCTGAAACATTTTCAATTTTGTTTCTTAATAGTAAAATCTAACACCTAAAAATAAAAATAGTAAATCTAACATCTCATTTCTAAAAATAGTAAATCTAAAAATAGTAAATCTAACACCTCATTTCTACCTATAATCTGGAAAGAATTTATATCATTCATGTGAAAGTGTAGTCAAATGAGCCTATAGCAGGAAAAAAGAGAGTTCCAGCAGATGTAAATATAATTACGTGAATAAGGAAGCTCTGATTAGTAAAATGAGATATACAATTTTTGAAGCAGGAAGTCTGTACCTTTTCCTTCAAAAAGTGAATTACATTCCAAAATAAATTTCAGAATAACCCATTAGTTGAATGTAAAAAGTAAGTTTGAATAAACTACAAGAAATACAATTTTTAAAAATATTCCAGCATGGGAAAAGACTTCACAACATAAATGCAATGGAAAAGAAAAGATCCTTAAAGTTTTTAAAATCGAATAAATCAAAGACACTAAAGTAAAATAAAAATGCAGACAACAAACTGGGATAAAACACTTCTAACAATACATGGAGAAAACGGTTAGATGTTTAATATACAAAGAATTTTTGTAAGTCAATAAGAACAGTCATATCTCACTCAAATTAGGAGGAAATGAATACATAAACTGTAATACCATACTGGATAACAAGAATGTGAAAATGTTCGGCCTCACAACCAATCAAAGAAACAAAGTAAAACAATGAGATAAGATTTTTTTTTGACTTCTCGAGATTTGGCAAAAAGTCTTTATGATATCACCTTTGATAAGGACGTAGAGAAACCGACTCTCTTGATACTGCTAGTGATCATAAGAAATTTAGAAAATAATTCTTCAATAAAAGAGCCTTAAAAATGTTTATATGCTCCCATAGTACACCCACTCCTAGCAATCTATCATAAGGAAATATGAAGGGGTTCATCACAGTGTTATTTATAATAGTGAAAAACTAGGAAATAAAGTCCAAATTTAGGGTAAACAAAATATATGGTCCTAATGTGAAAGATAAAGCCATTTAAAAATAATGTTTTCAAGAAAACTGACTTATGTTCATGGTAAACTCAAGAAGATAAAACCATGGGTAGTATGATAAAAATTTTGTAAAGTATTATATAAATTATTTACACACATCTATTATCTATATGTCCATACAAAAAACTGGAAAGAAATATACCAATATTTTAATAGTGGTTATGTGAGGTGGTGGCATAGTAGGTAATTTAATTTCTCCTTTATACTTATACCTAGTACTAAGCCAGGTGCTAGGAATATAGAATTGATCAAAACACAATACCTGCTCTCAAAGTGCTCACAGTAGAAGCAGTTTAGCAAGGTACAGATTTTGAGGTTAGATTTAGATTTGAGTTCTATACCATTATTTACCAGCTGTTTAATTCTACAAAAGTCTCATTTTCTATAAAAATGGGGACTTTATACATTTAATACCATTTCAATAAACTCAATTTCAACAAATATTGACGTATTTTTTTTGCTAGATGCTGGGCACATAGCAGACTTGATGAAACTCATACTTTAATGGGGATGGTAGGCACTCAATAATTTAAGTACAAAAGGCATTTAAAAAAATGACAAGTTATGGGTGCTATAGAATATACAAAGGGGTGACGATCAAGTGTAGGTCAGAAAAGCCTCTCTGAGGAAGTCATGCTGTATCTGAGAAATGAAGTAGAAGTAAACTAAACAAAACAACATAAGAATTTCTTTGTAAGGGAAGAATACATTTCAAGTCACGGAATTCACAGGTAAAAGAAGTCCCATATGACTGCCATGCAGAGAGGGAGAGAAGACTGATAAAAGATAGAAATAAAGTGTCTTGTAAGAATTAGATTGTGGAGAGCTTTCTAAAACCTACACAAAGTCAGAATTTCCTAAGGGTAGTGAAGGTCACGCAAAAGGTAAGTGACTTATCTGAGATCACATAGTTTAATAAATGATGAAGCTGAAATTTAAACTTCAGAAAAATTTGACTCATACCAATCACAGAATATACAAGTATATTTAAAAATGCCTACAACAGATCTTGTCACCAAAATGAACTGATTAAATAAGATACTATTATATACTTTAATATTATATAATTATTTAAGACAAAGAAAGGCAAAAATAGAGATGAGTAAGAGATGATAATGAGAGATAGTTAACTAATAGGATTTGCGAATTGATTGGATGTGAGGGTAGTAAGGCAGATGGAGGTCTAAAATTACTTTAGGTGGCTGAAATGTTCACATTTGCTTCTCAGAAAGAAAGAAAGAAAAATACAGCTTTACCATTCAAATACATACACAGGCCATGATACAGAATTTGAGATTTTCTTCTCATAGAGTGTCTTACTTTGGTTCTGCATTTCTGAATTCTCAAGGTACAGTGCATAGACATAGTTAAACACAGAATACAGAACTGAAAACTTGTAAATTTAAAAATAAATGCTATTAAAATCAGTTGCTAGCATTTCAAAAAATAATAAATGTACTTTTAGAGTACTACCTGGGTTTTAAACATTTGCATAACTTTTTATTTTTTAGATAAAATTGTCTGTAGGTGCAAAAATGAAACTAGAGATAAATGAGGATAAATTAAGATTTCTTTTCCCCTATCAAACTTTCTGTTTAAAAGTTTGTTTCCTGTAAACGTGTAAAAATGAAACATAAAAGGGTCTGAAGTAGGTTTTTAGGTTTAATGATAACTAGAAATAAAGCAGAAGTTTCAAATAAACAAATATATAAGCAAAAGCCTTCAAGAACTAGTAAATTAATCCTTACATGTGTGTTCCAATTTCCTTTACTTCATGATGTATGACATCATCAATACAACAATCAGGTTTAAGTTCAGCTACTGCAGCATTGGAGGCTGAAAGGTTTAAACGCTGAGAGCTTGTCTGAAGATCAGCCTTGAAAGAAAGTGGTAAGAAAAATCCAAATGAGACTGGTTACTTACACAGTATGGATGGGTATAGGTGGAAAGAATAGGGGAAAAGGAACAAAGAAGTATGATGAAGGGGGAGCAACATTTCTCGGTGTAAATCTTTCTGTATAGCTCTGATGCTTTGACCCATGGTAATGGTTCACACACACATTTACATTAAAAATAAATAAAATCAACTAAGTAGTAGGGTAAATCCAAAATTTAATACCAAAGGCTCACACTGCTGTAGAGGGTGTTTTTGACTTAGAGATATCAAAGCACCCCAAACTGCAATTCACAGAATGCAAAGTCACCAAAAGTCTTCATCAAAAATACTATAAAAAGAAAACAGGTAACAAGAATTTAAGCAATTCATTGATAAGTATTGCTATCCATAACAAACTGTGAAACAGAAAAAAAACTGTAATGTAATACTTAAATTGAATTAAATACCTTTAAAAAATTAGGAAATATGAAAAAAAACACCTTGAATGAGAAATTTCAAAACTATAGGAAAAAAAAAAAAAAAAACTTTTTAAAATTTTTTTTGAAAAAGTTGATTGAACTCAAGAAGATAAAGACCATATCAGAAACAAAGACTAAATTACAAGGCATCTCAAGAAAGATAGATTTGAATGAATATTTAATAAGGGGCACTAAAGAAAAGGAGGCAAAGAAGAACCAGTTTACATATAGAGTTTGTAAAATGATAAATGAAAACTTTCTGGAAATAAAAGATCTGTATCTATAAATTGAAAGTGTCTACTTGGTATTGAAGAAATCACATCCAACACCAATTCTGAAACTTATAGAAAAAAATCCCCTGGACTTCCAGAAAAAATTATCAAATAACTTAGAAGACAAGAAAATGAGACTGGCATCAGTCCTTTAAAAAACAACACATAAAGCTAGGTAAGAAATGAGTAGCATTTTCAGAAAACATAAAGAAAGTAAATATAAACAACAGATTTTAGTATTTTCAGAAAATATAAGGAAAAGAAAATGTAAACAAAGGATTTTATATTTAGCCAAACTGTCCTTCATACATGGAAAAACACTTCTGAACATGCAAGGACTCAGAGAATACCATATCCACAAGCATGTCCTGAGCCATTTTACTTGAGAAATCTCCATCCAACCAATACGCAAATTAAAAAAATAGGAAGATATGAGACAGGGAAAAGGAAAGTGGTATACATAGGTGGAAGTTAAAGGATGCTATTAAAGACTAAAAATTCTGTTGTAAGCAGCTGTGTAAGAAAACAGGGAAGAAGGAGCATTATAAAAGGGGTACATACAAAGGTGAGAACTAGAACAGAAATACAAACCTTCCTAACTACAAAAAAAATTTTTAAAAAATGAGCAATGAAAACACATTGTGTGGAGGAAAAAAACAGTAGATATAACATAATACACCCAATATGTAAATATCAAATGATGTGACATAGTTGAAACCACGCACGTCAAACTTATCAAAATATGTGAATGAATTTAATTCATCTATTAAAAAAATTCAATTTGGCTCCCAAAGCAAGAACTAATTATATGTCATATAAAAAGACATAAATAAAAATGAAATGATTCAAAAACAAAAATAAAGAGATGGGCAAAAGCATACCAGGCAAACAGAAACATTAAGAAAACGGGATTAGTGATACTGATACCACTACTGTGATTTAGGCCAAAAAGGATTAAGTGTAGCAAAAGAGGATACTTTTAGTGCTAAAAGCCACAATTCATAATGGAGAATAACAAGTATAAATATGTATACACCAAACAGCATAGTCTTTATAAAGCAAAAAGTCTAAGAGACATAAGACTTAAACAGAAACACACTAGTAATATAAGATTAGAATGCCTCATGCAGTATAAGACAGATCAAATTAAAAAAAAAGTAAAGATAAAAGATCTAATATCACAATCAACAGAGTAAATATTATGGATATCCAGCTTTACAGCTGATAATAAAAAATACACTTTCTTCTCAATTACACATGGAATATTCATTAAAAATTAATAATAGGAAACAAAACTTTGGAGTTCTATAAATAGAAATATTACAAGAAAATTGTGATTATAATACAATAAAACTACAAATTATTAATAAGAAAAAAGGCCTTTCTGTATGAAATACCTTCTATTAAACAACTCTTGAGTAGAAGGGGAAATACAAAGGAAATTACAGAATTCTTTAAAAAGTAATCACAATGAAAATGCTACATATCAGAATCTGTAGGATATATCTAGAACAGTGAATCAGAAAAAAATTCATTTTTATCAATGGAGATAAAATAAAAATAAACAAACTAAATCCCCAGCTAAAAAACTGAAAAAGAACAAAAAGCTGAAAAAAAGCTAAAAAATCAGAAGCACAAGAGATAATTAAAAGCAAAAATTAGTGAGGTATGGAATAGAAATACATTAGATATAAAGTAATAAAAGCTGTGTTTTTTTTTGAAAAAACAATATGCAAACCAAGAGCTAGCTAACTCAATCAAAAATATGCAAAAGAAGAAATGACCAGGGGGAAATAATGCTGAAACAGAAGAAATGTTAAGAGACTACTTTGTAGACCTGTATGCAAATAAATTTGAACATCTACATAAAATGGATCATTTCCTACAATGAAACAGTTGAACAAAATGTACATTAGGTATAGAAAACAGACTAATCTCCAAAGGAAAAAAGTGAAAATGCTATCAAGTAACTTCCCTCACAAACAGTACCAGCCCATGATTTCACAGAATTCTACAAGCCTTTCAAGGACCAGAGTCTAAATGCTACATTTATTGTTCCAAAGCACTGGAAATGAAAGGAAATTTCCTAAATCTTTTATTAAGCAACCATAATATTGATATTTAAAACTTCGTAATCAAACATGAAAAAGAAAAATTTAGGCCAATATCATGCCACGCTTCTTATATTGAGTTAAGTGATTTTGATGTAAAAAATACAGATCTTAACACCTATGTCGTCTCAAGAGAATCTGTTGTAAAAAATGGCTGCGTGTACATCATGAATCTGAATAGCTATTTGAGACTAAGAAGACTATTGGTGGGCACTGCACTACTCAACAAACATTAGCTGCTGTTGTTATTACTTCAAACACCAGTGCCTTTATAGAAATTAAAACTAAGTAAGGCCAACAGAAATATACATTCGTATTTTATAAGTATGCTATTGTATTATTTGCTCTTTTTAATACTGAATTAAAGTATATGCCTTTGCTGATTTGTTCACCTTATAAAAATAAATTCAACATTTACTGAATACCAATTGTATGCCAGGTAAAAAGTATATATTCTCAAACTTCTGAAGGTCTCTCAAAGGTCTGTAAAGTCAGACCTTTTCATAATCTCATGCAGAGGTTGGCAAACTTTAAAAGGCCAGACAGCAAGTACTTTAGACTTTACAGGTCATACAGTCTCTGTCGCAACTACGCAACTCTGGCGTTGTAACTTGTATCTGACACAAATCACACATAAATGAATGAATGTGGCTGTCCATCAGTAAATATTTATGGATACTGAAATTTGAATTTCATATAATTTCGACAGCACAAAATAAGCTTTTGTTTCTTTACAATCATTTGAAAATGTGAAAAACATTCTTAGCTCAAAGGTCTTATAAAAAGAGGCAATGGACCAAATTTGGCCCACAGGCTGTTTGCCAACGCCTGATCTACTGAAAGGCAAAAACCTCATCAAAAGTATGACAAACATATATACATGTATGCAAAAATCTGCATCTAGTTTTTCGAAATTGAGTCATACGTAAAATTTGGAATATTGCTCTCTGAGGTCCTTTTCAACTAATACTTACTCATCATTTTCAAACTCATTCTAATTGGACTTCCCTTTTGGCAATGCTCTAGTGACCCAAAAGCACCACCTGAAGACAGCTTTGACAACAACTTCTGCCCCCACACAGTGAAGTTTTGCTTTCTTTCTGTCCTTTGTCTTTGTGAATAAATTTTAGGTTGCTTAATCCAGTTAGCATATTCTCTCCCTTAATTTCTAAACGACTGCAAAAATCTTCGAACTGGTCTATTTTCTATAAACCATTCCATGTCAGTCTTCCAACACAGTCAGTCTTCCAACACAGTGTGAATACCTCTGTTCAAAAGTTTGCACTGAGTGCCCACTGTCTTTTAAAAAAAAAAAAAAAGAAAGAAAAAAAAAGGCTAGAACTTTAGCCTCAGCCTCGCTTTGAAGATGCTCCACTATATGGCTACTATACATCTCTACAATCTTACCTACTCTTACTAAGTGAATTCTGTTCAGTGCTACTAAAACACCATATGTATTTCTATGTCTCTGCTTCCCATTACCATGTCCCTCATGTCTTTTTCTCTAAACCCTACCATTCTTTCAAGATCCTCGTGTTTCCTCTCCTCCAATTAACCTTCCTGAGTGATGCAATCCCCTGTGATCTTTCCTCCTCTTTCAAATGTTATTGTTAACCACAAGTTATTAACAAAAATTCTGTTATTTACCTTTGGTACATTTTCTCATCCAACAAACTTTGAGGATAACAAAAGATGATTCTGTACTCAGCATACTGTCCTATAACTGTAGGTGTTCAATTATTGCTTGTTGTTAATGACAAAAAGTCGTGTATCAAACATGAATTTAATTGAGTTTCAAAAACATCAAAATAGGGCCAGCCCGGTGGCTCAGGTGGTTAGAGCTCCATGCTCCTAATTCCGAAGGCTGCCGGTTCGATTCCCACATGGGCCCGTGGGCTCTCAACCACAAGGTTGCCAGTTCGATTCCTTGAGTCCTGCAAGGGATGGTGAGCAGCGCCCCCTGCAACTAAGATTGAACAGGGCACCTTGAGCTGAGCTGCCACTGAGCTCCCCGATGGCTCAGTTGGTTGGAGCACATCCTCTAAACCACAAGGTTGCCAGTTCACTCCCACAAGGGATGGTGGTCTGTGTCCTCTGCAACTAACAACGGCAACTGGACCTGGAGCTGAGCTGCGCCCTCCACAACTAAGACTGAAAGGACAACAACTTGAAGCTGAACGGCACCCTCCACAACTAAGATTGAAAAGACACCAACTTGACTTGGAAAAAAAAAAAAGTCCTGGAAGTACACACTGTTCCCCAATAAAGTCCTGTTCCCCTCCCCCAATAAAAAATCTTTTTAAAAAAACACACAAAAAACCCATCAGAATAGAAATTTAAGCTTTTTTAAAAAATATATACTAAACAAGAATGCCACTTACTTTTACCAATATATCTTTTACAACTTGATTGCTATCATTGTGAACGCTGATATAACTGGAAAAGGTCTCTCCCAAAAAAATATTCCTGTGAAATAAAATAAATTTTTAGGCAGAAATCTATTTAAGTTTTATCACAAATAGTCTATTTGAGCATCACTGAGAACTTCAAATGGAGAAAAATTTATTAAAGGATAGAGATTGGTAAAATACTGTTGCAACATTCCTTGTTTACACTAGGCTGCTCATTTATTACCTAGTGCAATTCAAAGTACTGACTTACTCTATAAAACATGATATATATCTTGGGCTTCAACTACTACACAAAAGGCCAGTCTCCTGAGAAATAACTCATTGAAATCAGGTCCATTTTAAGAGTCTTAAGATTGGTTATTGAAGAGGACAGAAAAAGGCAATTTTTGAAATAACTTATATCCTAAATCTAGAGGAGACCTAAGTTATTGATCTCAGAGCATTTTTCACCAATATATTTGATTTTTCTACGTTATTCTAATAAAAATAATGACTAGTGGCTTTACTTTATATCTTTTATAAAGTATGTTTTATAAAAGTATATATTTATTAATATATATTACACGAAAATATTTAATGGCTATATTCCTAAGTTTTCAAGACACAAGTCTATGACCACATTCTGTAAACCTTTCAAAAAAACCTGAAAAATTCCTTGTGGTTTCAAATTCTCTCAATGGAAACAGACTGGAGCTAGGGGCTTCTACCTCATTAATAGTCTAGAAGAGAGTAACTAAGAGCAAGAGAAGGAATAAAAAATTCAGAGTTCCTAATTAGTTGAAAAGTCTGATAACTTATGTTGGGAGAGGGCTGTGAAACTGAATAAAGAGTTCTTCTGAAAGACATTTAGATTAAATCAGTTAAAATAAAAAGAAATCCATGGACATTAATAAATATAAGATCTAAAGAAGAAAGTTAAAATTCTATCACACTACAAAAAACTATTAAAATTTTGGTATGTATCTTATTTTTTTTAACCATATGTATCCTATGGCTTCTTAAAAACCAGAATAACATAGTGCAATTTTGGTAATTTTTTTTTTTTTTTTTTTTACCACTTAAATGTCCCATGAGCATTTTTCCAGCTCATAGTTATTTTTTGAAAACCAGATTTGTAATGGCTTTAAAATATTGTTGCATTTCTTATGTGACTACATCATTCTTACCCGAAATTCTGTGGTAAAGTCAACATTTCTCCTAACATTAAAATTTCTGCACCATTTACAGTGGAAGGATCATCTCTCATGAGTTGGTTAAAGAGATCTCCTGTAGGAAGAGAAAAACATAAAATTCTAAGCTCTACCTTGTAAATAAATTTTACTTACATTAAGAAATAGTTGGGAGAAATATTTTTTATAAATACTCTCTTGACAAAAATTATATTTAAAAAATATAATTTCTAATCTTCAATACAACTAATGAATGCCAAAAAATTGTTTTCACAGAGAATGAATACTTTAGAAACAAAGGAAAATATGTGATATAAAATATATTATGTAAATCTCCAATAATTTTAAATAAAGGGAATCCTAATACATTGATGGAACATTTGAAGATAAATGTAATTTCAATAGTATCATGACTATGAATGTATTGACACTAAAATGAAAATAAAAGTATCTTGCTGCCAATGGATATCAACAGTATCTTGACTTACAGATTATGAGTGAAATCTGTTACTCAGATGAACATCACTCACATGGTACAAAAACTGGCAACAAGGAATGCAGCAGAGTTAGCATAAGATTGGCAAGGACTACGTTTATTTAAAGGTAATACAGACAATCCAGGTTTCAACTTTTCCCTAGGTACAATTAGAATAAAGCATGTGTCATACCAGGTAAGTCTTTTTCTTCACATGTTACTGGAATGTTGGTGAATAAAGTAGGCTTAGTTAAACGCATCACTGTGAATTAAAAACAAAACAACAAAAAAAACAAGAAAATATTAATATTGCTTTGGGCTAGCTAGTACTCCAAAATCAAGTCTATGGTATTCATCAATTTTATACTAATATAAAATATAACTAAATACTTCCTAAAGATAACATTAAATACTTCCTAAGATTATTATACAGCATTTACTAAAAATATTAATATATGAAAGAATTTTATATGAGAAAAAAAAGAACAATTTTGCTTTTACTTATAACCTAATTAATTGTAAAAATAAAATGTAAATGTAATACAACTCATTGTAGAGAAACTGGAAAATAAAGGAATTCTAAAGCTTAAAATATATTAGGAGGAAAAAGCTTTAAAAAACTCGAGTGACTGCACTGTAAACAATATCAATATAATATTAATTAAAATTAACCTCACAGGGAAAAACTTTTAGATGCACCATTTTGAATATGAAACAATTATATGCCAAAAAGATCTTTGTAAGCTTTATCCCTTCGTTAGAATCAGGTAACTGGAAGTTCAGTAAGTGGACCTTTAACTAATAATTCTGTGAAGTTACAAAAATATCAGTTAATGTATACAGATTTATGTAATTCCGACCAAAACTATGATTTGTTCTCAGGACATGACAGAAAGTGTCTGAAGTTTATCTAGAAAAACAAATAAATGCAAATAAGAAAATTAATTGGGAAAAAATGAGGAAGAACTCGATTTACAATATGTTAAACCATTTAAATCCATAACCTACTGATTGGCTTATTAATGCAAGACCATAGTGATATATGGATCAGATAGTTTCAGAAAAAGATTAGGATACAGAAAAATAAATCAACATTATGAGGTGCTAGGACAACTGGTTAGCCGAGAAAAGTAAAATTTAATTTACAAATTCATTTCAAATATTAAATAAATTACATATGTATCAAATAGACAACACATTAAGCCACAGAAAACTAGAAAACATGAAGTATTTACTAAATCTAGTCTAGCAAGGATAGAACATTCTAATTTTAAAAAATCTTTTTCAACTATGTCTAGATTGACATTTGACCACATCAAAATAAAGACAAAAATATAAAATTAAAAGTCATAACAAACAAAATATTTTAGAAAACGAATCACAGATTTTTTTATACTCTTAAAAATGTTCATTCAAATCAAAACCAAAAAACTTTAAAAACTATAGGCATAAATGGTCAATTCACAACGTACGTGGTATTATTCACACATGTACTACCTAACCATTAACCATCTATATCATACATGTCAAATTTAGTGCCTTTGTCATCCAGGTCTCAGCTTAAATGACATCTTTTTCAGAAAAGAAGTAACAGGTCACCTTGTTTCTCCCATCATGCCTTGTATTTATCATGAACTGTATTTATTTACTTGTTTATAGCACTTCTACCTAAACTCCATGAGGTTTAGGCTCTCATATGTCACGGTCAGTATTGTGGCCTCCTCATTTGACACAGGTTCTGGCACACAGTATATTCTATAGAGCTTTGCTAAATTAAAGAATTAACACCTGACCAAAGTCCTTAAGTAACTTGGTATTATTTTGAATCTATACAATGTTGTATTAAAAAGATGGCTTCTGAAATAGTCAACAAATGCTAACCTTAAAATTTCTGAAGTTGCTTGTGTAGTTGGTATTTACTGAACATGTACTAGTGGGAGACACAATGCTACTTTACAGATAGTAACACATTTCATTCTCATGGTTACTCTACAGGATTGGTATTATCATTATCCCCCTTTTACGGATAAGGAGAAGTTAATTTGCATATAAAAGATTATATAACAGATAAGTGACAGAAATTTGAACCTGGGTAATTTCTTTCATTCTGTCCAAAAATAAGTCTTAAATTATTAATTATAAGTACGGGTCACGAACCTGGAATGTCATGCCTTATCAGAAAGCATCCCATGAGAAGTCAAAGTAGGACCCTATCTCAAACACAGCGTTAACCACCTACAAATCAAAGACTTGGGAGAGGGGGTTAGGGAGGTGTTTCTGACCATCTACTTCACTCTTATTTCTAAGCAGAAAATAGTAACATTAAGTAAAATCTAAAGGGATAAAAAGGTGCTCTGAAAACAATATACAGGAGAGTTTTTCTCACAATCTAAATATCTAAGACTCTAAGCTCACTATTAACACCAATTAATGTTTTCAGTTTCTTCCTGATTTTTTTTTCATTTCAGAAGAAACCCAATCTTAACAAATAAAGAGGAAACACACTCTCAAGGTAATCCTGAAACACTTTTTAAGTGTCCTCGAGTTTACCCAAATGTGTAGCCAATTTATTTGTTTATTATATGGTCAAACTTCCATTATGTACAAAACTCCTATAAAGCTTAATTTTTGCTGGTTCTATTTTTTCCCCCTAGGAGATGAGACAGTAGGAAGTGGGTAAAGAACTAGTTTCCATTAAAAATAAAAGATCTTTAAGTTATTTGATAAGTTGTCAAATGAAATTAAATTCATGTGATGCCCTCTACATCCTTTTTCTTTGAATTTGACATTTATTCGAAGGTAGATGCAATGTCAGGGAAAAATTAAATTATGGCACTGTTGCCACTTTCCTGGAGAGTAAATGCTGACAGTATTTTAGCAAATGCCCTCAGATTCACCTTCTTGTACATATTTTTACCCCCAAAATTATTTCCATGTCTATGACTTAACAGTGGAACCCAGAAATACTGCTGAGTCCTTAAAGGAAACCATCAATAAAACAAAAAGGGATCCTACTGAATGGGAAAAGATATTTGCCAATGATATATCTGATAAGGGATTAATATCATAAATCTATAAAAAACTTAACTCAACTGCAAAAAAACAAACAACCCAATTAAAAAATGGGCAGAGGACTTGAGGAGACATTTTTCTAAAAAGGACATACAGAAGGCAAGAAGACATATGAAGAAATGCTCAACCTCACTAACCATCAGAGAAATGCAAATAAAAACCACAATGAGATACCACCTCACTCCAGTCAAAATGGCTATCATCAATAAATCAACAAACAACAAATGCTGGCGCGGATGTGGAGAAAAGGGAACGCTAGTGCACTGTTGGTGGGATTGCAGATTAGTGCAGCCACTATGGAAAACAGTATGGAGGTATCTCAGGAATCTGAAAATGGAACTACCCTATGATCCAGTAATTCCACTCCTAGGCATCTATCCGGAGAAATCCAAAACTCCAATTCAAAAATCAGTATGCATTCCTATGTTTATTGCAGCACTTTACACAATAGCCAAGATATGGAAACAACCGAAATGTCCATCGGTAGATGACTGGATTAAGAAGCTGTGGTACATTTATACAATGGAGTATTACGCAGCCATAAAGAAGAAAGAAATCTTATCATTTGCAACAACATGGATGGATCTAGAGAACATTATGTTAAGTGAAAAAGTCAGAAAGAGAAAGACAAGTACCATATGATCTCACTTATATGCGGAATCTAAAGAAAAGAATATGTGAATGAACTAATCAGAGACAGTTTTGAGGACACAAAGAAAAAACCGAGAGTTGTTAGATGGGCGGGGGCGGGGTTGGGGATAAGGGGAAAGGTGAAGGGATTGGGAGGCGGCTGTTGGCCGCAAGATGGCCTCAGGGTTTTCTGGAAATTAATTTGGGGAACTTATTCAATAATGTTGTAGGGATTTTGTTGGGTATCCAATGGACATGCGTCCTATTTGGGAGACCACCTCAGGGATGGTATGGATGCCTGATCGTGGCGTTGTGCACCAGAGGCTAAACATTAATGAATGCCAACTATAATTTTATATGTGTGATGTGATGGCTGGGTGTGAGGTCGGAGGGATGGTGGGTGGGGGGAGGGGGGTTCACAGTGTGAGGGATGTAGATGGTGGGTGTCTAAGTATTACCTTGTCTTGTACACCTGAAACTAATAAAAAAAAAAAAAAGACATACTGCTGAGTCCTATTAGCTAGTGCTAGAATCTTGAGTTCTAAGGTTCTAAACACTTTAAAAGGATTTGAAGAAGGAGCTGTGGATTCTAAATTCTTAGGTCTTGATTACTTAAGTACTGCCTAGGTAGAAATGAATCTCTTCTTTTAAGATCATGGAAATATATGCAATAAAATTTAATCTTCAGTTTCCTAGTTCTGAATTACCTTTTCATTATTTCTCAAATGGTTAGAAAGCAATTTATATAGAATTAGGAAAATTTAAATCTACCACATATGAAGACAAAGAAGCTTTTTTAAACGTGATTCTTAGATTAAAAAGCTATTCATAAGAATCCTATGACCCCTGACTGTACCTTGTATTTTCAGCTCTGTGTACAGTCATTTCAAAATAATAAAATTATCATTAAAAAACCGTGTGTTCTGTGTTAAGTGACTGTCTTATGAGTACCTAACTTTTAACCTTTGGGTAACAATCTTACAGTAAATAAGACCTGAACAATAAAAATCAAATTTCACCATTTATTATTCCCTAATAATATTAATCAACTTTTATCTGCAAGCTTGCTGGCAATACTGAATAATTCTTGATGTTTCTCCAGCAGTCTTGGGTTGAAAAGATGATTATGAACGAAAAGAGGAAGTAATTACAGAAGAAGTTACCTTGGAAACTTCCTCTATACCTGGTGACTTTTTATTTAAAGACTTTTGGAAGCATTCATGCATATGACGGTTATTTTCTAGACAGTCTCATTTGAGACAATAAAATGGTACTAAAAGGGTTTTAAAAAAACGTTTGGATAGAGTAAAACTTAACTGGAAAAGATGATCTTTAGTTTAAAATTAGTAGACTCCTCAGATTTTAAGCAACCTCAGCTTATGAAAAATCCCTCCAAAGGGCACATTTACCATGTATTATGAAGCCCCTACCATGCCAGGCACTATGCCACCAGGCACAGATGTCTGCCTTCCAATGAGTACAGTCTTACTAGCTTTTCTCAGGATTTAGTTTTACTACTTAATAGTAGTAACTCCATGTAAGCTCTGTGAGAGCAGGGTCCATGTTTGTCTCCTTCCCGACTACATTCTAGTACCTACCTAGCTCATGGTAGGCATTTAAATTTGTTAAATAAATACATGCTTTTATAATACTTTTATACTATAATCACTTTGGTTATTTTTATGAGGTGATGTGTAAACACAATTTATAACACTTTGGTTATGGCAAACCAACAATGACTCCAAGAACCAACCAACTAGTAATCAGCATTAATGGTTATTAAGATTTAATTACCTGTATTAGAATAAAGAATAATTTCATCGCTTATCACATTTGATACTTTGCTTCAAAACAGGTTATAACCGTAGATACATTATGGTCTGAAGCAAATTATATATTTTTTTTAACCTTTGTTTCAAAACAACACATCAACTATTGTCTATTACAGATCTTTGGAAACATCAGCAGAGTCTGGGCTGGTCTTCCAATTTGAACTACATTCATGCCACTTGAATAGCTTTCTCAATAGAATTAGTTTTAGTTTTATTTTAAAAAAATATGCTTTATGAGAGTAAATAAAATTACTGTAAAATTATATTTTAAGGATTCACCCAAATCCAAATTATTCACTATAATTCATAGGCATATCTAATTGAACCACTGGAAAGGTAACAGAACAAAAGGAACAGAACATTTCACCTCTAAATTCAGTATAAATAATAATTTATCACAATTCATTTAAAAGAAGACTGCTAAAAGTAAGACCCAGAAAGTTCTTGACTGAAATGACCTAGGAATTCACCTGATATTTATTTCTGGGATACAAACTGTATACACATTACCACATAATTATTTTTCACAACGTTAAGAATAAATAGGCTATATCAGCAAAGGTTCAAATAAAAAAATTAAGTCATTAAAAATTTTTAAAATTTATTCATTTCACTGTTTCAGTTCATACTGTTCATTCAGAATATTCTTCTTTTTGACAATCAGTGGAATTCATTACATACTTAAAATAACACCATATTTATGCACAAATAAATTCATTTTCCCAGTAAGAGCCAATCTTCCTTTAAGGAGATTTCCCACATATTCACAGTACATAATATCACAGAACACCCATATTTGGCCTAAATGTCTCTGAATTGTAGCGTTACAAGATGGAAGTTCATTGTGTCTGATAATTTGATTGAGTTTTTCCCAAATGTCTTCCAGAGTTTGGTTGTTACAAATAGTGTGTTCTATTGTCCACCTTGCTCTATAAAAGGAATGTATATTTAGTGCCTTTAAACTATGTTGCAATTTTTCAGACAAAGGAAAAATATTTTCAGTACAATTACTGCTGGGAAGTGAAACACTCCAAGACCTCTTCTTTTGCCGGTTTCCTTTTTCTGATTGTTTATCCAGATTTCTAGAATTAGTCTGTTCATTCAGTGTGTGTGATCGAATTAAGTGCTTCTTTTCTTTCAAATTAGGTTGAAACTCCAATAGATCTACTGTGCAATCATAACTTTGCAATTTAATATCATGTTCTGAAATAGTTAAGTACTGTTTCACATCTTCAGTTGCCTCTTCAGAAATCACAGGTGCTGATCTTTTAGGCTTGAGTGGAAGTTTGGACCCATCATGTGGAAACCAAGGAATAAATCTTGATAGTGGACGTGTAGGAAAGTCTTGAATTGCTTTCTCTGCAATTTTTAGCAGTTGTGTGGGATCACTCTCATATGGTCGATAATGTAATATTACTTCTGTTGTCATTCTTCAGTAATCCAGTTACTCTTACATGGAGAGAAAATTTCTTAGCTGAGTTCCTCAGAGCTAGAATGTAATTTATAATTACAAGACTGTTTCTCTTTCCAAATCAGAGGGAAACAGGACCTAAAGTGGAAGTATTGCAGAGAATAAGATATGGTAGGGATAGCCTACATACGCATAGGCAGGGAGAAAAAGGAAAAACAAAAACCAATCCCAGTATGTTTTTACCGAAGTGCTACTGGTAAATGTGAATATAATCCACAACACTGGAAATCTTTTCTCTCACCAAAATAAGTGATCTGGATTAGATGCCCTATAAGATCACTTCCAGCCTAAAAATGCTAGTAGTCAACATGTTTAACTCAACAGATATAAAGGATTTGGACATAATGATATTAATATATTAGGTAATAATAATCTTAGGACTATTATCAGAAACAAAGAGCAAATCAGTAATTCTTAAAATACTGGATTTATAGAAAGATAACTAAAAAATGTAATAATACTTAAAAATTTGAAGACAACCCAGTAGTAAACATTAAAAACATGAAAATGGCTTAACTTTGCATTTAGGCTAAGGATTGGTTTTGTGACAGTCTCCTCCGTATAACTGGGGCACTTAAGCAGTTTCAAGACCTTAGCACTGTGGCTTCTGAATTCCAATTTGGAGGAACAAGAAGGCTAGACCCTTATTTCTTTCCTCTTAAAACACAGAAGTCCTCAAGTTGCCCCACATTAAGTCATTAAGTTCCAGCATATGGTATACAGGGTCAAGAAAGGAGCCTTATAGGATCTGCAAGTCAGGCTTCCTAAACAGGTCCAAAGCTGCAAGAGCTATAAGGCAGGTTTCTTTCATATCCTTACTGTAGAAGAAAAGAGGTTGCATCCCTTCTCCCCCAAATCATTAGAGAACTACTTGACCAGAGTTCTCCCATTGCAAGGATAACAGTGGAGGGGACTCCTGGCATGATATGACAATACTCATTTGACCACTGATTCTGAAGAGTTAAAAGAAGTAATCTCACCATTTTTTTCACCTACCGTTAATGCCCACTAACAGATTTGACAACTCTAAATTCATAAATGACTGTTATCCTTAATATGAATAACTTTTAATATATATCTAAATATAGATAGCATATTCTTTCAAGAATTAATGCTCTTGTTTTCTTCTCTATTCCTTACACTTTCACATCATAAGATATGGCATTGAGAATTCTTCCACTGTTGTCTGAACTTATTCAGCGTTGTACTCCAGATACTGAAGTTCTAACAGTTTCTTAATATTTTACATATCTGAGAAAGTAAACTTAAATGACCATATAAATTTTGGCATCCAACATCAGTAAAATTAAAAACTTGTGAAATTTTCATTAACTAGGACGTTGGAGAAGAATAACACCAAAATAATTTTAATAAAGCTAAAACTATTAGTGAATTTCAAAGCACGTGTCCTTTAAGCTGCTAAAATACTTTTTCCCAAGGTATCTTCTGCTTTTGGAAAATAAAGAATAGAAAACTAAAAATTCCTAATGGCAGTTAGCCTCTATATTGGTGAAGTTTAACTGAGTTTAACAGCTTCCAATTTGTATAAAGTAACACCTAGCGGCTAATAGAACTATTCCAAATTCCCATCAAAGTAGTTGGTAAGGAGAGGATCTGTAAAAATGCTGTTTCCTTCATTAGGAAGCAACATGGAGTCTTGCAAAGATTGAGGAGGGCCTTGTGTTGAAATATTGCGTCAATCACTTATTAGCTTGGTGATCTTGGAAAACTTCCTTAACTTACGAGAGTTAAGTAACATCTATTCTACAAACTTGATACGAGATTGAAAGATAAAGAAATTGACAGTTCCTTTTCTTCTTTTTCTTTTTCTCCAGGAATAAACAATTTCGGTCCAGCTCATTTGCTCAAACTAAGCTTACCGGTCCTATTGCTATATTACTTAATACTGCAATTTCTTAATTCTACAAACCAGAGACAATCCTGTTAACCCTAACTATCAGTTTATGATTGTATGTTACAAATGGGACTGGTGAGCTTCTGGAACGTTTCTTGCTTAACATCACAACTAAGGTGGTGGTGGAGGGGAGGGGGGAAGGCCCCTCAACATGGATACCACAAGCAAGTTAGTGCAATTTTAGTGAAAGTCAGTGCAACTGCATCCAAACGTCTACTGAGCATTTTCTCAGCTCAGTCCAAGAAGGTATTGGTAACCACATAGAGCACCCAAGAAATGAAAAGTGCGTTTGTGGGATAGATGAAATACAGATGAAATAAAGCTGAAAGCATGTCAAATAAAAGTTTTTCAGCAAACAACAGGAATTCCAGAAAAACCGCCTGGCTTTTCCCTAATGATCGAATTAAACCATCGAACTTACTTAAAAGTGTTTGCTGTGTACAGAAAACGACAGTTGACACGAATTTCCCCACATACACAATGTTTTCAAGCAAACTACAGTGAGTTTTTAAAGAACCTAAATTATATGTGAGCACTATGTATTTCTACACCTTTGGCACTGTTGTCGTGCAGCACTAGACTAATTTTACAGATGCAGCTGAAGCCTCGAAACTTCGTCAGTGCCACCTTTAGAGACAAGGGACGGAAGGAAACCACTTTGGATGCCTGCGGTCATCGACCAGGTTCACAGGGCTTTCCCCGGAGGGGAGGCGACGTCAGCTTCTGCGGCTAAACTCTATCCGGTGACTGCAGCAGCGCAAGCAGCGTGAGCGGTTAATCAGGTACCCTATCTATTCCATTCTGGAGGGAGGCTCTCAGACCCAAAAGTCAAAGGGCAGAAATTGATTCCTGCCGCTCGGCGTCAAGGGACCGAGCAGGATGGCGAGCACTGACAGAATTTAAAAAGGCTGAGGCCTACGACCCAGGGGCCAGGTCTGTGAGGCAAAGGCTTCGAGAACTAGAGAAAGAAGGGGAGAAAACACGTTAAGGGGAGTCAGGTTCACACGTTTACCTTTCAGGGCCAGCAGGTGCTCCTGTTTAGGGGGATTCACTTCCATTTTGACCGGCACGTTTGACTCAATTACGGACGCTGAAGAGGTTCAATCCAACCCGGAAGTAAACAGGAAAGTACACGTTCGGGAAGACAGAGCGTCACACTCCCAACGGCTATTCTCTTCCGGTGGTGTCAAGTTCTCTTTTTACCCAGTCCGTCAGGGACCCATCCGGCTTTGTTTTACCAAGGCCATCTCGTGCCTCTTAGAGACCTATACATAAAGTACCGTTTTTTCAGCCACCACCACACATCGCGACTTCAAGAAACCACTTGCCGGGAACAATACAGGGCCTCGGAAATACCTACACTGCGGAGTAAAAGATACCGATGAGGCACACTGGAATTTGTAGTTTATACAAAAAATCGTATTGCATGCTGGGAGATGGCGTCTCCCCTCGCCCGTCCGTTTTCTCCCCACACCCAGTCCGTTTTGCAAGAGGGGAAAAGAGCTTGTTACTGGAAGAGGAGTTTCACCTCAAAACTTGACTTCTGTTTTATCCCTACTTTTTTCTTAACTTTATTCCTTCCATCAGTTGCAGACTCCTTAATAACAAAAATAACAAAGCACCCAGGCGCAAGGATAGGTAAACAGCCAAACAGCTAGCGGCCGGACGGAGGAGGAGCGAGGAGACGGTGGGAATAGCCCCTCCCCGCGGCGCACTGCGCCTGCGCGCCAGTGGTGAGCGCCCAGGCCTCTGGGTAGGCGGCTCTGGCCCGCCCCTCAGTTGAAGGCTGTGACGGCTGCTTCTGCGGCGCCGCTCCTTTGAGGATGGCTGCCCTGGTTGTAAACAAGCCTGGAACGGGACTAGACAGTGGCCGCCAGGGCAGCCGGGCGACGGCCGTGGTGAAGGTGAGGGACCTTGCGTGCTCTGTTCTCCACCATTGGCCACTCTTTGGGTTCATCCCGGAGATCTGGCTGCAGCGCCGCGGCCCTGGCTTCCTTGGGCAGGATGCGCGGCCTCTGGGCTCCTCTCGGCTTAGCAAACCTCGCCCTCCCCTCTGCGACTTTTATCCCCGCAGGCCTCAAGTGGCCTGGTCTTCTGCTCAAGCCAGTCCTCTGCTTGGCATCACGTATGGGGACGGTTGTGAAGAGGAGTTTATGCGCCACTGAGAGTGACCTGCGCTGTTCTTTCCCCTGGTCTTCTGCTTTTAGTTAAGCTCAACAGGCATTAATTAGCTTTTTAAAAAATTATATTAAGTCGAGCCATTATTATCGCCAGGTACTATGTTAGCTGTTTTAACCCGTTATTATCTACTTCCGAGGTAGATGTTTATTCCTGTTTACAGGTGAGGAAACTCAGGTTTTGGGTTAACACGGTGTGTGGCAGAGCACGGTTGTTGACTGGCTCTCAAGTGTGCTTTTCACTGCTGCGTTACTTCTGTAATCAGACAGCTATCCTTCGGTTGGTCTGCCCCCTCCTCTCTTTGTAGTAGTTTGTCAACACTTTTGAGAAGCCTCCAACAGCTGCAGAGCTGGGCATTGTGCTGCTGTATGTGAATTGCCCAGTGCTTCAAGTTTGAAACTACCCCGTGGAAGTGCTCCAGGATGCCTTTACTAAAAAATCAACGAATACGTGGAATTCGTTTTAACCTTCCACTATATATATGGAAAAATCTGGAAGAGGGGACTGATCAGAACGGTTTGTGGAATAACCTTCAGGATTACTTGTAATCTGAGAGGTTGATAATTCTCGTTCCTGGCTACATATTAGAACCACTGAGAACTTAAACACAAAACAAAAACAAAAAAACCAAAAAACTGACGCACTCCTCCCCCAGTTCTGATTAAGTTGACATCTATATGTTTTTACACTTCCAGAAATGATTTCAATGTGGAACCAGGTTTGAGAACCAACCACTAGGCCAGATAACATCTGAAGTTCTTTTAAGATCTTGAATGATAGCCACCTGTCATTTTTCACCTAATGTTGATTTTATATGGTAACAAATGTTACATTTCTGCTCACAACTATATTATCAATATTGGGGGTGTGGATTCTTCTGACCTTTATATGTTAATGAATTATAATGAGATGTGGAGGAAGCGTTTTATTATTAGGCATGTTGTTTGGTTGAGATTTTATTTATTGAATTGTGTTTATTTCTAAGTAGAGAATACCTGAAGATTATTTTGTGAGTTAACTTGAATAAGTTGTCATTAGAATAGATATTTCTGTATCTACTTTTGTCACCCTGTTTGCCTTAAAAATATCAAAAATATACCAAAATTTGATGTAACTCCAATTTGTTATAGCACATAGTTTGATATATTAGAGACTCACTTTGTTCATTTTCATCTTTACATGTGAAATGTGCATGAGCAGTGCAATAGGACAGCCCTTTTTGGAAAGAGCCTCATGCTGTAATTTGTAAGAAGTATGGTGGCATAAATTAAAAAAAAATGTCGTTGTCATTTTCATAGATGAAAGCAAGAAGTATTAGTTGGAAGGTAAAGGCTGAAGTATACTAATGCTAGTATTATGTGAACCGGCATCTTGCGTAATGAACAAGTTGATAATGACATGGCTTTTATCTTTAGGGAAAAAAAGATAAAAATCTGATATTATGAAGTTATTTATATTCAGAAAAGAATCAGGAACATTTCTTTTGAATAGTGAGTCTTTGTAAGTTTCTTTTGAATAGTGAGCCTTTGTAGTCCTTTTAAAATATGGTCTGGTTTATTAAATTTGATTTACATGTAATAAGTACATGTAATGAAGTCCTTGTTGGCATATTGGTGAAATTTTTTAAATTAAGAACTTTTTTTCCTATCTAGAACTTAATTTCTTATATTGTTAGCTAAAATTCCTAATAGTTTAGTAACTTTCTTTTTGGATCCGTGTTTGGCTTACTAATCAGACTGTGGAATTTTACCAGTGCTTTTTGGAAAATCCTGTTGTAGCAACATGAGTAAGTTCTTTTACCTTGTGTAAATGTTAAAATCAGCGATACAAGATATGAATGAACTAAGTAAATTTTTGTTTTTTTCGAGCTTATTGTCACAAACAGGTAATATTTATTATGGTGTCACATTAATGATAACATTTATTAAAACGTGGCATTTATTTTATATCTAATTCTGTGGTGAATATATTTTCTGTGTTTAGTAAAATTTGATATTTAGGTGAAACTTTTTCCCTACCTTTTAAAAAAATATAGGACAACTTGGAGTGTGTGTGTGTATATGTGTGTGTGTATCATATATATAATTTGTGTGTAGCTGTTCCGCAGCTATTTCCCTTCCTCATAGGGAACCACTATTCCAATATAATCAGTTTCCTGTGTATCCTGCCAAAAAGATTGTATGTCTATATAACAATATATACATAAATATATGTTCCCTTTTTCTCCCCACCTTTACACAAAAGTTAATATGTTCTAGCTCCCTTTTCACTTGGCTTTCATTTGAAATCGTTCTGTGTGTGTATATAAAAAACTTCCTAACTCTTCTTCACTAGACTACATAATTTTGCAGTATATGAATGTGCCATAATCATTTTCCAGTCTCGTGTTGATGTATATTTACTTTGTTTCCAATCTTTTACAAATGGTGTTGTAAGGAGTAACATACACATCTTCTCACACACGTGTGACATATTTGTAGGATAAGTTCCTGAAAATAGAATTGTTGAGTTTTTCAAACTTTTGATAGGTATTTCCAAATTGCCTTCCAGAGAGGCTATATTAATTAAACATTTCACAGCAGCCAGCAATGTATGAGAGTATCTGTTCACGCATTCTTTCACCAACACAAAGTGTTAACCTTTTTGATCTAATCTGGAAAAAAGTATACTATTGTAGTATAGCTTTAATTGCATTTCAATGTGTTTTGAGTGAGATCGAAATCTTTCAATATATTTAAAGAGCTATTTTCATTTCCTTTTTTTGAATCATACTGGGATGTAAGCCAATTATGAATTATCTGTTTATTTACAGTGAAAGATGTTTGTGTTTCAAAGACTTAAGTCCAAAATAATTGCAGTTAAGATTAAAATTTTAATGGATTAAGTCTGATTTCCACTCTGGGTTTTCTTCTTTCTTCCTTTGTTTCTTTTCCTTTTTTTCCCTTTTCTTTCTTTCTTTCTTTCTTTTTTTTATCTTGTGTATTTATTGTGGACAGTGGTTGGCTGGGCTCTTTTTAAATTTTATTATTTTATTTTATTTTATTTATTTTATTTTATTTTATTTTATTTTATATTTTATTTTATTTTATTTTATTTTTTTATTTTATTATTTTTTATTTTTTTGAGGAGGGCTAGCTCACAGTGGCCCATGTGGGGATTGAACCGGCAATCTTGGTGTTATCAGCACCACGCTCTAACCAACTGAGCTAACCGCCACTCCTGTTTTTTAAATTTTTATTTTGTTGCATTTCATTTATATAAGCACATAGCGTTGGTATTTGGAATACCCTGTTTCTGAGACTTTTTGGGCCTAACAGGGAAAGACAGGCTGGAAAGCCAGTAAAGGTATTCAAGTATTTTGAATGTTAAAACACACTCATCATACATGGGGAGGGGGGCGCAGAGGAGGAGTAAGGGATACTGGTAGTCATTTCATTTGGACTGAGCTGTGGGTACACCGGAGAGATATGGTGTTTAGGAATTTATTGGTTTATTAATGTAAAAAAGGATCCACTAGAAAAATGTCTATTTTGCTATTTCTTCAACATTAGCATAAAGAAAAACACAAGAACAGTTTGTCATATTCTGGGAACTGCAAGCTATTTGATAGAGTTTGAGAATAGAGCCTGAAAGCGTGTAGCAGTGAAGTGATAGGACAGAGCCCAGATTGTAGCAGGTCATACATACCGCGTTTCCCTGAAAATAAGACCTAGCTGGACAATCAACTCTAATGTGTCTTTTGGAGTAAAAATTAATATAAGACCCAAGTGTATTATGTTATATTATATTATGTTATAAGACTCGGTCTTATAGTAAAATAAGACTGGGTTTTACAGCATGGTACTGGCATAAAAATAGACACATAGATCAATGGAACAGAATAGAGAGTCCAGAAGTAAATCCATGCCTATATGCCCATCTAATCTACGACAATGGAAGCAAGAATGTACGAAGGGGTAAAGACAGTCTGTTCAATAAGTGGTGTTGGGAAACCTGGACAGACACATGCAAGAAAATGAAGCTGGACCACCTCCTTATACCATATACAAAAATAAATTCAAAATGGCTTAAAGACTTCAATGTAAGATCTGAAACCATAAAATATCTAGAAGAAAATATAGGAAGAAACTTCATGGACATTACCTGGAGTAAGATTTTCACTGATATATCCCCTCGCTCGAGGAAAGTAAGAGAAAAAATAAACATGTGGGATTGCATCAAACTAAAAAGTTTTTTCACAGCAAAGGAAACCATCAGTAAAACAAAAAGGGATCCTACTGAATGGGAAAAGATATTTGCCAATGATATATCTGACAAGGGGTTAATATCACAAATTTATAAAAAACCCAACTCAACTCCAAGAAAACAAACAACCCAATTAAAAAATGGGCAGAGGACTTGAGGAGACATTTTTCTAAAAAGGACATACAGAAGGCAAGAAGACATATGAAGAAATGCTCAACCTCACTAACCATCAGAGAAATGCAAATAAAAACCACAATGAGATACCACCTCACTCCAGTCAAAATGGCTATCATCAATAAATCAACAAACAACAAATGCTGGCGCGGATGTGGAGAAAAGGGAACGCTAGTGCACTGTTGGTGGGATTGCAGATTAGTGCAGCCACTATGGAAAACAGTATGGAGGTATCTCAAGAATCTGAAAATGGAACTACCCTATGATCCAGTAATTCCACTCCTAGGCATCTACTCGGAGAAATCCAAAACTCAATTCAAAAATCTGTATGCATTCCTATGTTTATTGCAGCACTTTACACAATAGCCAAGATATGGAAACAACTGAAATGTCCATCGGTAGATGACTGGATTAAGAAGCTGTGGTACATTTATACAATGGAGTATTACGCAGCCATAAAGAAGAAAGAAATCTTATCATTTGCAACAACATGGATGGATCTAGAGAACATTATGTTAAGTGAAAAAGTCAGAAAGAGAAAGACAAGTACCATATGATCTCACTTATACGCGGAATCTAAAGAAAAGAATATGTGAATGAACTAATCAGAAAGTTTTGGGGACACAAAGAAAAAACCGAGAGTTGTTAGATGGGCGGGGGGGAAAGGTGAAGGGATTAGGAAGCAGCTGGTAAACACAAGATGGCCTCAGGGTTTTTTGAAAATTAATTTGGGGAACATATTCAATAATGTTGTAAAGATTTTGTTGGGTGTCCGATGGACATGCGTCCTATTTGGGAGACCACCCCAGGGATACTGTGGATGCCTGATCATGGCATTGTACACCAGAAGCTAAACATTAATGAATGCCAACTATAATTTCATATATATAATGTGATGGCTCAGTGTGAGGTCGGAGGGATAGTGGATGGGGAGAGGGGAGTTCACAGTGTGAGGGATATAAATGATGAACGTCTAAGTATTACCTTGTCTTGTACACCTGAAACTAATAAAAAAAAAAAAAAGACTGGGTTTTATATTAATTTTGGCTCCAAAAGACGCATTAGAGCTGATTGTCCGACTAGGTCTTACTTTAGGAGAGACACGGTAGGTGGCAGGCATAGAAGTTTGTGATGCAATTAAACAGTTCACTGTGGCTATTTAAAAAAAAAATAATTGAAATTATGAAACACTTCAGATATACTAAGAAATAAAAGTACCAAAAATCCTTCATTGATATAAATACTGTTTGTTGGCCAATTATAAAACAAAAACTCATGGGCCTGGGAATCTGAATACGCTGATTCTTGTCAGCTTTCTTTTGACTGACTTCATGGCCTTGGGAAAATCATATACTTGTAATTGGAACTAGATAGACAAAATATTCTCTAACCCAGTGGCATATTTATTAATTGAGAACAATAAATTGAAATTTAAGTCTAAGATGATTGCTCTCTTGCCTTTACATTATAAGTGATGTAAATGGATAGTATAAGATACTTCAAAATTACTTACAGTCTTCTTAACAAGTCCTTTATCATTTACAAGGGTGAATTTCCATCCTAGCACATATTTCAAATTATTGTGTCCAAATTAATGCTGATTTTTTGGAGCTTAGGTAATAACAGAGATATTGTTTAAGAACCCATCTTTGTTAGAATTATATATTGTTACAGATTCAGATATAATGAATCAAGCCATAATTTTTGAAAGATAAAGATGATGTTAATTTACATTATCTTAGTCCCCAGCACTTAACATTTTAAGATTTCACTCTGATTTAATTTTGGTATGGTCTGTCAGATGAAATGATAAATGGTGATTTAAAGTTTTACAACTTAGACAGTTTTTTATGGATGAATAAAGTAATTTAACAAGATTGACTCAAAGAGCACATGTTCCCTTTCAAATGTTAGGTGCTGGAGTGTGGAGTTTGTGAAGATGTCTTTTCTTTGCAAGGAGACAAAGTCCCTCGCCTTCTTCTTTGTGGCCACACAGTGTGTCATGACTGCCTCACTCGCCTGCCTCTTCATGGAAGAGCAATCCGTTGCCCTTTTGATCGACAAGTAACAGACTTAGGTAGGAAAATATATATATGTATGTATTTAAGATTTAGAATTTTTTTTGTAATACAAATGTCATAGAAAACAATTTCTTTTTTCTTGATTTTTAAAATTACATAATTCCAAGGAGGTCTCAGTTTCTATTAAGCCGGTAGTCTTGTAAGTATAAACTAGCTCACTCTTAGGTAGTAGTTTTATTTCATCTTCTGAGGTGTTTATGTTCAGTGCTTCCTTATATATGAAGAGTTTTAAGACATCTGAGAAAAACATGCCAACTTTATTCAAAGAAATAAGAAAATTCATTTGCCTGAAGCCATTAATCCATCAAAACAATGTTCCTTTAATAAATGAATAGGCCAATGATGAAGTATATATAAGGAATTTGAGTGTCGGCATGTTTTTATTTACTAGTGTCAGAAACAGAAGTGTTTGTAGCTTGTGAGAATGACTTGTTTTCTTTTAAAATAAGTTTAATGTTTTTTGTGGATTTTTTTCAGTTCCTTGCAAACTTCTGAAATTTTCACTTTATATATTTCAAAATGAGTTATTACTGTGGGATACCAGATTTGGAAATAATAACATTTATTAACATTTGAACAGTTATTTTACAAACATGAATTCTATAAGTGTACTCTTTTTGATAACAGAATATTCTCCGAAATAAGTAGTTTAAGGGTATCATTTTTTTTCAGGTCAGTAGCACTGTTTGTTTTAAGGCTATTTGAATGTATTCATACTATATATCAGGTGGGACACATTCAAAATAATTTATCCACCAAAAAAAGAAAGCAAGAATAACCAGATTTTTTTAGACTAGAAAGCTTTAAAATGCTAAAAAATATGATTGTAAAATGTTTTCTTCTAGGGGAAGATTAGGTTTCTTAAGGTTTTGATAGTCTTTGATTGAAATAAATCCGTACTATGTCATTTGCCAGGAAACTAATATAGGACAGTATTAGCATTATTACAGATGACATTAACTTACTTAACCAAGAAATTACTTAGTCAAGAAATAATAGGGATGTGAGGGGGAGATGTCTGTATTTTGACATTCTTTTATTTGGCCTTTTATTCTGTAAGATATCATACCATCTTTATAGAAAACTATAGAAATATACATTTTAGAAATGGTAATGTTTTGCAAACAGAGGCTGGACCCTTCTACTTTTTGGAAGGGCACTGTCCCTCCTCTATATAAGTATCATAGTATGGGTTATTAACATCCTCAATGTTTGAACTAGAAATTTATGACAGGCAATGGTTAGTCATATCCTAGGTTAAAATTAAACATGACTGCTATTATATCAACATTAGGAAAAGCAAATCAATAACTCTGCCTTGGATATACATAGTAATTACTATACCTCGTAGATTAGGTTTTTACTGTGATTTTGGTCTATGGAATATGTGTTAATGACCTTGATATAGTTTGATGTCATTATTTTTTTTGATGTCCTTATTTTTTTAAAATCTATTTTTAATTGTACTATAGAAATAATGTATGTATACGTTGCAGAAAATTTGAAAATCTAGAAAGATATAAAGAAGAAAAAAATCATTTGTAATTCCTCCTCCTGGAGAAGAAATCTACTGTTAATGTGAGAGAATCAGAATGAGAATTCTTTTCTAGTCCAAGAAGAATATTAGTAGTTATTTGTGGTAGTTATCAGTACGATTCAGCAATGTCTCTGGTTCTTCTTTTAGTGTACACATGGTAAAATTATACTTCCCTGTCCTCTTATAGTTAGGTATGACTGTGCAATTTCCTTTTCACCAGTGACATATGAGTAGAATTGAGGTGTTAACTTACAGACAGAAGCTGTTAAGAAGGGGTGTGTTTTAGGGAAGAGTAGTTTTCTTAAGGTTTCAGTAGTCTTTGATTTAAATAAATACATAGCATGGTTTGCAGTAACTGCTTTTCCTGCAGCAGTGTGGTGGTCCAGGGTTTTGGAGGCTCAGTGGCCTGTGCCCCTGATTAGGGACAGTAGGGAACACAACCTTTCTTATCTTCCCCAATCCCTGAGATGTTGCATGAGCAAGAAGCACATCTTTGTTGTTTTAAGCCATTGAGACTTTAAAGTTATTTTGACAGTTACAGAAGTATTAGTGATATAGTAGGCAGTAGATAGCTACTTCTAGGAGTTTATGTGTACGTATTCATTATATAATGACAATATTTGGAAAATTGTCACGATAATATTTTTAAACAAAGGACTTGCTTAGTATACTTCTTAGCCATTATATAAGTAGAGTAGATACAACTCAGCTTGTTGCAGAATACATGTGAAAATTGAAAACAATGAGAACGCCTTATTGGGTGGCAAAGTTGAAGGAGAATTGCTGGGTGGGCTGCATAAAAATACTTAGGAAAGCAGGTCACAGAAGTCAGATAGAAGGGTAAAGTTATTTACCCTAATTTGAACATTTTTTGGAGAACCACAAGAAGTGGTTTCTTTTCTTTCTTTCCTTTTTTTTAAAAAAAGAAAAATAAGGAAAGGGGGCTAAGAGGAAGAGGAACCCTGCAGCCAGTGACCTCATCATCCTTTTATTTATTTATTTATTCGTTCATTCATTCAGTGACTGTGTATTAGGTGACAGCTATGTGTCAGATGGTATTTGTGCACAGAAGTGCACCATAACGGACATATTCCTTGTAACTGCTGAAGGATCTTGCTTTTATTTATAGGCTTAGTATGAGAGAGAGAGAGAGAGAGAGAGAGAGAGAGAGAGAGAGAGAGAGAGAGAGAGAGAGAAAATGAGAGAGAATGAGAATATGCATGCATACATGCATGCATGTTCATCTGGCCTTTTCTGGTTAGTTCTGGGGAAAGAAGCATTGTTCCGTATTCAAATGTGCCTAAAGTCTTACCTGCCTAAAAGGTGTTGTCTTGCTTTGGTGTGAGGATCTGTATATTTGTGTGAGAAGCAGTTCATATAGTTATAGACCGCTATAGTGTTCTAGGTTAGAGGGGGGGGAATGTTATCTTTAGTTGTTTTAGTTCCAGTTTAGATAGAGATGGAATTATTTTAGGTTAAGCGTATCTTTCATACAGTGGTTTTCAAACATGAGTCATAGCTTGTTTGTGGTCATGAAATCAATTTAATTGGTTGTGACAGATTTTTTAAAAAATGAAATAGAACTAAAAACATCAGTGTGTTGCACACCGTAAGGGTAAATATTAGTGTGTGAAATGTTTGTTTCACTTACATATACGACACGTGATCCTACAAATACAATGTAAATTGTATTTCTTACTGTAGGTTGCTATAAAAATATTTCAAAGCACTTGTTTTAGAATACATAGTAAAAGTCAGTGATGAAATAAGATTTATAAAGTTAAATGATAGAAAAATAATAGAACTTTAAAGTATGTTTTTACTGAGAAGCTGAAGAGTTCTGTTTTTTATGTTTTTTCAAAAGATTTTATTGGGGAAGGGGAACAGGACTTTATTCTTTATTAGGGAACAGTGTGTACTTCCAGGCCTTTTTTCCAAGTCAAGTTGTTGTTCTTTCAGTCTTAGTTGTGGAGGGAGCAGCTCAGCTCCAGGTCCAGTTGCCGTTTTTCAGTTGCAGGGGGCACAGCCCACCATCCTTTGCGGGAATTGACTGGCAACCTTGTGGTTGAAAGGATGCGCTCCAACCAACTGAGTCATCCGGGAGGCAGCTCAGCTCAAGGTGCCGTGTTCAATCTTAGTTGCAGGGGACGGAGCCCACCATCCCTTGCGGGACTCAAGGAGTTGAACCAGCAACCTTGTGGTTGAGAGCCCACTGGCCCATGTGGGAATTGAACTGGCAACCTTCAGAGTTAGGAGCATGGAGCTCTAACCACCTGAGCCTGTTTTAGCATAAAAGAAAATGGGGAAATTTTGAATTTGTAAAATTTAGATGTTATTAATGACTAAATTGTATGACTTAGAAATTACTATTGAGGTTTGAGGTAGAATGATTAATACTCCATTCTGTTAGATTTAATTATTTTTATATTCTAGGAGATTCAGGTGTCTGGGGATTGAAAAAAAATTTTGCTTTATTGGAGCTTTTGGAACGACTGCAGAATGGACATATTGGTCAGTATGGTGTTGCAGAAGAAGCCATTGGGATATCTGGAGAGGTATTGATTGATGAAATATTTATTGGTGAAGTATTTATTATTGGTGAAATATTTATTATAAGCATAAATTTCTACATTTAATTGAAAATACTTGCCGTTAAAAGCACAATATTACCTCACTTACTCCAGCAGGTAGGACCCCAGAACCACAACTTTTCATTACATTACAGTTCTTAAGGCAACAATGCTTCCAATAGAACAGAAGTAAAACTGAAACTTGAACTCGCTGAAAATACTATGTCCAAACTATGTTTTGTGTATAAACTTGTCTCTTTATTATAGTTAGTTCTATCTAAGGGTAAAGTGAAAGAGTAAAAAGATTATGGAAGAGTAAGAATACTCTTACTCTTACTTTAAGAGCTATATTAAAGCAAAGGATGCAAAAGTGAAAGCAATCAACAATAAAGCACAAAGAAAGAGGAACTGCACGAAGGAGGCAATTTAGTGTAGAGGTAAAATGCCTTAAAGATACCAGTGCCTCTTGAAGGAGTTTCTACTGGTAAATATCTTCATGAGAAGGATAAATTATTTGTAGGTGTATTCTCTTCATCCAGATGGGTAAATAACCAATAAATATTAGAAAGAAGTATGCTAACACAGGTTAAAATATATTTTTCACGCTTAAAGAGTTGTCTGCATAGCTTATAGACTGTTCTGGATATAAGAATAGATGTAGTAAATAATAGTTAATGATTTTGGTGATCAACTTTAAAACCATATACTTAATATCACGGAAAAAATACCAGATTGATTTCCATTTCTCTTTTATTAGGTCATGATTTCTTTATGTATAGTGAGTTAGTGAAATGAATTTCAAACTGAAGCATTGTTTTTTGAGATTTTTTCAGTTCTTTCACATGCTATATCTTTTACCTGTATTTCAAAAGACATTAGAATATTGTCTAATGTTGATCTTGTAAATTGTTTGTCAGGTCTAGAAAATAGAAGTCATGAATTTTTTATTTTACATATGCACATCTCTCATTGCAAACAAAATGGTTAGCTTTGAGTTCCTTTTTATTTCATGTGATAGTGAATGACATCATTGATGTATTTTCTAATTTTTATTTCTGGAAAAATTTATGCCAAATCTCTCCCTTTCCAATTATGGCCTTTTAATATTCACCAAAAATTTCCAAAGTATTCTTGATTATCTGACATGTAAAACTTTCCAACTTGAAATGCTGTTTAGTAATTCATGAAACTTATAAATAATATGTAAAAGCTTACGTATAACAGGTTATTTATTTATTTTTAATTGATTAAATCATTGACTTTCGACCAGAACTGTGCAATGGACTCACCTGTGGAGCTTTAGAAAAAAATACACAAGTTCAGTCTTTACCCTACTGAAATAAGTATTTGCCAGGTTGAAGTCTTGGAATCCATATTTTTAAAGCTTCCCAGCGAATTCTGATGCACACGCCTGGTTATCTAAATAGCACTGGTGCTTCTCTTCTTCCTATACGTCATCATGACAAATAATATTTAAAGCAGTGGGTGTGTATTTAATATTAGCTTTTTTAGTCTTTAAAAAAGACTTCTAACCTCTATTGTTCAATTTCTTTGTGTAAAGTGAGGGGATTTCACGGCAGATATCTTTGTACTGATTGTGAATCTATGAGAATAGTTTTATTTTTGGCTTCAAATTCACAGTATATATTGATAATCAATTTTGGGAATAGTTTCTCACCTGTAGAAATGAATACTTTCTCAGGTGAGTAGCAAATGACTTTTGTACTTAATTACTAGTATATTTTCAGAAATAAAGACTGGTTAGTTAAAAAAAGAGATTATGGGCTTTAGTATTTCAAAATTTGTTATGTTACAGTGATTGGGGTTCAGCATTAAGACATTCATTTTTTGTTCATCAGAGCATCATTCGTTGCGATGAAGATGAAGCTCACGTTGCCTCTGTATATTGCACTGTATGTGCAACTCACCTGTGCTCAGAGTGTTCCCAAGGTACTCATTCTACAAAGACATTAGCCAAGCATAGGCGAGTGCCTCTAGCTGATAAACCTCATGAGAAAACCATGTGCTCTCAGCATCAGGTGCATGCCATTGAGTTTGTTTGCTTGGAAGAAGGCTGTCAAACTAGCCCACTTATGTGCTGTGTCTGCAAAGAATATGGAAAACACCAAGGTCACAAGGTATGAATATAATTAAAGTGGATGACTCTACCGACTTTACCAGCCCTCCATTTGTTTCCATTGACTTGGTTCTTTATGTTAAAAGCAGGGATTTAAGAAGGATTAAGTGATGAATGAGTTGAGCTTGATAACTTCAAAAGAAATGAGAGATTTATTTTCTGAATAACAATAATTCAGAGAGGCCTCATGATTCTTTCTTTACTGAAAAATAGCTTTCCAGAGGAAACAAAGTTCTTTGTGTGCGTTTTCATAATGAACTGTATTGTTTTAACAATATTTATGTCTACAATATTTATGTCTACTGCTTATGATAAAATTTGACAGAGAGTCTCTTGGGTTCTCATTTAGAGATAAATGAACTTCCAAATTTTAAATTATTTCTTTGCAGGATAAACAGTTTTTGCATGAAAGCAAATTAGTATTTTGTATGCTGTGCTTTTCTGTAAATGTGTTATAAAAACCACTTGAGGCTGATGCTGTTTTTTATTAATAGGAGTGATTTAAATAACTATTTATATCATTAATCAATACTATGGGTTCTTTTGTATAATTATGTTGCATTTTGTAGCATTCAGTATTGGAACCAGAAGCTAACCAGATCCGAGCATCAATTTTAGATATGGCTCATTGCATACGGACCTTCACTGAGGAAATATCAGATTATTCCAGAAAATTAGTTGGAATCGTTCAGCATATTGAAGGAGGAGAACAAATAGTGGAAGATGGGATTGGCATGGCTCACACAGAGCATGTATGGATTTTTCTTTCTTCTTTACCTTTTTGCTCTTTTTCCTTATTAGCTTTAACCTCCTAGTCTTTATTGAGCAATTGAACTGTGCCAGTACTGCACTAATCACTGCAAATAATTCTTTTAAAAAGTGTCTGTCTTCATGGAATTTATAATCCGTCATGGAAAAGAGACAGTTTCAAGGATGGTAACTTTATTTTGTGGGAGCAGTACAGGATGCCTTGGCAGTGCATAAGAGGGGCAGTAGTTTAGGTGAGTCAGGTAAGACGTAATATCTAAACTGAGATTAGAAGGGATTTAGGCAGGGAGAAGAGTGGGGTGGGGAATGAGTTGTCCCAGACAGGGAAGCATCTGTTAAAATGGATAGTTAACTGGGAGGGTCAGGCCTGATGTCTATTTCTACTTTGCCCAGCTGGGCACTAATTGGGGGAGAAGGAAGAGTTTTGGGAGGGAATAATGGGACCAAGCTGATAGATTTAATTTAGAAGTAGAATTATTATTCCTGTAAAATAATGCAGGGGAGACCCCTCCAGTGAATTAGAGAGTTGGGAAGGCAGTGTGTTTAACTTTTAAGAAATTGGCTATGAAGAGAACAAGGAAGGAACTATGGTGGTAATTGTAGTTGCTTTTTAAAATTGAATTATAGAGAAAGGAATCTTTTTAGATGGGAATATAAAATACAGGGACAGACGAAATGTAATGTTTTTCTTTGGTAACCAAACAAATTTAAAGCTAAGTCACTGAGGAATAATGTTAGAACTGCTCTATCAAAACCAGTAGTCATTAGCCACATGTGGCTATTTACGTTTAAATTATTTAAAAATTAAATACAAAAATTTGAATTTAGTTCTTCAGTTTCACTAGCTACATTTCAAGTACACTTCAAGTACCTGAAGCTAGTGACGACTGTATTGGACAGCACAGCTATAGAACATGGCCATCTTCACAGAAAGTACTGTTGGATATTGTGCTAGAGTGGAAATATTTTATTCCTTCTCTCGGCAAATATTGACCAATACCAACTGCTAGACACTGTTATAGCACTGTTCTTGCTGAGGAGACACCACTGTACAAGTCAGAAAGCTCTGCTTTTGCAGACTTGACATTCTACTGTGAGGAGAGGGACGATAAGTAAGTAAAATCCTTATGGCAGAAGTATGTTAGGTGCTTTGGAGAAAAACAAGGGAAACAGGGAGTGCACATTTATAATGGAGTATTCAAGGACAGATTCCTGAGAAGGGGACATTGAGCAAAGACCTAACGGAGATGCGAAAGAGAACCATGCAAATATTTTGGAGAAGAGCATTCCAGGCAGAGAAAAATGCAAGTGCAAACAGGCCCTGAAGTAGGAATATGCCTCCTGTGCTTAAGAAACTGAGGAGGCAAGTGTAGCTAGAATAGAATGACTGAGGAGGGCCATAGCAAGAGTTGAAGTCAGAAGGGGCCTTATGTAGGCACTTGCTCTGCTTTCCACCAGGGACGCTCTCCCTCAAGATACTTGTGTGCTTCCCTCTCTTACCTCCTTCAGCTCTTTGCTCAGATGTGCCTTTTGCAGGGAGTCTGTCCTTGAACACCCCATATAAAGGACTCTGGCATTTACTCTGAGAGGAATGGGAAACCACTGAAGAGTTTTGAGCAAAAGAAAAATTATCTTTCTGACCTACCATTTTAGTAGGATCAGTCTGGCTGCTGGGTTGAGAATACATTGTAGAGGGGGATGGTACCTAGTGAGACCAATTAGAAGACTGTTAGAATAACCAGGTGAGAAATGGTAGTGGCTTGGATCAGGTCGATAGAAGTGGAAGTGCTGAGTCATGAGTAGATTCTGGATATATTCTGGAGTCCACAGAATTTGCTGAGGGACGAGTTTTGGGATACGAAAGAGTTGTGTTAAAGATGACTCCAATTTTTTTGTCTTGAACAACCTGGAGGATGGAGTTGCCATTTATTGAGATGGAAGAAACTAGGTTTGGGGTTGGGAGAGACTGGAGATTAGGTATTCCATTTTGCTTGAGATGCCATTTAAAAAGTGTAATATCCAAAGACTGTGGTTAAGGGGAAATATCTAGTGTGGAGATACAAATTTTAGAACTTTTAAGGATATAGATGGTATTTAAATATTTATTATTTCACATACACAGTCTTTGTTATGGTTACAGTTGTTTAAAAATTATTTTTTAATTAAATTTGTTGGGGCAATAAAACGTTTTTATTTCCTTAGGTACCAGGTACTGCGGAGAATGCCCGGTCATGTGTCCGAGCTTATTTTTCTGATCTGCATGAAACTCTGTGTCGTCAAGAAGAAATGGCTCTAAGTGTTGTTGATGCTCATGTTCGAGAAAAACTGATTTGGCTCAGACAGCAACAAGAAGATATGACTATTTTATTGTCCCAGGTTTCAACAGCCTGTCTGCATTGTGAAAAGACTTTACAACAGGTAGGTAGTTTAAACATAGGAAGGACATAGTTTAAGAAGGAGGATTTGTCAGGTTAAGTAGATAATTACCAGAGGTACACACTAATGTGTTTTATCACTTTAATAAATATTTGTATATTATTGTATGTAACTGTATACATTGACATTGAGATTAGGATCTCTAACCTTGAATTGCTCCACCAGCCCTGTCAGTGTCTTCTCCTTCATGTGCCCTCCCAACCATAAAACCATTGGTTCTAGAATCGAACTTCTTGTCATTCTTCAGTCATGCCAAGCCCTTTTATTCTTCATTGCCAAGCATGTAGTATTGTTTCTGCTTAGTTGGCTTATATCTCCCTCTTCTGATAGTGGAAAGCCTTCTTCAAAGGCTAGCTCAAATATTTGCTATTCTTTGAAGCTCTCTCTTCCTTATTCTTTTTATTTTTGGGTGGAGGGTGTGAGGGGGAATTGTCTCTTCTAACCTGTACCTATCTCTGTTCTAGTTCAGTGGTTGGTTGTTAACTTTGATCACAGCAAACCTGTTTTTTGATGGTTGTGGTATCATAAGCAATTTATTACCCAGTCTGCAGATAACGTACTTTTTAAATAAAGGTTTTTCTAACAAAAATGTCAGTCTTACTCATTTCTGTTTTGCATTTGCATTCATGAGTGGGCAATGTAAGGCTGCAGTCTATCTTATCTTTACTGATATATTGATAATAATTGTGTTGATTTCAATTCATTGTAGAGCTAAACGGTTTTTTTTTTTGACATTTTAATTTGTTTTTTACTTTATTGGGGAACAGTGTGTACTTCCAGGACTTTTTTTTTCAAAGTCAAGTTGTTGTCCTTCAATCTTAGTTGTGGAGGGTTCCGGTCAGCTTCAAGTTGTTGTCCTTTCAATCTTAGTTGTAGAGGGCGAGGGCGCAGCTCAGCTCCATGTCCAGTTGCTGTTTCTAGTTGCAGGGGCGCAGCCCACCATCCCTTGCGGGAGTCGAACCGGCAACCTTGTGGTTCAGAGGACGCGCTCCAACCAACTGAGCCATCTGGGAGGCAGCTCAGCTCAAGGTGCCGTGTTCAATCTTAGTTGCAGGGGGCTCTGCCCACCATCCCTTGCCAGAGTCGAGGAATCAAACTGGCAACCTTGTGGTTGAGAGCCCACTGGCCCATGTGGGAATCGAACCGGCAGCCTTCGGAGTTAGGAGCACGGAGCTCTAACGACTGAGCCACCGGGCTGGCCCATGTAGAGCTAAACTTTTTACCATTGTAGAGTTTTTTTCTCTTAAATGAAATATCTGATTAGACTTCTATTAATGTGGCCAGGCTGTAACCACACAGTCTTAGCTGTCATGTAGTCCTTATCACATTGAATTATAGTAATTGATGTATGTGGTCCTATTCTTGTCTTCTGTTTTGGAATGTTGGGACTGGAACTCTAGAAACCACACATCTGCTTTGCCAGCTGGCTCCATGTTAGTTTAGCCTCTGCCAATAAGAGACAGTAGAGAGAGACTGGAATGTGGAAATGGTTTCCCATTTGCTTGGGGATACCACCATTCTGAGATATCTGAGTTTGGGCTCTGTGGGTCCCCACCTGTAACTTTCTAAGTTTTAATCTAGCATCTCCCTGTTATTCCCCCCAGCCCTGGGTGTGGTAGCTATAATTATGCCTAGTTAACAGTTGTTCACATTAAGTTTTTTTCTGTTCACGTAATTGCTATGGGTTTTGTCTCCTGATTTGAACCTGAATGATACAGTATGCATATTTGTCCTAGATGTTGATGAGATGAACTTGTTTATCTTTGTAGCTCTAAATTCTTTGTATCTGGATAGAAAGAACTTAAATACTTGTTCAGATGGGTAAGTAAGCCACACAGCAAAATCTAAATGGATTAAATCATATTTACTTGAAAACTTCATAGTATTTTTATATTTACTTTATTAAAAAGTATGTTCGTAGTTCCTGAAATATTTGGAAGTATGTTAGAGTTTCTGAAGAATTGTGTTGAAGTGGCTGATAATGATGTGGTATTATCTCACTATGTTAATGTTAATGAAATTGGGGTCTTTGATTCATTCTTCATATGGACCTGTTAGTTTTGTTCTGGTTTTTGGCCAGAGAACCTTAACTCCAACCAATATTCTTAAAGTTCCTGCTGCAGAGATAATTGAACAGAGGAATGAATGGAACATCACACATTTATTACCAAATTTGAGAATAAAACTTAATCATCCCTCCCCTCCAAGTTCAAGGCATGATGCTGAATGGTGAGGATTTGTTTACTCATTGAGCAAATGTGTATTGAGTGCCTACTAGCTGCCATGTACATTCTAAGTACATGTGATATATCAGTAAACAAAACAAGCAAAAAGCCGTAATCTTGTATAATTAGTGGTCTAACAAGAAGACAATAAACCATAACCATATAAATAAGTAAATTATATGGTATATGAAAAAGTCATAAGACCTAAGGAAAAAAGAAAAGTGTGGAGGCACAGCAGATTGTGTTATTAATCAGGGTCGGGTTATTGAGAGAAAGTGACACTCGAGCAAAGACTCAGAGGAAGAAGTGAAGGAATTAATTCAAGCCCTACTGGGAGGAAGGACATTACAGCCTAGGAAATGGTTAGAGCAAAAACCCGAGGGTAGCATGCCTGGTGTCATGTCTGGTGTGTTTGAGGAACAGAGAAAGAGGTCACGGTGGTGAAGGAGCAGGTAATGAAAGCTGAAATCAGAGGTAAGAGGTAAGAAGGAAGGACTTCAACTTTTACCAACTGGAATGGGGAAACCATTGTGGAGTTTTGAGCACAAGAATGACTTGATTATACTTTTGAAAAGGATCATTTAGCTGATGTGTAAAAACTAGGTTGAAGGAGGACAAAGATGGAAGGAGTTTATTGCTTAGCAGGCCGTTGTAGGATTCCAAGTGAGAGAGAATACTTGAATAGTGGGGGATAGAAGTGCCCAGATTCTGGATATCTGATAGGATTTGTTGACAGATCGTATGTGGGGCGTTAGGGAGGAGAAGGCAAGACTGGCTTCAAGGTTTTTGTTCTGAGCAACTGGAACAATGCAATTGCTATCAACTAATGTGAATATGCAACAGTGATCAAAAACCAATACCACCCCTGCTCTCATGGAACTTACATATTGTTGGGAGATCTCTGTGTTATGAAGAATAAATCGGCGTATGTATTGAATATCTGGAATAATATTTAAGAAACTGGAAAGTGCTTGACTTTCGAGGAAAGGACCTGGAGATCTAGAGTGAGAGGGAGGCTTGTCAGTTTGACCTGTAGTCTTTTTAAAGTTTTAAACCAATACATGTATATCTTAAATTATTTTAAAAACATTTTATAGAAGTACAACATACATCCAGAAATGTGTTCTTAAGTGACTGACTGAATTTTCAGACTGGACATTACTATATAACCAGTACCCAGATCAAGTGATAGGACATTACCAGCACCCCAAAAACCCCTCAGGCTCCCTTCTGGTAACTACATGCCTTTTCCCCCAAAGATAAACCGCTATCCTGATTTCTAATGCATACTTTATTTTTGCCTATTTTGGTAATTAATATAAATGAATCGTACAGTATGAAGTCTTCATGTCATTTTTTCTTTTACTCTGTATTATGTTTGTAAAATTCATATCACATCGAATTGTGGTCCATTCTCATAAGTGGTATATTATGTTGCATTTGTGAATATACCACTGCTTATTTATTCATTCTTTTGTTGATATGTTCTTAAATTATATATTAATCAAATTTACATTTAAGCTAATTCTGAATACAGTAATGTTGAAAGAGGTTTTCTTGAGTTTTGATGATACCTCTTTTTTCCTTATTTCTTTAACATGTTTATAAGAAATACTGTCTTCTCTTTCCTAGGATGATTGTAGAGTTGTCTTGGCAAAACAAGAAATTACAAGGTTACTGGAAACATTGCAGAAACAGCAACAGCAGTTTACAGAGGTTGCAGATCACATTCAATTGGATGCCAGCATCCCTGTGACTTTTACAAAGGTAATGTACTGTACTTCATTTTTAGGTTTGTTTCGTGACAGATCATAATTGTTTACATTCCATGATAATCAGCTTGAAAAGATAAGTAAGGAATTCATGAATCATAGGTTTAAAAAAAACAATAAGCTTTTATTAGGAAAGTAAAGAGTGGTATAAGGAATCTCCCTGTACCCATCACTCACTTTAACACTGAAAAACTTTTAATTCCATCTCCCCCTTACCCATACCCCTTTCTATCTGCAGTCTCCCAGGTTATTTTGAAATAAAGGCCAACACATTTTATCCCAACACCATATCATTTCATCTATGAAATATTTTTGTGTATATTTCTAAAAGGTAGACTGTTTTAAAAAACAACAAAATACCGCTATCACAACTAAAATATTAAATAACAAATAATATCCATTATCCAGTTAGTATGCAAATTTCCCAGATTGTTAAAAAAATTTTTTTTTAAGTTCCTTTTTTGAGGCAGAATCCAAACAAGGGCTGTATATATTTTGGTCTCTTTTAAAGTGGATCCCCCGTAATTTAAAAATTTGTGTGTTCCATTTTGCTTTCTATTTTTAGGGACTTTTTTTTTTTAATTTAATGTTTGTTTGTAATTATGTGAAACATTTACATGATCCAGAGTCAAATCTATAACGCAAGGTTCATTCAGAGCAGCTTAGCTTCCATCCCTGACCCCTCTACCTTTTTTCTCCCTTCCTCATAGTAACTGATTAAGAATTTTTTCTTAGTTTTATTTATCATTTAAAAAAGTATAGAGAAATATTTTTATATATTTATTTGCACACTCTCTACATTTAAAGGTAGAATACCTTACATATTTCTGCACCATGCCCTTTTCACTTAAGTGTATGTCCTGGAGAACAAAGTATACAGTGACATTTTCTGTTCCTTTTTTACAGTTGCAACATACTTTGTTGTGAGGATGTACCACTTCTTTTTTTATTGTGGCAAAAAACACATAATATAAAATTTACCATCTTAACCATTTTTAAGTGCACAGTTAAGTATGTTCAAATTGTATGAAACAGGTCTCCAGAAATTTTTCATCTTGCAAACTGAAACTCTATACCTTATAAACAGTAACTCCCTTTTCCCGCCACCTGACCAGCTCCTGATAACCACTATTCTACTTTCTGCTTCTTTGCTTTTGACTACCCTAAATAGCTCATGTAAGTGGAATCATACAATGTTTATCTTTGTGTGACTGGCTTATTTCATTTAGCATGATGTCCTCAAAGTTCATCTATGTCATAGCATGTAACAGAATTTCATTGAGTTTTAAGACTAAATAATATTCCATTGTTTGTATATATCACATTTTGTTTATCCATTCATCCATCGAAGGACATTAGGGTTACTCCCACCTCTTGGCTATTGTGAATAGTGCTGTTATGAACATGGGTGTGCAAATATCTCTTTGAAACCTTGCGTTCAATTCTTTTGGATATATATCCAGAAGTGGGATTACTGGATCATATGGTAGCTCTATTTTTAATTTTCTAAGGAAATGCCATACTGTTTTCCATAGTGGTTGTACCATATTATAATCCCAGCAACAGTGCACAAGAGTTCTAATTTCTCTACATTTTTTACCAACACTTTTTTTTTTGATAGTTGCCATCCTAATTGGTGTGTGGTGATAGCTCATTGTAGTTTTGATTTGCATTTCTCTGATGATTACTGATGTTGAGCATCTTTTCTTACGCTTCTTGGCCATCTTATATCTTCTTTAGAGAAATTTTGTACAAGTCCTTTGCCTATTTTTTTATTGAGTTACTTGATTTTTTTGTCAAATTGTAGGAATTTTCTTATATATTCTGGGTATGAATCCATTATCAATCCATTGCAAATATTTTCTCCCAATCCTTAGGTTGCTCCTTCACTCTGTCGACTGTCCTTTGATTCAAAAAGTTTTTAAGATTGGTATAGTCCCATTTGTCTGTTTTTGCTTTTGCTGAGTGTACTTTTAGTGTCACATCTAGGACTTCTCAAATCTTTTCTGGGGTGTATTTTCTCTGGGTTTGTGTGTGTGCTTTTATTTTTCTTAAATTCTCTAAGCTGCTTGCCCCTACATTTTCTCAGAAACTAGCAATCTCTCATTCTCCATGGTGTCTCCCTGTGCAACTGCAGCTCCAACCTGCCATGTTCTTGCCTCTTTCTAGTGGCTTTCAAATTATGCCACTAGTCTCTAAGAGGTCCAAGTCAGGTAAGACAGAAACCAGTCCCTAGGGCAGACCCCAGAGAAGCCAGAACATTGGACGCTTAATCCATTCTTTTGTTTCATCCCTAGGAAGAAATGCGGTATGGGAGCTTTCCTCCTGGCTGTGCCAGGTCGGGGCAGGGGCTAAAATGTGTGTGCAAAATTCTGTGAATTTTCCTACCCATTTTGGTGGAATCCCTTCCTACTTTTATGGTATCCGGGTTGCTGTAGCTTTTCAACTTGTCTCTAGAGTTCTCACAAAGGTATTCAGGTCCACATATTTTTTCTGAGGGTCAGGACTGTACTGAAGATACGGATGGTAGTTGAAGCACATGGAGTAAATGAGAATACATAGAATGAGAAGCAGGCCTCATATAGATTCTCAAAAATACCAACATTGGGCTGGCCCGGTGGCTCAGGCGGTTAGAGCTCCATGCTCCTAACTCCGAATGCTGCCGGTTCGATTCCCACATGGGCCAGTGGGCTCTCAACCACAAGGTTGCCGGTTCGACTCCCGCAAGGGATGGTGGGCTGCGCCCCCTGCAACTAACAATAGCAATTGGACCTGGAGCTGAGCTGCACCCTCCACAACTGAGACTGAAAGGACAACAACTTGAAGCTGAACAGAACCCTCCACAACTAAGATTGAAAGGACAACAACTTGACTTGGAAAAAAGTCCTGGAAGTACGCACTGTTCCCCAATAAAGTCCTGTTCCCCTTCCCCAATAAAATCTAAAACAAACAAACAAACAAAAAAACGAATATTAAAGAGGTAGATAAAAGGAAAACGAGAGGGAGCATCTAAAAAGGTAGAATGAAAACTAGGAAACTTTTGTATCATAAAAGCCAAGAAAAAAGTGCTAAAACAAGGAGGCAAAATGATAATTGATGACACTTATATAGCAGTTATTATATGCCAGGAACTGTTGTAAGGACTTTTATATGTATTGTTAAAAATTAATACTTGCAAAAATCCTGTAAGTTTGGTACTATTTTCATCCTCATTTTATAGATGTGGGAAGTGAAGTATAGAGGTCATGCAGCTAGTAATATATATACAAGTATGTTTATTGCAAGTATGTTTATTATTTGTAATATTAAAAAATCAGAGCTAACCTAACATCTGTCAATTGGAGATTGGTTAAATTGTGGTTTATGAAATATAATGAAACAAAAGAAAAAGGTAGTTCGTTATGTTTTGAAATGAAAGGATTCCATAATATACTGTTGAGTGTAAAAGTTACTGTTTCCCTGAAAATAAGACCTAGCCAGACCATCAGCTCTAATGCGTCTTTTGGAGCAAAAATTAATATAAGACCAGGTATTATATTCATTATATATTATATAAGACCCAGTCTCATATTAAAATATATTAAGACTATATATTAGACTATAAAATAAGACTAAATATATTATATAAGACCCAGTCTTATTTTAATATTTTTTAATATAAGACTGGGTCTTATATTAATTTTTGCTCCAAAAGATGCACGAGAGCTGATGGTCCGGCTAGGTCTTATATTTGGGGAAACACGGTAGTTGCAATATGTATGGTTTTTTATTAATTTAATTGTTTTTAAAAGTGTATTTGTTTTGTTTGTATATATTAACCAGTATGTGCATAGCAAAGTGGAGAGATATACATGAAATTGTTAACTAGATATTTCTGGGAAGAGCAGCAATTTTCATTTTTAATTAATATATTTATTAATATATTTAGCACAACATAAAGATCTTATTTAAAGAAGATTGAATTGAGCTAGAAAACCTGGTAAAATTAAGTGGGTGTATTTTTCTTTATTTACTTGTATATAAAAAGTAGTCCGTTTTACTTAAGGGATTTAACAATAATAAGTGATTGTTTTCTCTGAGAAGATCAGATTCAGGGTATTTTAGGGACTACAACTCAGATTTCAGTTGGTTGAGGGATGAGTAGGAGAGAAGGCAATAATTAACCGAGACATTTTATTTTTAAAAAAGTGTAACTCCTAAGGCTTTCTAACTCCATATCAAAATTAAAAGTTTTTTTTTTGTTTTGTTGTTTTTAAATTGTAGGACAATAGAGTTCACATTGGACCAAAAATGGAAATTCGAGTTGTTACATTAGGATTAGACGGTGCTGGAAAAACTACAATTTTGTTTAAGTTAAAGCAGGATGAGTTTATGCAGCCTATTCCAACAATTGGTAAGTATGAGTATTGCTTTTTACCTTAATAGACGTTTTATGGACAAAACCTAGCTTACAGCTGAGTTCTTTAGGTCTTGTTTTATGCCATTTTGGGATGGAGATGGGCTTTTTTCTGGCTCTGAGACACCAACGATTCAGAGGAAAAATGATAGATTCAGTGGCTGTGGGGTTGAAATGGGGATTGTGGGATAGTAAGGAAAAGAGTATTGGTAAGACAATTGGAAGGAATAAATTGGTGACCCTGGCTGAGGGTTAAGGGTGAGGGGGTAGCAGTAGTGCAGAGTTGGCAGGAACCTGGGTTTCCAGGTCCCATGGACCCTGGTAGAGATTTAGACGGCTAACAGCTGATGAAGGTATAGTCTCCTTGTGTGGGTTTATTAGGAATGGAGTTGTTTGGGCAGCAGTAGATACTGCTGTATGAAGATAATTTGTAAGTGACAACTATAATATAAACAAGAGGTTGCCTTGTGTTTGGTGTGTCATTCACTGTAGATATAAGTTCAGCATTAAAGTGACTTTTTTTTTAACAACAGGTTTTAATGTGGAAACTGTAGAATATAAAAATCTAAAGTTCACTATTTGGGATGTAGGTGGAAAACACAAATTAAGACCATTGTGGAAACATTATTACCTCAATACCCAAGGTAAGAGGCAAAAATGACATCTTAATTTTTCAGATTTTTAGGATGCTACTTTTCAGTATATTGATTTAATTAGTAAAGTTGACACTTAAGCTTTGATTAAATACTGATTATACCTTTAAATATGGGAGGCCAGCCACACATAATTTAAAAAAATGAAAGTAGAAAGACTGGGATATATACTTGGGTATCATAATTACAGCATAAAAACAATACCTAGCTTATATATGTGGGCAGTTAACAGTACTTACCTCTCTCTGCTCTTAACAGTTAATTATTAGTGTTTATGTGAATATGATCACTGGCAACATTGTGGAGTATTGTACTATTTGTGGTATATGGTTCTGCTCATTTCAGTTCAACATTTATCCCATTATAATATCTCAATAGCTCCATTTCCATTTATCATTGTTATCTGCGGAAGAACCTACAGTGGTATGCTTTTGACCAAAATGTTTTACATCACATATATTCCATCTAGAATTTATTAACCTTTGGCACCCATTTTACACTTTTGCCTCCTATACCCCAAAATGAAGCTTACATTTATTGCCACCTGTTCCATTTGCCATTCTACTTTCCATTTAGAAGAGAAACTAGATAATTGTTTTTATTTTAGGGCTTTTGTTGTTTAGTATGAGCTAATGATTAATGGCAAAAAAAAAATGGCATTTTGATCATGAGGAAAGGTTGAAAGTCTGTGGATGTTTAGCTACCATAAAGTAGCTGGAAAGATTTTAGAAGAGTATTAATTCAATAGATATTTATGTTTCTGCTGTGTGTTTTGAGTAGTCTATGTGGAAAGTGCTCTCCTAGGCACCTAAAGAGAGTGCTTTGGAGAGATAAAGATGGTGATTTATTTTTAAAGGACTATCTTTTGGTAAAAGAAGTAATCAAAAGACAAGTAGCATCAGTAGGTAGATCACAAGAAGTACATTTTCATTAATTAAAATATTGATATACACAACTTATGTTTGGTAGAGCAAGTGTTATAGATACTGTTGTAGATGGGAATTGAAAGCTGAAAAATACGTGAACTACTTGAGATCATACCATTAATTACTGCTAGGTGCTCCTATAAGAATGAGCAGCCTTTCTGTGAAAATAGTGATGGTAGACTATCCAAAATGTAGTAATGAGAGCATTAAAATATTTGGTCCATTTACTGAAAGTAACAGGTGACTAACTGAATATTTTTATCGTTTTTTTGGTAGCTGTTGTATTTGTTGTTGATAGCAGTCATAGAGACAGAGTGAGTGAAGCACACAGTGAACTTGCAAAGTTGTTAACGGAAAAGGAACTCCGAGATGCTTTGCTCCTGATTTTTGCTAACAAACAGGTAACCCATCTGTATTTCAGAATACTTACTTTAGTAGTTTTGTGCATTCCATATCATAAGGTAGTTGGAATGATTTCAAGGGAAATAATTAGTAGATATTAATGAAGTTTCTGCTGTGTCTTGAGTGCAATCTATGTGGAGAGTGCTGTGCTTGGTACCTTGGAGTATACTAAAAGAAACAAAGTAGTTGATGCTCACCAGAAACTCCCATGTATTAGGTTGGTGCAAAAGTAATTGCGGTTTAAAAGGTTAATAATTGCAAAAACCGCAATTACTTTTGCACCAACCTAATATGTATATGAGTAAATGTGTAAGTGAATCTATATGAGATTCTAATACAAAAAAATGGTAACTTCAGTAATATTAACAAAGTGTTATGGGAAATGAAGAGAGTAGTTCTAAAGGTGGCATCTTGGATGATTTGTGAAAAGTAGGATTAGAGTTGAAATTATAAGTTAAAAATACAGATAAGACTTCGAGTCAGTATGTGAAAGAAAGAATATTGTAACCAGAGATAATTTATACACACACACACACACACACACCACACACAACTATATCTGTCTGTACACATAGCTATAAATATATATATATATATATATATATATACACACACACACACACATATATACATATAACGGGGGTGCCAAAAACATGTACACATTTTAAGAGACGTTATTTGTGTATTACTTTTCGAAGTTGAGTTGAATTACTGTAGCAATGTGTAGTATGATGTTTGCTCAAAAGATGGCGTTAATCAAATGAATGCGAGCATCACCATGCGACAGGCAGGACAGTCAAAGAAAATGGCAGAAGAATAGTTGTCGTTCGAGGAGCGCAAGACCATTTTGAAATGGTATTTGAAATTCTAGAACATTGTGGAAGTACAGTGACTATGGAGGCATATATGACAGAACCTCCAACAGGCCTAACAATTGCACGCATTTGTGATAAGTCTGAGACACATGGTGCTTTGTGTGATGTGCACAAGGGAAGATCCGGGAGGCCTCGCGCAGCAGCCAAGTCCTGCTGCTTCTGCTGTGGCGTTGGAGCGGTTTACACGCTTGCCACAGAAGTCTACTGAACAATGTTCGCTGTAATCAGAAGTATCTAGATGCTGATGGTAACTACTTTGAGCCCCTCTTGTAATTACAGAAGTCAAACGTGACTTGTAGTCATCTTTTGTTATCAGTATATATTGAGTATTACAATTTCAATAGTTTCGTCCTTTCTTAAAATGTAAATACACTTTTTTTGCACCTTTGTGGGTATGTGTGTATATATGTAATAGCACATAAGCACACAACTTCAATCTAAATGGCATAGAACTGATGAAGAAATTATGTTGCACCTACACAATTCAGATGTTAAAACTAATGTGGAAAATCTGTTTGTCCTGATAATGGAAAGACACCTATCTCCAAGAAATTTTCTGGAAAAATATGAGATTATTACTGGTGGTTGTTTCTGGGAAGTAGGGGTGTTTCGAATAGTTTAATAAACTCTTCATTATATACACCCTACATATAAGTCACTTTTCATGATATACATGTTAATTTTTCTTTTAAATTGATGCCTTATAATGACTCCAGCAGTATCATTCAGGCTGCATGGCCTTTGTTGATTTCATTCTAAGGCTATTCTTACCAATTTTATATATTATAAATAAGTAAATTATTTAATCAAAACTAAATTTTTTCCTATTCTTAATCTCAGATTACTGAAAGGTGAATCTAGGTTTTTAACTTTAGGCTTCTGCTAGAATGGTACCAACAGAATTGTATATAAATAGTAATTAGAAAAATGATATTAATAGACTGATTAAAAAAAATTCTGATGTGTATATATCTTTCAGGATGTCGCTGGAGCTCTGTCAGTAGAAGAAATCACTGAACTTCTCAGTCTTCATAAACTGTGCTGTGGCCGTAGCTGGTATATCCAGGGCTGCGACGCTCGCAGTGGTATGGGACTGTACGAAGGGTTGGACTGGCTCTCACGCCAACTTGTGGCTGCGGGAGTATTGGATGTCGCTTGATCTTTAATGCAGCAGTTGTTTCAAGTTTTGTGGTTATTTTGCACATAATATGTTGTATGGAATTCTACATCTTAAATATAGTAATTTAGGATTTGAGTATACATTTTTAAAGAGATGTACATTTGTTTTAAGTTTTCCAGATTATATGTGACCCATATATTGAGAAGTAGTTACAGAGAAAGGATAGCAGAAGGTTTATTCTTACGGACAACTGAGTGCCTAATGGAACCTCTGTGTGAAGCAAGTGAAGCATAACTGTTTCTTTAACTTGCTTTATCACTGAATTTTGGCAGTATTTAGTAGCAAAAACTGCAGTTACTTAATGAAATAGAATCTACGAACTGCAACTTCGGGTAATGGAATTACTTTTATCTTTAGTATAACAGAATACCTTTAATGCTAAGACTATAAGCTATAGAAAATTAATTTTATACAGTGTTTTATTAAAACTTTCTCCTAAAGCTTTTTGTATAAAACCCAGTGAGTCAGAATGAAATATTATCTAAATAGTCCTGATCGTCAGATTTGTACTAAACTGAAGAACAATTAATAAAACTGTGAAAGTCAGTTATGTTCTAGTTATTCTTCACTTATGAAAGACCCATTTCCAGGGCTGAATCTGGATGTGTTAGTTCCTACAGAGCTCTAAATTGGTCCTTTTACTTTTTCAACATACTTAGTTAGTAGTGTTTCTTTTTAAAATAATATTGCATCCTTAGTGAGAATGACTGTATGTGAAGTGTAGTAAGTTACACATAGAACCAGGGTTGGCTTTACATAAGTGAGAAATCAAAGTGAGAAATCAAAGTAGAAAACTACCTTTAAGAGAAGTCATTTAAATAGTGGAGAATGCTTACTACATCAATTACTATAAAATGCTTTACCCAAATAAGTGCATTTATCTAGACAATAAAACATGATGAAGGCTCTTTATGACAAGACCTTGAAAAGTTATTTAAGAGAAAAAAACACGTCTAAGGAAGGAAATGTTTAAAAAGTTTACATCACATTTATTATGCAGTGTTGTAAAAGTTTAAAATTTTTGTGCTCTTTACTGTTTTTCATTTTTAAAGGATACTTCCTTATTAATGGCAGTACAATTTATTAAACATAGCTAGATTGGGTTTTATGGATTTTTTTAATACTTTTTATATTTTAGGATAAAGTTGAATCTTAAATCTTAGTTTAGCTACTATGTGGACTTTGATGTGTGATGACAAGATGTGACGTTCAGGTGGTACTGTTTTGGTTTAATCTCTTCAAATGTATTTTTGTTTAAAAACAACAAAACTTCTAGAAAACAAAGCATTAAAAAAAGGTCCAGTGGTATGGGCAATGTGTAAATAAGTATATATAATTATGTCGTCCCTTTATTTTTCAAGTAAAAGGTCATGCTGTTACAAGTATAGTTTGTGAGTATAAGTAATACTTGTGAATTAAATTATTTAATATTTCACTGATTGCAATAACTGTGAAAAATAAAGATGGTGTTACATTTGCCTGTGAGCCCTTGAACTGTTTTCTCTACTAGGTCTAACACTAACATGTAAACTTACTTTCCTTGTAAATTATTAAGTTTATTTCACCAATTTTGTTAAACTTTGTAATTCACATTCTTAGCGTAAGTTGTGCTTAGACCTAATTGTAATGTATATAATAGTGTTTGTGATTTTTTTTTTAAGAAATATTTTTTTCAGGCTCTTACTACTATTTGTGGTTGTATTCTTTCACTAATTATGATTGTGCTAGTTCCCTCTGGGAAACATCAAATTTAAGAATGAGAGAGACATTTTAAATATATTCTATTAGGATTTACTTCCTAGCTCTGAATTTCTGTATTAAGCCTAAATATTACTGTATGATTTATATAAAGCAGGTTTTTCAAGTGTATAGCCCTGGTCTGTAATTCTGGAATGCATTATAAACACCAGAAGCCACTATTTGCATTATGCATTTGACTAGCACAGACAGCAATAAAATGTTAAAATTTTAAAGAAGTTCTATTATTCTAAAAATTCTTTTTCTTGAACCATCTATCTTGTAGTAGTGCTACTAGCCAATTCAAAGTCTTATTTGTGCTGTGGCTAGAGAAACTATAAAATAAAATAGGATAGGCTCACATGTCAAATTTGAGATGTAGTTTAAGATTTAGAAATAACTTATTCTGTATTTTTAATGTAAGTCATGTTTAAATGAGTATTGTAACTAGTGTTTTGAAAGGAGCTAAAATTTTGCATTGAGCAAAGAGGAACTCTTTTTAAATTTAACCTTGTTTCATTTGAGAACAGCATTTTAAATAACCATTTTGGAAAATGGCTTGGAAAATGTAGCTGTCGTCTGTGAACTAATATTGCTAAGAGAAAGACTTATGAAACATTGGGATACTTCTCAATTTGCAAAGTAGTAATAGGGAAGAAGATAGTGTTACCTGTTCCCTAAATGAATGAGTGAAAAGGACTAATGAATAAGCATCAGATGGTATCTTGCTAATAATTTAAAGCATGCTTAAAAAAGACATCTGGCAATTTATGTGTTTAGGTCTAATGATTACATTAAATTTGTGACATGGAATGGAAAAGTTCATTAATTGAATATGATTTTCACTCAAAACAAAATATTTTGAGGGAATGAGGCATCACCACCACTTGGTGGCAGTATTACCAAAAATTTAAGCGTGTAGGAATGAATAAATTTCTAGCTAGGTAAGTATAAACACCTAAAATTAGGAAGAAAAGGTAAATGTCACAGTGAAAAGTTATTTTATGTTCAACTTTAAGTTGTTTTTAAAAGAAGGACACAATTTTACTTTAACGTAGCACAATTTAGCATATCCTACCATTACACAAGAGTTTGTGGTACAAAATAAATAAAGGAAATAATCCTGCTGATCAATAAAAGGAAAAGTGTAAGCTGAGATTTAAAGCATAAGAATGTGAATTCCCTAAACAAGTCTGTTAAACATGTTCCTCTTTTAAGTTCTTGAAGAGTACCTCTGGAAGCTAGAAACAGTAGTTCTTAATAGTTACAAAGTAAGTTATGAGGATAAGTGAAGAAGAAAGGAAATCAATATAAGATTTTGAACACACAGTTTTATTGCTCCGATTTCTTCTAATCTCTCCATTTATTAGATGCCCAAATTTTTACTCAGTATATATTTTTTGATTGCATATTTAATAAGATATGCTATAAACTTGAGGACAGAAAAAATTAGCTACATTAGAAAAAGAATGTGAAATAGTAAGTGAATCTGTATATAAAACCAAGGACTCAGGTATTCATTTACTCAAATTCTTATATTTGAAAGAATATTTGATAATTATTAGGGCATTTAACACTTTTGACCAAAGGGACTTCCTATTTATACATGAAGTTTTACTTACCACCGCTTACTACTTAACAGTGATCAAAAGACAAAACTAATCTGCATAGAACACAAACCTTGTAAAAGAAAGGAAATAATATATACAGTCAGATCCTGGTGCCCTTTCTTTGTGGATCTGACGAAACATATGAAGGCAGAATTGGCATGTTTTAAAAAGTTAAACAAATGCATACCATTCTTATTATTTACCATGGTTTTGAGTCTCATGAGAAATTACGTATAGGAGTGCTATTTGCCTGAATTCAGTCCATTTCAATGTTTCACCTACCAGGATGAGAAATATTGCAAGAAAAAGGCAAAGTTTTTAAAAAGTGGCCTTTAATGAAAAATATAAAAATATAAAACTGCATCCTTGAAACATGATTTGTATGTTCAGCAAGTCTTAAGAGATTCCTAATGTAAAATAGTCCTGTGTTTACAATGTGTATTTTTGTTTACACAATACAATGAAACAATCAGTTTACTTGACAGTAATATTTATGATGCTGACATCCTCGTAGGGTTTATCTGTTTTGGGATTAACTTTGACATTGGAGATCCTTTGTACAACTTCCATTCCTTTAGTCACTCGTCCAAATACCGTATGCTTATTATCAAGCCAAGGCTGTGTTGGAGAACAAATGGAAAATCTTAGTAAACCCAGATTTCTTACATCACACCCTCTAGGCGAGCAAATTAAAGATGATTTAAATTTATGCTTCTTTATGTAATTAAAAAGATTTAAAATAATTTCACTTAGTAGATTTTAAGAGTGATTTCATGTTTTTAAGAAAAAAATATAAAAGCATAGTTTAATGTAGGTATCTGTATGTTTCAGACCAAAGGGAGGTGGAAAATGTTTGCTAAAGGTAAGTTTCTTTGCATGGTTTAAAGAATTAAAGCTAAAACTTTAAAATCTCTCTGCAGGAACCCTACCTGCACAATTAAGAGGCAATTTGGAATAGTTTAAGCCGCATGTGCTTTGACACTAGAGAGGAGCTCAAATGCTAGCTCTCCTATTTATTTGACCTTTGGCAAGTTACTCATGGCTCTTTATTTCTCATCTATTATTTAAAACTTGGTATACTGATACCAGAAGTATTGTGAATACTATGTGAGACTACGAGTATGTGACTGGCATATGGTAGTTATAAATATTTTTCATTCATTGCTTAGTGCTTAATTTCAAAAATTAAGTCTAATTTTTATAATATTGTGGAACTGCATAGCAGTAGAGTATATTTTTATACTGTATTCCATCAAATCCACAATGCCATGGATTACTGGTTGCATTCTGACTTCACAGATACAAAAATGTGGGGGGAAATGTCTTAAAATCAGGAATTCATATACTCTAATCTTCCCATTCTAAAAATGAGCAAACAAGCCCTGAGGTGAAATAATGTGTTTTGTGGATTGTACAAAACATTAATGGTAGCAAAGCTGACTAGAACTCAAGTATTCTAAATTACAGAAGTATTGTTTTACAAAGTAAAATCGGATTTGTTAGGTAATTTTATAATATATTTGCTAATCTAAATGGTTTTCATTTTTACATCCTGGCAGATATAAATAATGGTAGGGAATAATGCAGCTCTTTCTTCCACTGAATTGACTCTTACATCATAACTATAAACCTCTAGCTTACAGAAAATACTGTTCTACTCACCGTTGGTACTACTGTTATGAAAAACTGAGATCCATTAGTATTTGATCCAGCGTTGGCCATGCTGAGTGTATATGGTCTGTCGTGTCGTAACGTTGAATGAAATTCATCTTCAAACTCTCCTCCCCATATGCTTTCTCCTCCCATACCAGTGCCTGTTGGATCTCCTGTCTGAATCATGAAGCCCTTAACAGAAAGTATACAAAAAACATTACACTGTTGTTTTCTATAATGTATGCTTTGGAGTTCTTACGTTTGCCAAGAGTGCTTTGTATTCAGTAAAAACTTTTCATAGTTACTCCATAAAGTGATTTTGTTAAACTCTTATTAATTTATACTTTAATTTGGATGATGTATTTCCATTGCTCAACTGCTACCTAATTTCAATGATTAAAACAAAAATGCAAAGGTCTCTTCACTTATAGACATGTATTAGCTTCCCCAAAAATCTAACTAAAACCAATTAATAGTGTAAGTAAGTTTTAGCATCTGTTTAGTATTTAGGTCTTATATAATTGCTTCACTCTTCTTCCTTTCCCTAAGCACTTGGATTTTCTGGATTTCGTTTCACTAATTCCTCCAGAATACTGAAATGTGATTTTTCTCCTGCCATCTCAGACCTCTCAGTAACCAAGAACTACATCACTGCCCCACCCGTTTTATGGAATGCTGCTCAACAAAATCCTGGGCAGAGTTCATTCTGCTCTTCAGGTATTAATGGTGACATCTGGGCTCTTCTATTATTTAAATTTGTATCTTCTAGATCTAAACCTTCTCTAGCCACTAGGAACCAGTTACTTTGGCTATTGGTTTTATCTCAGCATGACCCTCTCCTCATTATCTGACCCTGTTTTCAACTGTTGACAGAATACTGCTGCATTGTTTCTAAAAAGGTAACTATGCTACTGTTTCTGTCTTTGATTCTAGATCTGATATTCATGATCGTTCTTTTGGCTTCCATAGTCCATGTTTCCTATTCCTTTCTAATAAAGTGTGAGAAACTAAGATTCCTTAGGTTTAAACCTCTTGTTATGTAATAACATACTATTCCTTGAAGCATAATATTTGCATAACTTACCTTAATTATACGGTGAAATGTATGTCCATTATAATAACCATTTCTGCTGTGAACACAGAAGTTTTCCACTGTCTTAGGGCACCTAGTAAGACATTATTTTAAAAATATGAAATCTATTCAGAACAGTTTCTTTGCAGTTCTGCTTCCTAATGGTGTTCTCAATATCTTCTGAATGTTTCAGAAGGACAGTATTTTTTTCATAACCTCTTCTAATCTGAGGACAAGCAAGAGTTGAAAGGATATATAAGCAGTTGTATAATGTTATTTTTTAATGTACCTTTAGATCAAGATTGCTTATTATTTTAGTTTGACAGAATTTAATTTCAAGGTTATCAGTTTAAAAAATAACAACCATAGCACCTTCAAATATATAATTTCTGTATATAGTGGGTTAACTTCCTAGGAAAGTTAATTTTTTAAAATAAACAATGTTATGGTACAGTGAAACATCCTCTTGTGATTAATTTTTACCTTTGGAACAGTTAAATTAGAGGTTAAAAACCAAAAATTATTTTCCTACATTTATCAAATGCTGGTAACCTTAATAGCATCACAGCTGCTTATGTCAGCTAAAAAACGAGTACACTATAATGTGCCAGACACTTTACCAAACTTCGGAGATTGAACAGTCAAGAAAACATAGTGCCTGTATTTACTAATTTTATATTACCATGAGATAACAGTGTCAGCAACCAAAAAAAAAAAAAAAAAAAAAAGAACCCAAAACACCAAATTATTCCAAAAAGCATGAAACCAACATCAGGAGGCACACCTAACCCAGACTAGATGTTCAGAGAAGGTTTCCAAGTTGAGACATGAATTATGAGTGGGAGCTGGGGAGAGATGTGTGGTTGGCAAAGGGAATAGCCTGTGCAAATGCTTCAGAGGTACAAAAAGGATACTCAACTATTGCAAATGGGATCAAGTTCAGTATGGTCAGTGTAGCAAATGAACTGAAAATGAAGAAAGATAAGCTAGGAGGGCCAGCTAATGTAGACAGCTAGGAAATCATTAAAGGATTTAGGGCAGAGAAATACAGTAAGTCCTCACTGATAGGTTCTTGGACACTGGGACTTTAATCAAAACAATGTAGAACAAACCAATTTTACCATAGGCTAATTGATATAAATGGGATAAGTTCCTACAGCTTTCTTTCTGGTCATGAAAACATCACCAAACTTCTAAATAAAGACCCAAAACACTTCTAATATTAAACATTAAAATAAATGTGAGCTATATGTACATTAAAAAAAGATTAATAAAAGAAAGGTAACTATTTCCTAACTCAATTATTCCAGTTTTGGGTAATTTTTTAATAAAAATGTTATGGTACAGTGACATATTCCTCACCAAGGACTTATTCACTGAAGTATCTCCTATATTTAATCAACTTTAAATGGCAAACACACACACTGAATATGAAGCTTTCTAAATAATATTAACTAATCTCATGGAATGGTTTAATACGTTACATCATGTAATAACTAGCTCTTTGAGCTGGGAATGGATGGGAAAAATCAAGAGAATCTTGCACGAAGTACATCAGGGAATAACAGGCTTAAGGGATTCATGGGTTCTGAGCACTTGAAATGAGATGGTCCAGGATGCTGGAACTGCCTGGTTCTTTGTTCAGTACCACAGTGTGGTATGATAAAACATCCATAGCCAATCAATAAGTACTTTTAAGTAAAGGTGTTGTAAAAGATGTCATCCTTTGCATTAAGACTAGCCAGATACTCTATTGTATTTGGTATTCTATGTTCATTTTGCAAACTTTTAAACTGTCTAAATACTTTTCTTTTTTCAATGGAAGCTCTTATGTGTTCTATTGGAATTTATTTTTATAACGTAATTTCTGGGACTAAGGAAGAGGTTAAGTAGATGTCTGGCAACTGTCAGGAAGGAAAAATAATTATCCTCTCCTTAAGGATTTGCTTTGAGAGGAAAGCCAGTTAAAAATAAGTGAGCCACAAAATTTATAGTTGTGAGGTGCAATTAACAGTAATAGTAATATATGTTTGTATATCACTTTACAGTTTACATTTACAACTTTTACATTTTGTTCTTATTTTATAAACCTGTTAAATATGTGTATATATGTATAAAAAAATTCCCATTTTCTAGTGGAATGATTATCAGAAATCTCAGGGTTGTTGCTCTATCACACATTTCAATTCTTTAAAATTTCTTAAGTCAAAATAACAAGTTTTAAGTTGCATAGTTTCTTCCAATATACACATTTACATTGGTGTTTTAAGATGACAAAAACAGTACATACTCAACAGGAAAAAGTTTGATGTGAATGTCTCCCATGCTTGTGTGGATAATCGCACTGTCTGAAACTCGTTTAGGCCCTTCAGCCTGAGTAGCTGCCATAACTTCTTCTTTAGAAGGTTTCTCATTAAAAACATCTCGGTCAGAATCTGCACTTTTGGTATCTTCTGGTTCTCGTTTGGTAAACTCAAGGAGGAAAATAAAAAGTGATTGAATGAATTAAATTTTTCATAGGGTTAACAATTATGAACAAGAAAATTTCATTTCTTAAGTTTACTAACTTCTTTAATAGCATGTTGATTCTTTAAAATAAAAAACAAATTACAAGTTATAAAAATTAATTTATGATTTTGATTAAAAAAATTCATTTCTAATGCAGTATTTGAGGAAAGTAAGAATTCACATCAGAAGAAATCCTTATTTCAGGAATTACTTCCTATTATAGGATATATAGACAGTTAAATTATTGTTATACTTATCTAATATGAAAATAATCCATATAATGAAAATGTACGATTTCAAGTAGGATTTAATATCCTTTGGGATAGAAATATTGGGGAGCTCACATTTAACAAGATGCAGTTTTATGTGAGGTACCTCTCTACTTCTGCATTCTTGCATGTCCTAACCTGCCACCTGTTGATAGCTTTTCAGTCTGGAATCTCTGGGTTTGAATTCCAGCTCTGCCATTTACTAGTTATTTGACTTTGGGGAAGTAAATTTATTTTGTCCATTTCCTCATTCTAAATGGTGATAACAGGAAGTACCTCAAAATGATACCTTGTGGAGATTAAATGAAGGGATGAAGTGCTTAGAGAACAGTTTTTACCATATAGAGGGCACTATATACATATTAATTATTATGAGCAGGACCACATGCTAGGTAGCATGAGGATTCAAAGAGCAATCAGTAATGGATCCTGACTTTTTTTTTTTTTTTTTTTTTGCAGTGCATCATCTAATATAGCTGACCCCTGAAGTCTGGAAGAAAGAATGCAAATTTTGAATGAAGTTGTAGAAATCTCACAATCCTCAGGGTATAAGGAGAATTGAGAAAAACCTTTCAGTTGTTAAAACTCTGGACTTCCCAAGGCCTGTTTCTTTTATCTAACTCTAAGTAGACATCTTTCCTCCCAAGAATGCTCTACTTGATGCCAAATGAGTTCCAGGAAGGTAAAGCTAGTGCCCCAGGCCCTCTTGCCTAATATTCCTTGATCCACTTGGACATAATCAAAAAAAAAAAAGAGAAACAACCAAGCTAGGATGTTATTGCCTTAACATCTTACTCTCCAGTTATCAAAGGAATATTAAATAATATTTACTTATATTAATTTTTAAATACCTTGATTTAGCTCACATGGGATTACTAAAGTTCAAATTTTGTAAGATTTTACTTCATGATACTGGATATGAAAAAAGTAAATCGCATACATATATATAATATATATATACATATATATACCATTTTAATTTTGCTTAAGACTATGTACATGTAATAAAACTGAAAGCTCATTCATGAAAATGTTAGCTATATAAAGACAATACGAGTCACTTATTTTTGTTTTTCTATTTCTTCAAAGCTTACAAGGAACATTTGTGATTTAATCAACATAAAAGTAAACTCTGGGGAAAGAAAAACAAAAACACAACTTGTTACTTAGGTTTTTAATAAAGTGGATGGAAATTGTATATGTTTTTAGTGTATATCAAGAATTCTCTTTTGTGATTAATTTTTACCTTCAAAACAGTTAAATTAAGGTTAAAAATATTATTTTCCTACATTTATCAAGTGCTGGTAACCTTAATAGCATCACAGCTGCTTAGAGCATATCAGCTGAATGAATGAGTATACTATAGGGGGCCAGACACTTTACCAAAATTTGTGGACTTAATAATCAAGAAAACAATGCCTGTATTTACAGATTTTATATCATCATGAGGAGATGACAATGTCAGCAACCAAAAAACAAACAAAAAACAACCAAATTATTCCAAAGAGTGTGATAGGTGACACCAACATCAGGAGGCACACCTGACCCAGACTAGATGTTCAGAGAAGGTTTCCAAGTTGAGACATGAATTATGAGTGGGAGCTGGGGAGAGATGTGTGGCTGGCAAAGGGAATAGCCTGTGCAAATGCTTCGGAGGTAAAAAAGGATACTCAACTATTGCAAATGGGATCAAGTTCAGTATGGTCAGTGTAGCAAATGAACTGAAAATGGAGAAAGATAAGCCAGGAGGGCCAGCTAATGTAGATAGCTAGGAAATCATTAAAGGATTTAGGGCAGAGAAATACAGTAAGTCCTCACTTAAGGCCATTGGTAGGTTCTTGGAAATGGACTTTAATCAAAACAATGTAGAACAAAACCAATTTTACCATAGGCTAATTGATATAAATGGGATAAGTTCCTATAGCATTCTTTCTGGTCACGAAAACATCACCAAACTTCTAAATACCCAAAAACACTTCTAATATTAAACATGGAAATAAATGTGAGCTATACCTGTGTTAAAAAAGATTAATAAAGTAGATAATTATTTTCCAACCCAATTATTCCACTTTAGGATCATGGGTAGCTGGAGCCTATCCCAGCAGCTCAGGGTAGGAATTACCCTTGGACAGGACACTACTCCATTGCAGGGTGCGCTCGCTCGCTCTCTCACACTGGGACAATTTAGACACCAATTAACCTATCGTGCATGGGATATGGGAGAAAAACAGAGTACTTGGAGAAAACCCACATAGACATGGGGAGAATGTGCAAACTCCACACTGACATTGGTCCTGGCCAAGAGTCAAATTTTTTTTCTCATCAATATTATAACGAAACGTTATTTAAGGACCCGCTGTAATCACATTCAGGCCTTAGGAAGTCTCTGACTGCAGTGAAGGAAAGAATCCGAGGGCAGGGGTCTCTAGGCTTTATGGTCATTTCTGCTTGGCTGAACAATTAGGACGATGTTACTCCTAGGTAGTTTGATTTTGAGCCCAATTTTAGTTAACATGCAAAGTACTTTTAATTCCCCCAGAAAAAAAAATTCCTCAGGAATAAACAATTCCAAGATAGCAACGTTACAGTGCAGTCAAAAGATAAAAAAAAAGAAATGTGTAGAGAAGAAAGTGTGCAAGTGTGGGGGAGATGTATTCAAGAGTAAAAACTGTAAAATAATAAAAACACAGAAGAATTTTTAAAACCCCATAGCAAAACTATTTTGGATTCAATTATTACCATAACCACTACTTCCTATCATCTTAGACAACACAAATAGTGGTAGAAGCCAGGTTGAAAAATTTTCAAAACAGGATGGAAAACAGTACAGAAATACTTAAAATCAAGTCCTAGTTAAAAATTCTACAATATTAAGATGGTATTCTGGTTGTTTAGAAAGTCTGCTATTATTGCCAACATTCTCTTCAGTTGAAAGCACAAGCTAAGAAAATAAAACTCCAACCAAACTGGAAGAAACATTAAGATCTATCTCTTAGTACTTCCACATACCATATAAAATCTATTCTTTTTGAAAGATGTGCAGACTATTGTTGGGTCAGCTTGAATATTCTGAAGAACAGGGTTTTCAGAAGCTTTCATTTCTATAGTAGTTGCAGCACGATGTTTTTTGGCTATTCCCTGGAACAAAGCCAATTGCATCACTCTAATATTTTCTTGCTTGCCTAAGATCCGCACACACCTGGAAAATACGTTTTATACAATAAAATCATCAGAATTAACTCTAATTATAACAATTATACAGATAAAAGCAGGGAATAGTTATCTTTATCTTTGTACAAAACAACTAGTGAAAGGTTCTTAAAAAGTATTTCTCAACCCCCCCCTCCAAAAAAGTTATTTAAAATTGGTAGGCAGCTATAATTTTTAGGTTAAAAAAATACAATCATTCACTCATACAGTTTTAACCTATCCCTATTATTTTAACCTATCTGCAAACCTTCAAAGATTTTGTATTGCCAAGAACTACAATACAAATTTGTTTATATGTGAGAATGTACAGCACAAGATTTTTTCTCCTTAAAATATACTTTAAGTTCTTTTTATTTACATTCAATGATAGTATCTGATTGTAGCTATTCTGTACTAAGACCAAATGGACTGTTTGTACAAAAGGCTTATTGTGGTTTCATGCATTTTAACTTCTGATTTTATGTCTAGCAGGATGTAATGCTGAATTCTGTGGTTAAAATATTTGGCAACGTTTAACATGAACCAGGCTAATTTAAATCAATAAGCAAAAGACAGACTATAACTTGTTAAAAAAAAAAAAAAACTTGAAACTATGCATATCTTCTTTCCATTTCTTTTACAAACATGAGTGGAAACTTTTTACATAAGATTATAAACAACCAAAAGACCACAGAAAAATCCAGTCAAAACATTTGGTTAAGTTTAGACATTTGGGACCATTCCACTTGTCTTGGAACAAACAAAACTCCCATTGTTTCCCCGATCGAGGAAATGGTCCCCCATAAATGCATTTTTAAAAAACAGACATCATATTAAAGCTTACCGGTTTGTTTCTACATTTATGACTTTAATGCCCAGCATTGTTCCATACAGCACAAAGTGTCCAGTTTCATCAAAAACTATATTAATTAATCTCACTGCATCCACCTTCTCCAACTCACGTTCTACAGCCATTCGTCGGCCAAACTCCATGTCTGGGAGCTGCTGCCTCATCTGCTGTAGTTCAGTAAACATCTAGGAAACAAACCATTTATTAACAAAAAAGCTACATAATAAAGGGAATGAGAATTTAAATAGAAGCAGAGTATACATGAAGAGTCACTGACAGTCTGTATACTTATGTATGTTCTTAAGGAGGATTCCAAACACTAAGCAGGAAATAAGACATCAGTAGGTTCAATCGTAAAATATATTTACACTAACTGGTTTCTCTACTTAAAACAAAACCAGTTAGTTAATATAATTACTGCTTTTCCTACAGAAACAACAATATATCTGCTGCCTTTTATAAGCTATAGACTAGCACTTTCTGATAGAAGTACAATGCAAACCACATATGTAATATGAAATTTTCAAGTAGCCACATTAAGCAAAATAAACAGGTAAAACTAATGTTTTATTCAACCCAATATATCCAAAATATTAAGCAATTTAATAAAATTGAGATAAATTACACCCTTTTCTTATATTAAAGTTTGAAATCTTGTATTTTATACTTTCAGCTGATCTTAATTTGGACTAGGTACATACCAAGTGCTTAAGAGCCACATGTGGCTAGTGGCTACTACATTGCGCAATATCGTGTTTCCCCGAAAATAAGACCTAACTGGAAAATAAGCCCTAGCATGATTTTCAGGATGACATTCCCTGAACATAAGCCCTAATATGTCTTTTGGAGCAAAACTTAATGTAAGACCCAGTCTTATTTTTGGGGAAACACAGTAGCTATGGACTATGAGGTCCTTATTCAAGGATCCTGGGGCCTGACAGACGAGTTGTATAACAAGCACTCCATTTTTGTTCAATGAATGAACTCTTATTATTTCACTAATGTATAACAATTTCATGAAATTTCAGAAAATGTTTCAAGTTATTTTGACATTGAGCACAACTACAGTTAGAATATCATTAGATAACTAGGACATAGGATAGACATGGGTGCACTGTAGTATGAAAATTTTATTTACTTTTCTTTAGAATAGTTAAAACACAATTTTCAAAATAGGGATCACATCTTAATTATTATGTACTATTACACTACAAGCCTCCCAAAAGACATGCTCTTTACATTCAGTTTTCCAGATGTTAGGACATCAAAGAGCAGAATTCAAAAGTAGCTCTCCAATGCAGATTAAAACAGGCCAGACTTAGGTCTCATCTACTTCTATACTTTTTTCATGCCTATGTTAACTGGAAATCTCCAGTTTTTTAGATACGGAAAGAACAATATACTCTGAAAATCAAAAGGCAGTATGTGTGTTAGGGAACAAACAACAAGTATTTCATAAATGTTAACCCAATGTGAGAAGCACATCAAAATCTTTTTACAGTATTCTAGCAGGGCCTCTGTAATACACAGTTGTGTGGCCATATGCAGTGATTCTGGTTAATAAATACTAAAAGATACAATTTCACACCATCCAATTAAATTTCTTATCTGTTATACTAGGACACTTAACTGGTTAGAAACCTCCCCATGTAACATGGAACTGTGAAATTCCAGTCATTGACTACTCACTAGCACTGTAACTAATTTAATTGGCATTTGCTTTTTTTTTTTTTTCAAACTCTCATTATGAATCTCAACTTCTATCATAGGCTTTACTACTGTACTGACCACTGACCTCGTAACACCTTAGTTCTGTCACTTTGACAAATGTTGAAGACAACAAAGAAGGAATGGATAGAACAGCTCAGAGTATATATGTTAAGAGATTTACTAATTTCAATCATAAAATTGATTGAGATTAAATTTATGAGACCAATCATAAAATACCCAGGGACTAGGATTTGAATATTTCTTTTCCTAAGGAATCTTGGAAGAGCTGCAAGTTGGTAGATTTTTTAAATTATACTTAAATTGAAACTAATATCTAGTTACCAGCCACCACTAAAGAAGAAAACATCATCACCAAGGTTTCTTTTCTTAAAAGCATAATAGAAAGCTATCTTCTTCCAATAAAATGAATCACGAGGATGATTTGACTAGCAAATAGAACTTTACGTTTGTCTCAAGTCACATTACTTCAGACAGATAATCTATCTAGCTTGTTACCACTTGCCACCAAATAGGAGTGTCATTTATAAGAGTGATAGAATTTCTGAAGAGTTTAATGCAAAGAATATAATGTAAACTGGTCACTACCAAGACTGTGGAATCAACAATGTAATATAGTAAACATTATCGCTACAGAGGTTCAACCCACAGATTCTCAGAGCACACCATCGGCAGAGAACCACCTGATGAAAACAGTTGATGAGACCCAAGTTTCCACAAAAAGCAGTTAACTTTGCATTGATAAAAACTATACAACTATATGCTCTAACAAATTCTTGTTAGCAGTAATTACCTGTCAGATCCTGTTCTTAATGCTGGAGATAAATAATATCATGAGCCAAAACAGATACAGGACCATAGATCAATTGCATAGTTTATTCTACTGGGAGTTGATACACATTAATCAAATAAGACCATACCAAATGCTTTAAAATAAACAGTGATATACAGTCACATAAAATAAGTTGTCCTAGGCTGAATGAACAGTGAAAAATTCCCAAAAGAATTGAGTCTGTGAGATTTGAAGGATGAGTTCAATAGGTAATGGGAGAAATGGGGGAAGGGGTTCAAAGGAGGACATGTGCTTTTAAAAGGCTGCTCTGGGTATATAGCATGGATAACAGATTAGGAGAAAGCCAGAATAGATATAAGCAGTAGGCCATGCAATAGACCAGGCAAAAAATCATGATAGGGTAGTGACAGGTATGCTGAAATGAAATGGATGGATTTAAAGCATATTTAGGCAGTAAAATTGTCAGGACTTATGAGAAATTAATAGAGGGGTAAAGAAATAGAGTTATGGAGGACTCAAATTTCTGGCTTGCGCTAGTAGATGGATGTTGATGCCATTCATGAAAACAGGGGAAAAAAGGGATAGGACCAGGTCTGTTCATAATAGAAAGCTGGAGAAATAAATCTGGGAGTAGTCAGACAGGAGTGAACAGAGTGGGAAGAGAAGGGGGCCTAGAATGAGTTTTGAGGATCTTAAGAGAATCTGCTTACAAATAAAACAAAACTGAAAAAACAGCCACATAAGTAGAACGGTAACTGGCTCAGAAGACCTTAAAGATAAACCTAGGGAAGACACTTTTGAAGAGCAACAACATAAGACAGCAGACAGCTGAATACTATCTTTAATGTACTAAGAGAAAATAACTATCAATCTAAATATCTATATTCAGAAAAATCTTTTTAGGAAATAGCACAAAATAAAGATTTTGAGAAATGTAAAATCTGAATAAATTGCACTTACACTTAGTGATTCATCAAAGACTCTCATGAGTTTTCCAGTTAAAAACCTGAAAATTCTGACTTTTCTATCAGTACCAATTGTAGCTATTTTCTTTCCATCTGGTGAAAAACATATGCTGGTTGGAAAAGCCTTGCACTTGGCAAATTCATATAAATCTGTGTCAGTTTTATATTCCCAGTTCACATTTTTTGGGAATTTATATTCATGAGGAGGCCCAGTCCAGTATTCAATCATTCCAGATTTGTCAGAAGACACTACTGCTTTGTAAACTGGGTTTAGCCGTATCTGAGTAAGAGGTGATGTATGGAGTTTGTCAAAAACATGAAGTGGCTGGTTATCTCCTCGACCATCATAAATAAAAATTTTTCCTGTACTCTTCTCAGAAGCAGCAACTGAAGATATAGCATCCCCTGGGCAATAGATCCACTCACATTGTCCAGGAAAATAGCTGAAACAGTAAAGAATTGAGGGGAAAAAAAGAGGTCAACACAAGTAAGCATCCCTCCCCATTCGCACCACCAAAAACTGTCCTGGCCAGTGATTTAGCTAGTTTTGGATTCCTTGGTCAAAAGAAGCAGAGAGATACAGAATGGAGAGGAATAACTAAGAACAGTTACTAAGTTTTCTCTTCCTGACTTCACCAATGAAATGGTAATAACTTCTGAGGAGCTATCAAACTATAGGAAGAGAACTGCATAGCAAACCATTTACTTCTCTAGGGTACATAATGAAACCTAATTAGACCTGGGCCTTAAAATATTGTGGGGCATTGCTTTTGGGATCTCTATGTCTCAATCGATGTATAACTTACTCTTAACTAGGTTAGCATGTAACAGTATACGTTACAAATCCATTCTTGAAATATTAAAGATCAAAATATTTTAGTTTTGACTATGCTCAAAAGAAAAACATTCTTATATCACACTCTCATTATTAGTAACTGGAGAGTGGGGCCCTATTCCCATATGCTTGTGGCCTTCCAAGAATAGGGAGATATCATTTCCTCTCCCCAGTTGCCAATGAAGACACAGTGTAAAACACAGAAGAGAATCCACACCAGAAACCAAACCCTTCTGGAACCTTGATCTTGGACTTTGCAGCCTCCCGACTGTGAGAAAATAAATTTCTGTTGTTTAAGCTACCCATTCTATGGTCTTTTATTATGACAGTCTAAGCAGACTAAGACAAGTCCCAAAACTGTTTCTGATAATGCTATAACTTTCAAGCTGACATTTATTTAGAAATATGTAAAGTTAGAGCTTTATCTTTAAAAAGGCATGCTTAAAACAAAGCATTAGTCTCATTATTGTGCAGTTTAACCACAAAGTTAGGGTATCACTATACTTCAAGTTTAAAATCAACAAATAACTTCAATTCCAAAAATGTGCATAAGATTTGTAAGAACACAATACCATATTACTGAAATAAGCACAACAAAGAAGTTAATTCTAGGTACCAGTAAATTAGATATGATGATCCTTCTTGTTAAGTAGTGTTAAACGGATATAAAAAATTCTTGCTATGATGCTGTTTGGAAATTTCCGCAGTGATTAATGACAAAACCCACAGCAGAAACCTCCACATAGCATCAAAACAAGAATTCACCATATCTAAATTTCCCAAAGGTACATTTTTTAATGGCATGGTAATGTATTCTGTTTAGAAATACCTATGAAATGATAGAGCTTAAATATTATTTTACTAAATTAAAAAATGTATCATTTATAAAGGACTCACCCCAGCTTTAGCATATTGATCATGTCGAAGTTCACGACATCAAACACCTTCATTGCCTTATCGTCGCCCACAGAACAGAACAACGCTCCCTCGGAGCTAACCGCAATACTCTCAATAACTCCTATTTAAATAAACGAAATTAAAACGTCAAATACCAATGAAATAAATGCACGATTCAAAGAAAAAAACACTTTAAAAGAAATGTTAACCAGTATAGTTTAAAAAAAGTCCCCCCCCCCAAAAAAAAAAAAAAAGAAAGAAAAATTTGAAATTCTTACCCAGGTGACTACGAAAATGTTTAACAAATTCAATTCCCTCTTCCACTTTTTTCCAGAACTTAACATGTCCATCATGACTGGCAGTAATAATAAAGTCGGTCCTGCATATATAAAATTGTAAAAGTTAATTTCTAAAACAAATCTATGAATCACTCAATACCCCTTAAAGCAATCATTCACTGACAATCTTTGACTCTTTTATAATAGGTTTTCAAAAAAAACCACAAATCTTCGTTTATGCAGGCCACTATATTTGGGTAGATAGAACATTGCAAATCTTGAAACTCATTTCTGGATATCACAACAGTTGGTGCTGCTAATTTTAATCTTAATTTTTAATCTTAAGAGCTAGGATTCAAATTGAGCTAGGATGTGACATTAAAAAAAAGAAATCTCACCAGGAATCACAAGACCCTGGGGTCCTTTTATGCTAAAATTACCCTATAGGCAGTCCTTTCACAAGGAAAATGTTCTATTTTTCAGAAGCTGATAAATAATTAAGTCTCAACACACTGCTTTCATACATAGCAAAATTCAACGTGTTTGTTTTATAACCTAGCCAAGGTATTTTGCTTGTTTAAACTATGAAAAAGATTTTGTACAGAATCATCTTGCCTGTAAGGTACATAAAAATAGAAACTATTTATTGAAACCTAGTATGTATCAAGTACTTGACACACATTAATTAGTCTTTACAGCAACTCTATTAGAGTGGGTATTTTTATTACCATTTTACAAATTAGAAAATAGTTTTAAAATGTTAACTGTATTTGCCCTAGGTCCATAGCTGGAGAATGGCATTCAATTATCAGATCTGCCTAACTTCAAAACCTATTCTTTCTATTATACTCTGCTGCCTTGCATTAAAAAGAGAGAGAACAAAAAACAAACAAACTTGAGAGAGTGATAGCAATGCTAGTCCAATATGCTGCTTTATATACCGAGAACTTTGGACTAGGAAAAGTGCTCATGTTTGGTCAGAATTATCCTATAAATGAAATATAGATATTTTATTTAATTAAATTTATATCTTAAATTGTCTCCAAGAAATTAAGAATAGATTGATCCAAAGAGCAAAGTAGTTCATTTACTTCTTTCCATAATTACTGCCAATATCATCCATCACATCTCATCCCAATTTCTATACTAATCTCCTAACTGCTCTCACTGAATCCATTCTTGTCCTATTTAAATCCATTCATTTCACCACAGCCAGAGTGGTCTTAAAAGTAATATATCTGATGTTACTCTCCTGATTACAGGTTCAAAATCCACATAAGGAATATAAAACGCTGGGATTTAGCCTTTGCCATTTTTTTTTCCTCCAGCCTCATCTAAACCTGTTTCCTCACTTATAAAATGCAGATTATATTACTACTTCATAAGCTTGTTCTTAAGATAAATAATTTTTGAAAAAGCTTTAGAACAGTACTGGAGATGATATGAGCTTAACATACAGAAGTATATGACTATTATTATCCTGTTCCAAATCCCCGTGCATCTACTTTGAAGGTGCTGTGACATTTCCAGGATGTCTTAGTTCTCATCATTTTCCCCAGTAGTACTAAAGAGGCCAGCTACCAATTACTCCCATCTTTAGTAATATACTCTTTTTTCTGGGAAGCTCAGACAACACCTGGTTCATCCCCTTTTGGCATTTTATCTCCAAAAGACATACACACAAACTAAAGAGTTCTTAGAAAATATAATACATTCCTTGTATGACATAGAAAAGAACATGTAGGACTTAAAATTATTACAGAACCTGTGGAATTATATAGAAATCCATAATATCCTAAAGTTACTTCTACAAGTCCACCTCAAAATTGAAGCATTTAAAAAAAAATCTTGGAATAAAATGTGATAGACTTACTTGGTGCATACCACATGGGTGATAACATCTCTATGCATGTAACTGCGCTCGTACATGGATGCACTGGGGAGATTATCAAGATAGACTCTTTCAAACTCCAGAACTGAAAAAAAGCAAAGAAAAAAGGTTACTTTGAACAACTGGAACTAAATGCTATTTTGTATTTTCTTTAAGTTTTCTAAGTTCTATTTTGTATTTTCATCTAGATTTTCTTTAATTTCTATCAATTTCACATGTAATGAAAATAAAAATCCAGCGTCTCTTATGTCAGTTGTAACTTATTTCACGGTACTGAAAAGCACTATTATTTATTAAGTCAAGATGAGTTTCAGGAATCACAAGACCCTGGGGTCCTTTTATGCTAAAATTACCCTATAGGCAGTCCTTTCACAAGGAAAATGTTCTATTTTTCAGAAGGGGATTTGGAACAGGATAATAATAGTCATATACTTCTGTATGTTAAGCTCATATCATCTCCAGTACTCTTCTAAAGCTTTTTCTATTTTTCAGGTGTTGTTGTTCTATTTTTCAGGTGTTAATATAGATGCTTAACTGTCCCCAGAAGTTAAGAACTGAGTTTGAAGATTCCATTAAAAAAACAAAACCAAAATCCTTAAAAAGCTTTATGAAAATACTACAACCACCTTTCTAACCATGTAGATTCAATTATTAATGCTAATTCAAATAAGTAATAAAAAGCCAGTGGCCATCTATTAAGATGTCTCGTATATTTAAGGCACTGATCCTCTTTGAAGTCACTGATACGGGGATTTTTTTCAGAGCTGAGAAAATCCTAGAGAATATCCAGCTGAGTGCTTCTCATTTTTCCAGGGCAAAACATTTGTAAGAGCGATAATCTGAGGACACAGTGATTTCATTACATGTGCTATAAACAATTTTACTAGTAAAAAAATGACACTGTAAGTGTACCTAATAAAAGTCCAATGATGGCCAAACTACCTACAAAAAGTTGCTGAATTACATATGATTAGTTACTTCAGCTTTTTATAACTACTGTATAGCAGACTCAAAGCTAGTGTACTAGCACCTTTCAAGGACACCACACCCCTACGAACTACTTTTCTCTTCACTTTTATTAACAGAATCCCCATTTTTATAACAGCAGCTATAAGATGACCTTTCTCACCTTCTCCTACCGTTAGGTGTGACCATGTGTCAATGAGATAAAAGCGGAAGAGTTGTGAGATGTTAAAATTGTGTGATGGTAAAGAAGTCTCCTTGAAAAGGTGTACCATTCTTCCCTTCCTCAATGCAGCTTGAACTGGGATACATGCACTGTAATTCTAATAACCTTTTAGAACAAAAATGAGGGCCATACTCTAGTGATGTTAGGGTTAAAAGCTGGAAACAGCCTAGGTTCCTTTTGAGCCCCTACATCAATCCTAGACTGCCTACTTTGGGGCTTCTTTTACACGTGAGAAAAGTATACCTCTATATTTTTAACGATACTGTCATTTTGGGTTTTTCTGTAATATGCAGTTAAATTTAATCCTATTTGATACACATTCCTTTTGCTGTTTGTTACTTCACTTGTTGAACAGATTTTATTGAAAACGAAACAGGTTTTAAGGCACATGGGCATAAAGAAGAGCAACACATAGTTCCTGTCCTTGAGAATCCATGAATTTAATTAAAGGTAGTGCCATATAATTATTCATAATGTCTTTCCGAAAATGTATACAGAAGTTCAATGTCCAAAGAACATATTAAAGGGAATGGTTCCATTTCTAGAAAGCTAAAACACTGTTTTTTTAGATAAAAATCTTCACTGATTTTTTTTTTTAACATTTAATGTGTTTTAAAATGTCAGTTTTATTCAAACTGAATACACCACTGACTGGCTTAAATACAATAAGCATCTAATTAAGGGTGAAGATTTTCACACCTAATTATTTCCATCTCTGAATTGTATTAAATTTATAAGATCTTTTTCTCATAACACTAATATCAGCACTTTGGTATTTTTGGATTTTCCCATTCCCCCACTTATTTCCATAGAAGAGGATATGCAAAAATATTCTAAATCAATCATAAACACCATAATATTTATTCATTCGGTAAATACTGAGTATCTGCTATATGCAAAGCACTGTACCACGCACTGGAGCAAAACTAGCTCCTATATCCTTATAGACCTAGCAGTGGAGAGAAACCTTAATCTATGACATGAATAAATATACAATTTAAAAATGTAGCAAGTGCAATGAGGAAAAAGTTGCTATGGAAGCATTTATCAGGAAGACCTGGCAGTAAAAAAGGTAATGCACTTTAAGGGTGTCAATGTACAAGGTTCTAAAAAGCAGCTTCTTCAAAATTTGGACACATAAAATTTGAAAGCTACCTGTAAATTCAGCACCATAAACATTACCTCAGAGTTACCAGCAATGTGCTTTCGACACCCAGCCCCAAATGGAGAAGTCACAGGCTTCCCAGAGGTGACAGCTGAGTGCTACAGGATGAACAAAAGTTAGCCAAGTGAAAGGGGTAAGGGGAATAATTCCAGGTAAAGAGAGACACTATGATAGTCTGACCGTCATCCTTTGGCTGGAGCACAGAGGAGAAATGACAGCGGTTAGGAGGGGAAAGTATGGAAATACGCTGGTTGGATGAGAAACCATATCATGAAGGTCCTTGTATGCCATGTTAGGGAGGTTAGGGACTTTGTTTTCAAAATAATAAGAAATCACTGAAGAGTTAAGCAGGGAGGGTGATAAAGATTTGAGCTTTCACAAAGAATCACATTTTCATGGTCCTAGACGTCTAAGGAAAGCATGTCATCGAACAGCTTGAAAAACAAGAAAATGTAATCTATCCCTTTAGCCACTCCTTTTATTTGATAACATTTTGTCACTATTCCACGAGTGGCAAAATGCTTCATGCCATGGTATGTCACGAGTACGGACTGAGAACCACAGACCTTAGCTTTTAAATGAAAAACGTGTGGTCCAGGTAACTTACGTAACTTTCCCCAGGTCAGAAAACCCATTGGTGGAAATGAGCTTTCCCTCCACTTTAGATCCTAAATAGGCACGGCCGCCCCTCCGCTTCCCAACACACTACCTACCACTCCTGGGCCAAAAGCCTCGGACGGCCAGTACTTTTCCCCCACAACTGCTCCACGGAGTTAGAAACTCCAACCCCATATGGCTGCAGGGATAAAAAGAGAGGTGCTAAGCACCTGTAAGTCTTGGTGCAAGTAAGCATTGGCATCTGTTATAACAAATCAGTGATGAATAGTGTTTGATATTATGAAAAAGACACTGGACTGCGCCCAAATCACTCTTTCAGGAGGACGTCCAAGTATAGCGTGGCCAGAAGTGAGAAGACGACCCTCTGTTCTGAAGGCACAAAACCCCACCAACACACCGCCCGTCTTCGAGTCAGGCTTCAACTCTCCCACTCCGTGGCTCGCAGCATTCCACCTCGCCCTGTGCTTATCACGGTAACTACCTTTCCTCTTCTTGGCCAATGTTGCCTCTACAGGTAAAGGCCCAACCCAGCGCTCTTCATTATCCTCTTCGTTCTCTTGGGCCACTGGTACCGCCACTGTCGGCTCTCTTTCTTTGAGGTCCGTTTTTTCCGGTTCCTCCGGGTCCCGGCGCCTTCGTCTTCTTTGCTGTGAATCACCTTCTGCCGCCATGTTGACCGAATCGTCGGAAAAGGCGCGACACACACAGATCGGCAACCAATCGCGAGGCAGCGGCGCAGCTTTACCGTCAGCGGCCGAGCGAGTCTCAGGATTGGCTGCGGTGCATCCAATCAGCAAGCAGCGCGCGCACGGGTCCTGGGCGCGGAAGGCTTGTCTGCGTCGGGCTGAGACGGTAAGAAAAGGGCAGGGGAGCGCGCAGTAACGGTTTTTCCTGGTCGCCCGGGCTGGCAGCTCCCACCATATGGAGCGATAGCCTCGGTTGCTGGGACCCTTACCTCCGGGGAACTGAATAGCTGACTTCCAGCCGGGCCTTGAGTCCCGCTCTTCTCCGGCTCCAGAACCTCTCAGGTTAGGAGAGAAAAGGACAAAGGGGTGGGGAATTGAAGGAGCTGGTTAACTCGGGCCTTTGTGAAGTGCTCCAGGCATGTCTTCTTTCCTGCGCGTCTGGGTTCCGTCACGCACTTGCTGAAGGAGGTGGTTAGCGTTTGTCACTGTTTTTGAAGGAGAGACCCAGCCACACCAAGTGACCTAAGTCGCCCACGGCGGGGCCATTCACCCTTCTGCCTTCACGCTGGTCTAGGCGTCCATCTCTTAGCGGCCTTCTCGATGTCAGCTCTCTTCTTAAAAACAAACAACACAAAAAATAAGTTAAAAGAAAGAAAGATATTTGTTGTGGTTAAAAAAAAAAACCTCACACAACATTTACCATCTTTCTCTCTTCTTTTTGTCTTTGAAATACATCTTGTTCACAGGACCTTCCTAAAACACTGCTTTCAAAAGACCTATTGAGCAGCCTCCTGGTTGCCTGTTTCAAAGCAGATCAATTTCTTTACTTTTGCTTTGAGGTGGACAGATACGGGTCAAGAACTGAACTGCCCAGAGTAAGCACTTTTTAAAGTTTGTTGTTGTTGTTGTTGTTGTTTTTTTAATTTTAAAGGCTCCCATTATTTGGCCCATCCACCTCGCACGTCTCATTTCTTCTCTGCTCGAAGCGGATCACTGTGTGTGTGTTGTGTGTCTCACAAATTTCCTATGCTCATCCTTGCCTTCCCGTCTTAAGTTTTCATGCCTTGAAAGCATCTCCACGGCAAATCTAGCCTTCACCTGTACAGCTTCTCATCTGTCAGACCCCCATGGCAAAAATAATGAGGATAAGGATGATAATAGTAGTGAGATAGCAGTGTGTACTAAGCACTGTACTTAGCCCTTTATTCTGCCAGGTAGATTTCTCTGATCTTCTCTATCCCGAATTCTGAAAGCATTTGTAGTCTGTATGGTATAATTTACCGCACCATAGCACTTCTCACTACCTGAAATCACATCAGATATTTAGTTGTGCATTTGTTTATGTTGTCGCTCAGTGAAAAGGTAAACTCCGTGAAGACACTTTCACCTACACAGCGATAGCCACAGTGTCTGGCAAATGGCACACATTAAGAACATAGTAGTTGGATAAATGAATACAACTTAGAATTATAGGGCTACTTTCTATTACTTTATTTCATGTATATCAGTCTTTTCCCAATAAGAGTATTCATTTCTTTAATTTGGTTTTAGATCTTTTAAGTTTCTATGGGATAGTATTCCCAACTATAGCAGTATTGTTCTTCAATAAATAGTTGGGAATTGGAGTACTAACTGAGGACCTTGAAAGGTTGTCTTGTTCTATTTCCAGAAAGGTAGATTTAAGGATACAAAATGTGGGAGCGGGATAAATTAATTTCTTTTTTTTTAAATTTATTGGGGTGACAATTGTTAGTGAAATTACATAGATTTCAGGTGTACTATTCTGTATTACATCATCTATAAATCCCATTGTGTGTTCACCACCCAGAGTCAGTTCTCCTTCCATCACCATATATTTGATCAAAATTAATTTCTTAAATGTTTATATATATTTGTATTTTAATGGTACATTGAGCTGCCAATCCAGCTAATTTGTTAAGTGTCTATCCACATAGTCATCACACACAGCTTCACATTACTTTTGCATACTGATAATGTATTTTATCGGTTAGTAGTCTACAGAGTGGGGAAGATCAATCTGCACTTAACTTTTAAGTTAAGGTATACTATTTAAAATATATGTGATATTTGACTTTTTGCTTAAAAATATTCTAAATTATTTATGGCTTTGTGAACTTAACTTTTGTGTAAGGCAAGGAAGATGTTTCATGTCAACATTTTTGGATATAGCGTAAGTTATTTAACAAGTCTTGTTGACATTCACATTGTTAATAGTAATGTTTATAGCTAATACTGGTATAGCTCTATATGCTAGGCACAGTTCTAAGAGCTTTACATTATTAACTCACTTAACCCTACAGGATAAGTAGTATTACTATCTTCATTTTACAGATAAGGAAACTGAGGCACAGACAGTTTAAGTGACTTGCCCAAGGTCACATGGCTTGGAAGTATCTAAGCCAGGTTTTGAACCTAGATAATCTTGATGCAGAGTTCATACTTGTTTAGACTTGTGCAAATATATCTATCTGTAGGATTATTCCTAGGAGTAGAATTTCCTGGGTCAAAAGATTAATGCATTTAAAAATTTTTTGGATATTGCTTATTATTCTACAAAGTAATTGGTCTACCAACAAGTACATGGCTTTGTTCTGTACTCTTGTCAATATACTGTTTTTTACCAAATTTTTCATTATTGCTACTCTGAATGAAAAATAACTCCTATTTAATTTGCATTTTTAAAAGTTATGAGTAAAGTTAAGAATGCTCTTTTTGTATATTTAAAAGGTATTTCTTAGTTTCTGTTTTTTTCTTAGAATTCCCCATTTGTGTCCTTTGCCCATTTCTATTGGATTATTTTGTTGTTTGTCTTTTTTTTTACTATAAAGTATAATATAGACTTAAAAGAACCACATAAAATAAATGTAAAGTTTATAAATTATTAAACGATGAATACTTTTCTTGATCACCATGCAGATCATGAAATAACATTTTGATACCTCAGGAGTCTCTCCATTTGATAAGGAGACTCAGGAGTCTTATCCCATTCACAGCCCTCCTCATCTTTCTACCTCTTTTTTTTCCTCCCTCCTTCCCAAAGTGGTTGATATCCTGACTTTTATAGTGATCACTTTAATGATAGGTTTAATTTTTTTCTTGTTAATTTGTAGGCACTCATACATGAACAAAATTAGGTCTTGATGCCATATATATTACAAATATGTTTTCTTAGGTTTTTAGGTATTAAATTTTGACTTTGTAATGATGTCTGTGTTCATGTAAAATTTTAAAAATTCCTATATTGAGATTTGGTTGATTTTGTTTAGAAAGGCCTTTCCTGCTTATTCTTCCTGAGTATCTTGGCTGTTTTTGGCTCTTTGCACTTCCATATAAAGTTTAGAATTAGCTTGATAAGTACCACAAAAACAAACAAAATCTTTCAGAATTTTAATAAAGATTCAATAGATTAACTTGGGGGAAATTAAAATCTTTACAGTGTTGAGTCCTCCAATCTATGAATCTGATATACGAGGTCTGACAAGTTCACGAACTCATCTTAGAAAAAGTCCTACATACCTTATTGCTGAATATCACTATGGTTACCTTCAAAGTACTCCCCTTGGGCAGCTATGCACTGACGCCAGCACCTAGTCCACCCTTCAAAGCAATTTTGGAACTCTTTCTGGAATGGCCATCAGAGCTGTTGTCGTACTACCCTTGATGTCTTCAATGTCATCAACATATTTTCCTTTCAATATTTCCTTTATCTTTGGGTAAAGAAAGAAGTCATTTGGGACCAGCTTAGGTGAGTAGGGAGGGTGTTCTAATACAATTATTTGTTTACTGGCTAAAAACTCCCTCACAGACAGTGCCGTGTGAGCTGGTGCATTGTTGTGATGCAAGAGCCATGAATTGTTGGCGAAAAGTTTAGGTCGTCTTTGTCTAACTTTTTCATGCAACCTTTTCGGCACTTCCAAATAGTAAACTTGGTAACCTATTTGTCCAGTTGTTACAAATTCGTAATGAATAATCCCTCTAATATCAAAAAGGTTAGCAACATCACTTTGACTCTTCCCCCCCACCTTCTTCTGCACCCCCACCACTCCTGCCGGCCGCTTACGATGGCTGGCAGCCACGCATGCTGGCGCTCCATCCACCTGAGCCACCGGGCCAGCCCTATTTTGACTCTTGGTTTGGACTGATGGAACTTTTTTGGTTGTGAAGAATTGGCTGATTTCCATCGTGCACTTTGACGCTTTATTTCAGGATCATATTGGTACACCCATGTTTCATCACCAGTGATAACACAGCCCAAAACATCATCTTGCCTCTCCAAAAGGTCTTGGCAAACTTCAACTCTCTTTTGCTTTTGATCATCGATAAGCTCCTTTGGGACCATGTTTGCACATACCTTTCTCATGCCAAGGTTTTTAGGTAAGATTTTCCTGTTTCTCTATAGGTGTTTACTTGAATCTGCTACTTGGGTCTTACATCAGCCAACGATTTTGGTGCACAATTTGATGAATTTTTGCAATGTTTTTGTCAGTTCTGCTCGTTACTGACCGCCCTGACCTCTCTTCATCAGTGACGCATTCTCTCCCCTCAGAAAAACATTTAATCCACTTGTGTACTGCCGTTTTCTTCATGACATTATTCCCAGAAACTTGGAGTAACATGTCCCTGATTTCACTTCCACTCTTGCCAAGTTTAACAAGAGATTCATTATTGCGTGGTTTTGTGTGCCATCACAAGTGTCTGAGCTTGAATTAGGGCAACAAACATTAAGCACCACTCAGCAAGACACTGCCATGTGTTGACACAAACATAGCTTTAAGCCACTGATGTACCAAGATTATGAAACCTTACCGAGCTGTTAGTACAGCGCTATCGATGTATGTACATGGTGACAAGTTCGCGAACTTAATTGTCAGACCTTATTATGTCTATCTTAAGCCAGTCCCTTTATTTATGTACTAGCTCCCATTCTTTTTCCTCTCCTGCATCAACAATATTTCCTTCTCTTTATCATAATAAGACGTTGTATTGGGGGAAGAAACAAAGATGTTGTGTTTTCTCTCATCTTAAAAAAAAAAAAATCTCTTGATCCCATACCTACCTCAACTGGGACCTTATTTCTCTTTTCTTTTAGAGAAAAATTTTTGAGAACACTTGACATACTGGATATGTCCAGTTCCCTGCTTTCTATTCTCTTGAATCCACTCCAATGAGACTTTCACTCCCACCATTCTACTAAAATTACACTTAATAAAGGTTAATAATGGCCTCATTTGTGCATATTTACCCCAATGAAATTGTTGTGACAAATCATCCCAAAACTTAGAGGTGTAAAACAAGCATTTATTATGCTCTGTGATTCTGTGCATCAAGAATTTAGACAGGTCTTAGCAGGACAACTTGTCTCTGCTTCACAATGTCTGAACCCTTGTCTAGAAGACTGCCTGGGTGCAGAATCATCAGAAAACTGCTGCGTGTGTATGATGTGTATGTCTGATGGTTGATGCTAGCTTTTGACTGGGAACCTTTTTAGGTATGTGCTCTTCATGTGGTCTCTTCAATTTGGGCTTCCTCACCGCTTGGTATTTGGGTTGCAAGTGTTAGTGTTCAGAGAGAGACAGATGTAAACTGTATTGCCTTATATGACTTATTCTTGGAAGTCATGTAGCATCACTTCTACTGTATTCTATTCATAAAGTCATATTCAGTTTCAAGGGAAGGGTAAATATAGACTCTGCCTCTGGATGGAGAGTGACAACCTGAAATATTGCTGTGACTATTATTGGACAATAAAGTCCCCAATTCATATTGCTAAGTAAATTGTCCATTATCTTACTTGACCTATCTCTGGTATTTCGCATTTCATCATTCATTCCTTCCTTGAACACTTTCTTATCTTGGATTTCAGGATACTATGCTATTGATTTCTCTCTTATCTTACTGGGTTCTCCTTCTCAGACTATTTAGGTGGTTCTTCCTCATCTTCTCAATCTCCAGGTGTAGAACTTTTCTTATTCGTATCTGTACACTTTGTTTTTCTGATCTCACCCAGCCTCGTGGCTTTAAATAACTGTATGGTGATGACCCAAATTCTAGCTTCAAACTTTCTCTTGAACTCCAGGCAAGTATATCCAGTTACCTAACAAGTAGCTCCACTAATGGACACCTTAAATTTAGCATGTCCTAAACTGAATTCTTTAAAAACAAATTAGTTGAGGTGACATTAGTTAATGACATATAAATTTCAGGTGTACGTCATTATAATTCAGTATCTGTATACTCTATTGCATGTTCACTACCCAGAGTCTAGTTTCCTACTGTTACCATATATTTGACCCCTTTCATACAGTTCGCCCTCTCCGCAACCCTCTTTCCTTCTGCTAACCACCATTCTGTTGTTTTTATTTATAAGTTTATTTTTGTTTGAAAAACTGAAAGCCTAATCAGCATTCCCCGACATCTTGCTGAATTTGTTTCTTCCACCATCTTCCCCATCTCAGTAACTGGCAATTCCATCTTTCCAACTGGGTAAGTCCAAATGTTTTTAGTAATAATTTGACCCCTCTATTTCTTTGACACTATATGTAAGCTGTTAGAAAATCCTGTTGGCTCTATTTTAAAAATATGCTTAGAATTGGACATTTGGTACTGCCTCAGTATTCTCCTCGTCTACATCTTGCTTGGATTATTGCAGTAGCTTTCTAACTGGCTTTCCTACTTCAGTCCTTTTTGGCTGTAATTAACCAGAGTTATAATGTTCAAACATAATTCAAATCATGTCATTCCTTTATTTAAATCCCTCTAAATCGCTTATTATTTCAGCTTAAGTCCTTAAAATGTCCTGCAAAGCCCACATGATCTCATTTCTCTTTTCTCTCTGACCTCATCTTGTGTTCTCTACCTTACATGCTCTGCTCTGGTCACAGTGGCTGCTTTACTGCTTCAGGAACAGGCAGTCATATTCCTGCCCCAAGGCCTTTGAACTTACAGGTGGCTCTGCAGGGAACCCATTCCCCTAAATATCCCCATGTCTCACTTTATTTCCTTCATGTTTCTGCTCAGTTGTCAACTTCTCAGTGACCTGATATGACCTCCTTATGTAAAATTACATTGCCCCTGCCCTAGCATTCCCTGTGTTTCTTCCCTGCTTTGCTTTTCTCCATAGTACTTATAAATAATTTGATATACTTGAGTATATAGTTAAAATTTTGGGGGGGCTTTTTTGTTGAACTAGAATGGGAGCTCCATGGTAGGAGGGATTTTTTACCTATTTTGTTTACTGTTACATCTTTAGCTCCCGGGTGAGTATTTGGCAGGTAATAGGTTTTCAACAAATATTGTTAAATGAATAAATATTTTTTTTTCTTTAGTTTTTCTTAAAAGGCTAGGAAAATCACAAGACACATGTCAGTGAGTCCGGAAGATCTAGATCCAGATAGCACGACAGATGTAGAAGATGTTACAGATACTAAAGAAGAACTTATTAAAAAATGTGAAGAAATGTGGAAAGAGATGGAAGAAGTAAGTATTGGGAGATAAAAGTGATAATTAATGCAAGATTTAATTGCATTTCAATAATAGACTTAGAAAAGACATAATTATGCTGATTCCTAAAAGCCATTATATAATAAATATTTTTATAGTTTTTAGAGCTATAAAAATTTATTCAAGGAACTTTGTACTGGGTGAGCTGTAGAAAGAAAAAATTATGGCAATCCCTGCCCTCAAGGAGCTTCTCATCTAATGGAGGCAACAGTCGCTATGTTAGAATTATTGTGGTAGAAGTGCAAAGACTATAATTAGGAGGAGTACTAAACCTAGACTCAAGGGGTCAAGGATAGCATCCTAAAAGGGGTAATGACTGCGATTCACAGGAGTTAGCCTATGAAAGTGGGAGAGGTAAACAAAACACAAGGAACAAAATATGTAAAGGTTGGGACAGTTGAGAGATCTCCAAGTAGAATACTAGTATGACTTAGGTAAATGAGGAGAAGAAGGAAGGACTTGTGGAATGAGACTGGTAATTAGGGGTAAGAACATGAAGAATTTTGTTGAGTGTATACTATGGGGAGCCATTAAAGGACTGAACACAAGAAATGACATGATAAGATACATAGTTTGGGAAAATTACTCTGGTCATTTTGAAGAAAGTGGAATGCAGAAGAGTAAGACTACAGGTAAAGCATTTAGGAGGCCCTAGTAGTAGTCCTGGTAGTACTAAAGGGCTAAATCCTGTCATTGCAAATTGGGAATGGATTCAAGAGGTATTAAGGAGATAGGACCAAAAAGACTTAGAGGTTAATTGTGAAATGGGGGGAGTTATGGATAGTTTCAGGTTCTTGGTTTGGGCTAGTGGGTGGTTGGTGGAGATACAGAAGTGGGATGAACACTTAATTATGTAAGTTTGAGTGGAAATATGAATTAATTTATAAAATGTGTGTGAAATATATGTATATTTTCTGAGTTAGTGAAATAGAATCACTTCCGTTGCACTGCAGTATATTGGTAAAAATTTGTTCTACTTGAATTAGCATAATGTATGATATAGGTCACCGACATATTTCGCGGTTTATTCTTCCCAGTAAAGTTTCAGATTAGGGCAGATTAGTGTGATTTTTTTTTCCTAAAATTATTTTTTAACACAAATCTTTGGTATTCTCTGTATTGTGAATGTATTTTCAAGATAATTTATATAATCTTTGCTTTTGATATATTTCAGTATAGAAATTTGATTTTAAAAAATAACGTAAAAGTATTTCTTTGTAGAAAGATACTGGAGATAGAAATGACCACATATAAAATTTAAATTACCCATATTTTTACTCAGATATAATCACTATTAATGGTTGTGGCTTTTTTTAATGGCACAGAAACAATGTCTCCTAGAGGTTTTATTTTCTTATGGTCTTAACTATCTTAAAGTATCTCTTTTGTTACTTTTTTATAGTGCTTTCCCTTTTGCTCCTTATTTTCCCATTGTCTAGCTTCTAATTCACTCTAGTTATTAGTTGTTGTTCTTTTTCCTTAATTTTTGTACTAATATTTTCATTCTGTATGGAATCTTGTATCCCCTTTTACTTTCGATGTATTTACCTTAGGACCTGTTTGCTTGCCTTTCCGATCCTCTTGCTTAGAAAGTGAGGAATTTAAACAAACTCTTCTCTTACATCAGATAATTAGAGGACTATAACATTGACTGGTATAAAGGGAGGAGAATGGAATTGTGGGTTGAACTGTGTGACTTGTTTTTCTTTTTAAATCAAGTGTCAGAATAAATTATCGCTTGTTGGAACAGAGACACTCACTGATTCAAATGCTCAGGTATGAATCCTTTTTTTCTTTCTAAAAATAGGTAAGTGGAATTATTGTGTTTTTGTTAAGTGTATCCATCTATATTTATGTATATTAATAAATAGTTTTGTTAATACCTGTATGCTTAATCATTTATAAAGTTCTCTGCTATTTTTGATTTAAGAGAACTACTTATAAAAATTTTTGAATAAGCTGTTTAATAAGTAAGAAAATATTTTCTTTTTTATCTTTTCACAGCTACGCATACATTTAATTTAACTGTTGAGTGAATTGCTCATTGGCTGCTATTACGATACAATAATCTTTTTAAAAATTAGAACAAAGACTTTTCTACTTTGTGTTAGGTACAGTAGCCACAGTTTATTTTACTATGTATGTTGAATCTTAACCGATTTTCTCCAGATTTTAAAAAAAAGGATTAAGATACCCATTTCAATAATCAAAGACCTATGGAATTGGTTTAGGAATACACCAAAGGATCAGTGCAACAGATTAAGAATTTAAAATTTGACAAATATGATAGTTCCAACCTATAGGAAAGGGATGAATTAGTTAATAAATGATGGTAGTGCAACTACACGTCCATCTGGGAGAAAATAAAATCCAAGCTCCTTCTTTCATTACATAAACATAAATTCTAGATTGCCATAAAAATCTTAAAAGAAAAGCAAAGAAACTGCAATCTAGTGATAGGGAAAACTTCTTGGCTATTAATAGAAATCCAGACATTACAAAAGAATACTTAGTTGCATTTGATCGCATAAAAAGTTAAAATTGTTTTAGTAATAAAAATTCTAAGAACAAAGTCAAATATATAAATGAGTCCAGTGAAAGTTCTCCAGAACTGGTGGGAGCATGTCAAAAGATATAGGGACCAATTAAAGTCACACTTGCTGTCTAAATTTGGTATCATTTGAGCATCAAAAGGAATACTGGTTTTAATTCATTATAACAATATGAAAATTAACAATCTATGAGCCTAATAAAACTCAGTGAAAAATGAGAGAGATAGAGAAAGAAGGGGGAAATAATAATTTGTTACTTTTGGACATGACTAACATTAGATTTTTAATCGAAAAATTGATAAAGAAATAAGCTATCTTTTGTAAAAATTCTTGTGTCCATCAATAAATATAGAGCTCTTGTACAGGGTAAAACTGAATATTGTATTTGGAAAAGCATTATACAGTAAATAAACTATCAATCTGTTTTCCTTGGGAAATGTGGTTCTGACTGTAGAAATTGAGACCTGGTGAATCAGAATCACTAAGGGTAGGGATTATAAGTTTCCTAATAGTTTTCATGCAATGAGCCAAACACTGGCTTTGCAGGAAATACTTATGTAGTTGTAAATAATCAGTATCCTGAGATAGTCAATAATAACATCTAAGGAATCTACAAAATGTATTTTCCTATCATGTTGAAGGTCCCCGAGATTACTCCCCATATGATGGTTCTCTAGGGGGGTTCACAGGACTCAGGATATAGTCATACTCGTGGCTGAGATTTATTACATTGAAAAGATACAGAGTAAAATCAGTATAGGGATATGGACCATGGGGTGAAGTCCAGAGGAAACCAGGCACAAGCTTTCAGGAGTCTTCTCCCAATGGAATCATACAAGACATGTTTAATTCCCCCAGTGAGTTGTGACAAATGTGAAATGTCCTTACAGACTCAGTGTCTAAGGTTGTTTGTGAGGGCTAGTCACATAGGCATCCTCTGCCAGCAGTTATCAAAATACTATACTCTCAGAAGGAAAGCAGGTATTTAGCATAAATCATATTTTTTGCACGCACAGTTTTAGGCACGGTGAGTGACTTTTTTTTTCTTCAGCATCCAAAATCTTTACTACCAAGGCGGGATGTGGGGGTAGTTTTTGTAGCTGTTGCTTGCGCATCGGTCTCTGGCGCGATTGAACTTCTGGCCCTTGAAGGGCACATAGCATTTGGTGTGGTTGTGCGGGATTCCAGGTGCCTTGCCAAAATGCCTGTGTACCTCTTGGCCCTTGTGGGAACCAGAGAGCGGGACGGTGCCACAGCCCTGGGGGAGTCCAGGGCCATCTGGGCGCAGGTGAGGATCTTGCCCCCGGCCTTGAGGATGCGGCTCTAGGCACAGCTTCTCACACGGAGTGTACACACCTTCAGTTTGGGGCCCACCTGGCCATACACATCATGGGTTGCAGTTCCTACAGCCACAGTGGTTTGCCCTCCCTGCTAGGAAGCTTCATCTTCCGGATCGTCTGGGAAAGGGACAGAGGTGATGGGTTGATGCAACTCATAAACAACCTCTTCAGCACTACCTGGTTGAAGGTGGAGTTGGTTCCTCTGGCCAGAAACTGGTACAGCTTGACCATCAGCCTTAAGTAGATGTCCTGGCTCTTGGGCTGCTTGCGCCAAACCTTCTATCTTTGTTGTGGCTAATGTTGACTTCTGTGATGGTGCCTCCTGCTCCACAAGATCCAGAAAGAAAACTGAGCAACTCATATTATTTAGGTTGGTGGGAACCATCTCAAAATCCAAATTCCTGGATGCCTGCCCAGGGTCAACTGTGCAAGCAGGCCTGTAAGGATACTCTCAGGCTTGTTTTGTCACCTGTTTTCTGCACAACTGTTAACTTCAAAACTTCAATGTTAAAACTCAATTTATTTTCTAATGCAGTAAGTTAAATATTAAAAGAGAAAAATGGCAGGATTTCTCAAATTTTTGTGTTTAACTTGAGAAATGCTACTGTTTATTTTTTTCTACAAGGGGTTGTTTAATTTTATAACAAGGTCAGAAATAATTTGAGTGTTTGCCTTAGCTGGGCTTTGACAAGGTAAGAGCTGTGTTTCATTAATATAGTACGAAGTAGAACAGTATGAAATTATTATATGATTTTTAATAGACCAAAAATTGAATATTAGTAATTTTATATCTTCAACCTAATATGTGAAGGGAAAGGGATAGGAATTCCTTATCATGATAGTTTTGCATAGTTTAGATACTACTTTTTAAGAATTTGTTATCCCTTCCTAGTAATAATAATAATTTTTTTAACACTTATAAGTTGCTTTATAGTTAACAGAAAACTTTTTCGCATTCTTATGTAACGATAAGAAAATAATGTTAAACTCTCCTTTGGTTAAAAATTTAAACACCTATAAATGCATTTTCATGTAATTATATAAAGTTTTCAAAGAAACCTTTTTTCCATTGACTATTCAACAGGCAATATTATAATATAGTGCAGGGTCTTTGAGCTACTCGCTCTGTATCAGGAAAATTGGTTAAAAAGGCAATACCTGGTGTTCTTTTAGTGTAAACGTTATAGTGATATGCACTGCATTTTTGAAATGTGAATTTTTTTTATCTGGTTGGCGACCCATAAGAATTATATAGAGGAGATAAAAAATGTTCTGAAATTTAACTAAGCATACAGAGACTTTAATTTTATGGTCTAATTCGGCATAAGATTTATAACATAGATTGGTAATGCTCAAAATTACAATGATTGGAGCCACCTAATATCAGAAACATATTCATCCTAATTTATCTTTGGCTAACAGGGTGCACAAGTTACAAACTATTGTGTAGTAAAACTGGTTTTTATGTGGCATGTGGAATTAATCTCATAATTGTCTCTATATACATATTTAAAGTTATTTTTATCTACTCAGCTAAAAACAGTTGCAATTTTTTTGAAAGTGCATAGAGAGGAAAAAGAGCATCTTTAAATCCAATTTGTCTAAAAAAATGATGGCAAGAAATGACATCCTATTTTTTAAAAGAAATACTAATTTAGGGAATAAACTTAATGTATGTACTTAGGTTATTTTATTTAGGTTGAATGTTGAAGTAGAATTGACCATTTTTAAACACTATATCACTAGTATAACAGGCAATTTATGAGCTATAATTAGTGTGGTTTAAAGCAGAATTCTGATTGGAATGATAATTTTTTTATAGTTTAGATGGCTATTATGTTACCCATTTATGTTAAGACTTTGTATTAAACTATTAAGAATGTCTACACTTTCATTTATAAGTAACTTAAGAATATTCCATAAGAAATGATTTTGTTTTATTTTCTTGTGTTTTTTTGTATAGCTGTCATTATTAATTATGCAAGTGAAATGTTTAACTGCTGAACTCAGTCAATGGCAGAAAGAAACTCCTGAAAGTAAGATTCTTATTTCTAGGTTTATATTTTTGTATACAAATTAATGGCAAATCACAAGAATAATTATAAGATCCATTTAGCCTTGAAATTGCCTAAATTCCATGGTATTAGAAAGCCACCTCGTGTTTCTTTCTTTGCATATGTTATTTTGTGATTATTTTATTATTACAAGTGAACATATCTGTCTCACATTAGATATAGCGATCTTGATTATGGAGATATTACCACAGTTCATCCTCATAGACACTGCCTTATATGCTAGGTAGAAACTATAAGTTGTTTCTCAATGAATGAAACTTAGTGGAAAAGAAAAGTTATTTTAGATACTTATTTACATAAGGGTACATAGATTGTATGTTGCTTCTTGATTTGTCCAACTAAGACCAAGTATATTTTTACCTTAAGTTGAGAAATAGATGGCTTAAAAATCTGTAGTTATAACACCCAACTAGGAGATATTTTTCTATTATGAAAGTCTACATTCATTATGCCATTTGTATGTCTGTATACGGTATTCAGTATGGATTGTATCCTCTTTTTCCACACACATCTCTCTTCTCCTTTCTCCTGCCCCTCTGTCTCCTTTCCTCTAACTCCCCCCATTTCCTTCTTAATCTCCTTTGAGCTTATCATCTTCTATCCCAGTTACTGGAATTCTTTTCTCTTCATTCTCTTCCTAGACAGTTTCATATGGATTCTTGGTTGTAATTAATTCATGCCAATGTCTACCATTGTTCCACATCCTCACTATCATCTAGTAGTCTTTTTAATTTTAGCACTTCTGGAAGAGATTATGTGTGTGTGTGTGTGTGTGTGTGTGTGTGTGTGTGTGTGTGTGTGTGTAATTGTGATTTTAATTTTAATTAATCCAACTCTATCCTTTTGCCTTCTGAGCATCGTATTAAGCATCTCAAAGGCTGTTCATATTCTAAAGTTAAAATGTTGGTATTCCCCAGAGGACTATGTCCCACTCTTTAATTCATACTGTAAATGCTATTCCAGCATTATATTTTCTGATCCTGTTTTTATGTGTTATATCTAGATTAATTACTTCTATATTAGGTTGCTAGGGCTGCCATCTCAAAATACTATGGATTGAGTTGTTTGGATTGGGTTGTTTAAATAAGAGAATTTTATGTTCCCATAATTCCAGAGGCTTGAAGTCCAAGATTAAGGTGGTGTTTTCTGCTGAGGCCTTTCTTCTTGGATTATAGACTGCCATCTTCTTCCTCCCTGTGTCTTCACATAGTCACTGGTCTGTATCCTAATCTCTTTGTATAAAGATGTCAGTCACAATGGAGTAAGGCCCACCCTAATGACCTCATTTTAACTTTTTAAAGACCCAATTCCAAATATAGTCACATTTTGAGGTACTGGGGATTAGGACTTCAACATTTGAACTTGGGTAGGGAGGGTCTACACAATTTCCATAACTAAAAGTGTATATACCCAAACCAGACTTCTCTGTAACATAACATATATATATATCTATACCTTCTAGACATTTTTTGCAGAATATGCGACAGAAACCTCAGATTCATGAACTAGTCTTCATTCTCTGACCCATTGAATGGAAGCTATTTGATTTGCCATAAAATTCAGTACCTCTAGATTCTTCCATTTTCATATTTCACATACAGCCCATCATTAATCATTGAACCTTATTACCACAGATTTACCTTAGGCCTTCATCCTTAGTCCATTAGTTTATTATAATAAACTTTTTGCTTCTCGATCAAGATTTTTTTTAATTATAGAAATTGAAACAATTTAAAGAAAAGTTAAAGGTCTAACTTTATTCTTTTGCATGTGTATTGTCTACTTTCTCAATACCATTTATTGAGAGGGTCCTTTCTCCCACTGAATTGTCTTGTCACCTTCATCAAAAATCATTTGATCATATGGTGAGGATTTATTTCTGGGCTTTCTATTCTGTTGGTCTATATGTCTGTCTCCATTCCAGTAGCACACTGTTTTGATTACTGTAGTTTTGTAGTTGGAAATTAGGATGTGTGAGTCCTCCAACTTGTTCTTTTTAAAGGTTGTTCTGGCTATTTCGTGTCCCTTGAGATTCCATGTGAATTTTAGGATGGATCTTTCTGTACTACAAAAAAAATTATTACTGGGATTTAATAGGGAATCTGAAGTTTGCTTTGGGTAGTATTGACGTATTAATATTGTCTTCCTTAAACAAGGGATGTCTTTCTTTGCGGTGGTATCTTTAATTTCTTTCAGCAACATTTTGTAATGTTCAGCGTACAAGTCTTTTGCTTCGTATGTTAAATTTATTCCTAAGTATTTCATTCTTTTTTTAAAAATTATTATTAGTTTCAGGTGAACAAAACAATGTACTAGTTAGACACTTCACCGCTCACAAAGTGATAACCACCTGCTCCCAATCACCCGCCCCTCTGGCATCGTATTATCTATTACGATTCCATCGACCATTCCCTATGCGGCACTCCATATCCCATGTCATGTGGATGGTATATATCAAAGAATTTTAAATTTTAATTTTTCTTATTATCATCATCCCTTACACTTGGTACTGTTAACACTGAATATACAGGCTGCCATGTTGGTCAAATACCCACCTTGCTTAGGGTTGCCAGGAAAAATTTTAAAAATCTTTGTATTTTTAGAAACTGCCATATTGCATTGGTTGAAATGATTGTTTGAATGAATCTTGAAATGCTACTCTTGGCCACACTGGCTAAGAGGGAGATTTTTAAACTTTATGTTCTTAGAATTCGCATTTGATGAAATGATTTAGTAGCCATCCTGGGACTGCCTATAATCAGTTCTAATACAGGGCCTGTTAGAAAGATAAACTATTCTAAGTATAAGGGTCGAACTTTTCTAAGTATAAGGATTTCATTTTGCTATACAAAATGAAAATGAAATAGTAGTTTATACTCATCAGACCAGCAAAAATTTTAATTTGTAATATCTTTTGTTGTTTCTTATTCATTGGTTGGAAATTTTTAGAGAAGACTCCGATATCCTGTATTAAAATTCACAATACACATTTCCGTCTGTGAAATTCCATTTCTGGGACTCTGTCCCACAGAAATGAAAGTACCAATACAGAAAGACATAAATAAAAGAATGCTTACTGCATTATTGTTTTTGCAACTAAAAACTAGACACAAGGTGATGCCCCGTCAATAGTGAAATCACTCAACACATTATGGTATATTCACTCTGTGGAAGGAATATTATGCAGCGATTTAAAATTATGAATTAGATTTCCACCAGATGAATAGAAAGTTTTTCCATGGGGGTTCTATTGAGTGCAAATAAGAATAATATGTATGATATAACCCATTTTTATACAACCAGCAATGACAAAATTAATAACCTTTGCATGTATATGTACAGATATGTGTATATCTGTACATATATGTATGCATACATAGAATCATGTGACTACAGAAGGAACACACTAGATTATTTTAATGCTGAAGGATTGAGAAAACAAAACAAGAAAAAGACACTAAAAACAAAATGTGCAACATATTTGTCTAAAATTATATATAAGTTGGTTATATATGTAAAGATATTAAATAAAAATAATTTCATAAAAACTACACATATTTCGTAAGAAGTTTTGTAACATGCAAATGGAAAGGGAAATGGTTATCTTAGAAACCACAATGTCAAATTCTTGATTTTTTTGAGAGTTAACTAAGCATGTGTATAATTTTTGTTTTGTTTTGTTTCTGTAGTAATCCCACTGAATGAAGAAGTTCTGGTAACATTAGGAAAGGAAGAGGTAAGTCACTTAATGAATTTGTAATAACTTCAAATAATTTAGACTAGAAGTGTTTTATATAAGTTCATCACAGGAAAAGTAGGATGAAACCACTTTAAAATCATAATAATTTTCTGTTCTGATTTTTATTAAACAGAATATTTGAAAATATTTGAATTTTGAACTCAATATCAGAACAATTGCTAAGTCAGTATATGTGAACCTTACTCTTATACTTAATTTTCAGTTGATTAAACTCTCTTTATAATAAAAGCAAAAAGGTAAAACATAGCTAAATGATCATACATAAACATCTATCCTTTTCAAATCTTCACATAAATGTCAATGAAGACATGGTTTTAATGTGTAAATCCATTAGGTCAAAGTATAAGAGAAAAGAAAGAATCAAACAAAAATTTTAATAAGGTTGTAGAGCATGGAAAGAGGTAATTATCTGTATGCCTACAGACAGAAGAGGAATGAAAGATTATCTGCCCTACAGAATTAAAGAAATGCCTGGGATTTGAAGGTTCCTGGTACTGCTACATTCAAGGTTCAAGTGAGGAGCTAAAAACAAGGAGATTTCTTTAAAGTTGGAACACAGACCCCAAAAAAAAAGTTAGAACACAGGCTATTATATCTTCTCTCTCATTCTCTTTTTTGCAATCAAACAGCTAACTATGTTTACGCCCACACCTGAAAACTGGAGGTATGTGGTATGGAGACATAAACCACTGAGGTGCTGGACTCAGGGACACCAGATTGAGTGTTAGTAGTTGTGGTATACAGGTCAAAAGTCAAACTAACAGAACACCAACTTAAAAAAAGGAGCACTTCACACCCCCAAAGATGGGTATAATTAAAAGAAAGTAACAAGTGTGTGATTACTGCTAGTGGGAATGTAAAATATTGCAGCCACTTTGCAAAACATTCTGGTAGTTCCTCAAATAGTGAAAGAGTTAGTTATACTACTATTTAAACCAGCTGTTTCACTCCTAGGTGTATACCCAAGAGAAATGAAAATGTGTGTGTGTGCACACAAAAACTTACACATTAATGTTCATAGCAACATTTTCTTAATGTCTGAAAAGAGGAAGCAACCCAAATGTCCATCAACTGGGGAATGGATAAATAAAATGTGCTATATCTATACAATGGCACATTATTTGTCAATAAAAAGAAATGAAGTACTGGTATATGCTAAAAATCGGGTGTACCTTGCAAACATGCTAAATGAAAGAAGTTGGTCACAAAGGATCACATACTACGTGATTCCCCTTATATAAAATTACCATACTAGGTCAATCTAAAAGAGACACAAAGTAGATTGTTGCTTGTTGATTAAGGCTGGGTGATTGGAGAGGAAATAGTGAGTGACTTCTCACTGTATAAAATATGACCAGTAGAAGTTCCAAAATAGAAAAAAAAATGGAAGGGAAAAAATAATAAAATAAATACGATATAAACATTTTCCCAGAATTAAAGATAATGATTCTTCACACTGAAAAAGTCCACCAAGAGTTAAAAATGATACATGGCATAATGATCCAGCATAATTTTTTTTCTTTGATAGCAGCCTTTAGGCCAGCAACTATAGTTTGGACTGGCCGAAATCCAAACTTGATGCAGTGCCAGCATCTGCCTCAACATTCTACTTTTATTTTACCTATACAAATAAAAATAATAATGGGGTTGAATATTTAGCTTGTTTCTCATTATTTTGCATTTCCTTACCATCCAGTGAGTCAACTCTGGGAATTGTTTTTATCATTTCTAAATTTCATTGATAATTTCTACCTGCAGAAACTGGTGACAGTGCAGCTGTTATAGCTTTGTTGATTCAGTAACCATCAGGCATCAAAGATTCATTATCATCTGCTCCATCATCTTTCTCAGAGTGCTTTTGCCAGGGTTATTAGAGCAAATCCCACTTCTGATGCCACCTGTGTCAGGGTTTTCCCCAAGACCACTCTCAGGTTCAGTGATTCGCTAGATTGGCTCACAGGATTCAGAAGAGCTATTATACTCATGGTTATGGTATATTATAGTGAGAGCATATAGATTAAAATGAGCAAAGGGAAAAGAAAGGCACATGGACCAAGCTTATAGGAGTCATTTCCCAGTGGAGTTGCACGGATGTGGTTAATTCTCCCTGAAACTTTGTGAGACAAACATGGGTAAAACAAACAGGGAAGTTCCCCTGAGCCTGTTGTTCAGGGTTTTTATCGGGAGTCAGTCCATAAGCATGCAGGGCCTCTTTGATTGACTCCAGCTACTCGGATGTCAGCCTCCAGAGCAAAATTGCATTCACCTTGAATCACACAGTTAGGAATCAACTCTAGTCAAACTGGTACCAACTGGCCCAATGTTGCAGGCACACACAAGCACTCTATCTGGCAGAATATTCCAAGGTCTCAGAGCTGCTCTTCTAGTAGTCCACCAGGGAAACAGGGACCAGTCCTGAAGACAGGACTTTCTTGTAATGTGCAGAGTTTATGCAACCTTGACCTCCTGGGTTAACCCTTTCCTGCATACTTGTCTTTTTTCTTAACAGTGTCTTTTGAAGAACATAAGCTCCTAATTCATTAACTCCATTTCATCTAGTTTTCTTTTAAAGTTTGTTCTCAAGTATAGGAAATATTTGTCCAACTTAAGGTCACAAAGATTTTCTTGCATGTTTTCTTTTAGAAATTTTAAAGTTTTAGGTTTCACATTTAGATCTATGATCCATTTTGAAATAATGTTTATATACAAAATGAGTTATTGGTTAAGATTAATTTTTTTCATACAGATACGAATTGTTTTAGCACAAATTATTGAAAGAAATAGAGTTTTCTTGAATTTCCTTTGTACATTTATTGAAAATCAATTGACCATGTACATGTAGGTCTGTTTCTAGACTCATTTGATCTCCATTCTGTGCTGTGGATGTATCTCTTCCTTTGTGTTTCTGTCTTTAGGCCAGTATCATATTGTTTTATTTACTGAAACTTTATAATATATCTTAAAATTAAATTAGTATGAGTTATCTAACTTTGTTGTTTACTAAAATTGCTTCATATTTTCGTGTAAATTAGAGTTGGCTTGTCATTCTATCGTATATAAAAGCTTACTGGAATTTTGAGATTTTCCTGAATCTATAGTTTAATATAGGGAGAATTGACATCTTTAATGTACTAAATCACAATTCAAATCCATAAGCACTGTTGGAGCTCTGCATTGATTTAGGTATCCATTTATGTGGTATTTAAAAAATGTATCTCACCAATGTTTTGTACTTCACTGTATCAATAGACTAAGAAGGGGGAAAAAAAGAACTTGACCATCTCAATGAATTCAGAAAGAATAAGTGGCAAAATCTTATATGCATGAATTAAAGGAAAACTTAATGAATTGTAATAGAAGTGTGCAGGTATATTACATGTTTTGTTAAATTCATCCCTTTAGTATTCCATATTTTTGATGCTATTAAAATGATATTCTTTTTTAAATTTCAATTTCTAATTATTTACTGCTGGTATATACAAATGCAGTTAATATTTACCTATTGATCTTGCACCTAGTGAGCATGAGAAACTCCTTTATTCTAGTAGCTCCTTTCTAGATTCCATAGGATTTTCTATGTAGCTAGTCACATCATCTGAGATCAAAGGAAGTTTTACTTATTTCTTTCCATTTGGATGCTTTTATTATCTTTTTCTCAACTTACTGTACTGTCCTGGAACATTTAGTAATATATAGAATAAAAGTAGTGACAATGAACTTTTTTGCCTTGATCTTAATCTTAGTGGATAGCATTCACTCTTTCGCCATTAAGTGTGATTGTTAGCAGCAGGGTTTTTATTGATGCCCTTAATTAAGTTGAGGAAAATATCTTCTGTTACAATTTATGAAGTCTTTTTTAAAAAATCATAAATTAATATTGAATTTTGTCACTTATTTCTGAATTCATTGAGAAGATCAAAAATTTGTTTTTTGGTCTGTTCATATAGTAAATTACATTGATTGTTTTTTAAAGGTTGATTTGGATTGTTTGTACATTCCTAGGATAAGTCCCACTTTGCTGTAATGTATTAATTTGTTTTTCTTTTTTTTTTTTTTTAAAGATTTTATTGGGGAAGGGGAACAGGACTTTATTGGGGAACAGTGTGTACTTCCAGGACTTTTTTCCAAGTCAAGTTGTTGTCCTTTCAATCCTAATTGTGGAGGGTGCCGTTCAGCTTCAAGTTGTTGTCCTTTCAGTCTTAGTTGTGGAGGGCGCAGCTCAGCTCCAGGTCCAGTTGCCATTGCTAGTTGCAGGAGGGCACTGCCCACTGTCCCTTGCGGGACTCGAGGAATTGAACTGGCAACCTTGTGGTTGAGAGCCCACTGGCCCATGTGGGAACTGAACCGGCAGCCTTCGGAGTTAGGAGCATGGAGCTCTAACCGCCTCAGCCACCGGGCTGGCCCTGTTTTTATTTCTTGCTAGATTTAATTTACTAAAATTTTATTGAGACTTTTGCATCTAAGTTGATGAGAGATGTTGGTCTGTGATTTTCTTTTCTTGTGACATATTTGTCAGGCTTTGGTATCAGGGCAATACCAGCTTCATAGAATAAACTGAGAAGTATTCTCTCTTCGAAAGTGTTTGTATAGAATCAGTATTATTTATTCCTTAAACGTTTGTTAGAATTCACAGGTGAAGCCATCTGGGCCTGGTGTTCTTTGTGGGAAAATTCTTAACTACAAGTTCAGTTTTTTTGCTGCTAGTCAGGTTTCCTGTTTTCTCTGAATGAGCTTTGGTAGCTTGTGTCTTTCAAAGAGTTTGTCCATCTCATCTAATTTGTCAGATTTATTGAGATAAACTCTTCATAGCATTCCCCCATTACCATTTTAATGTTTGTAGTAATGTCACCATTTTTATTCCTGACATTGGTAATTTGTGTCCTTTTTTTCTCCTATGATTAGTCTGGGTAATTCTATTGACTGTATCAAAAAATCAGCTTTGGAGTTCCTTGATTTTTTCCCCCCATATTTCTTTTTGGTTTTTTTATTTCATTGATTTAGGTTTTTATCATTATTTTTTCTTAGGCTTATTTTTTGTTTTATTTCCCCTTTTTCTAGTTTTTTAGGATGGAAGCTGAGGTCATTAATTTGAGAGCTGTCTTTTTTCTACTACAGACTTTTAGTGATATAAATTCTCATCTGAGTACTGCTTTTGCTTCATCCCAGAAATTTTGTTTTTATTTTCAGACAATTTATAATAATTTCTTATTTTCCTGTTGATTGCTTCTTTGACCCATGGGTTATATAGAAGTCTGTTTTTAGTATCCAAATATTTGTAAATTTTTCCAGGTGTCTTTCTATTAATTGATTTTTAATTCCGTTGTTAGATGTTATTTAATGTAGTATCAATATGGTTACATTGAACTCTATATACTTGAGTTTTTGTTTCTATTTGTTCTACCTTTTCTCTGTTCCTGCTTCTCTCTCGTCCCACTTTCTTGGATTAATTGTATTAAAAAATAACCCATTTTATGTACACTATGGCTTCCTTGTTTTATCTCTTCATTTTTTTCATGATTCCTCTACTGTTTATAATATACAACTTTATATTATCACTGATTTTAATTTAGAAAAAGCTAATAGTAACCTTGATATCAAGAGAATGGAACATTAGCTAAAGTTTTTTGAAACAAAAGGTTAAAGGATACTAGAAAAAGTTCAGAATTTATTGTAATTTCCTATTGCCACACAGTCCTCTTTTATGTTCCTCAAATACGTCAAGTGTACTCCTGCCTCAGGACCTTTGTACTTACAAATTTCTGTGTCTGGAACATTTTTTGCTAGATAGTGATATGGGTTATCTCTTGCCTTTGTCGATTGCTAAACTGTTAACCTGATCAGAGAGGTCTTCCCACATCATAATATCTATCATGTATCTCATACCTGCTCCTCCTTTCTGTATTCTTAGTTTGACTTATTTTTCTCTTCATGGAATTTATCACTTAGTGGAGTTATATATTTATTTGTCTAGATTCCTGACTTTGTTCTCTTCACCTTTGCTTCCCTGATTCCTTCAGTAAGCCTGGTAGTGAATACCTGATACCTGATCAATAAATATTTGTTTAATGAGTGACATTCATTTGTGCCTGTTTTTTCTCCTTAGAAAAGAGACCTGATCTACTGAAAACTCACCATTAAATTGCCTTTCAATAGGAAATTAAACTTTATTGCTTAACAACCACTTCTTAAATTTTTGTATTATATTTAGCAATGAAATATTACAAAGAACTTAGTACCTGCTGTATATTTCCCTTTCAAAGACTGCCTGCTCAGCTTTTTTGCTGTTGATTTCTGAATATACATTTTAGAATTATATGTAAATTTTACTGCCATTATGAAATACAACTATTTATAGGATTAAAGACTAAGCAATTAATTTATTATTTTGTTCTAGTTCCAAAAACTGAGACATGATCTTGAATTGGTACTATCTACTATTCAGTCAAAGAATGAAAAGTTAAAGGAAGACTTGGAAAGGTATATTTATATTATAATTACCATTAATCATTGATATGTGTCGAATTGGCATTGTTTTATTTGGCTATTGTTTGTTCTGCTTTTCCACATTAAAGGGAGGAACAATGGTTGGATGAACAGCAACAGGTAATGGAATCTCTTACTGTACTACACAATGAATTGAAACATCACATTGTGACAGTTTCTGAATCAAGGTACTATTTTTATGTTCTAGGTTTTTAAACTATGAAAAAGTAATTTATTTTTTGTTATATGAAATACATAGATGAAAAGAGGTAAATTTCACCGGAAATTGTCAGTCTTACCATAACTTTTGCCATCTATTAGTTACATGATCTTTTATGAATGACTTGACTTTTAGTTTCCTTATATATTAAATAGAGAATATTACTTTCATAAAGCGAGTTATATTTGTTTTGAATGAAGTTTGAACAGAGTTCTTGATCAACCTTATGGGTAACCAGTTACATACACTTACATATTTTATCAGTGAAATATTTCTCTTAATTTTTTGAAACCTATTAGAATCTTTAATGAGCTGAAAACTAAACTGCATGATACGAAAGAATACAAGGAGAAACTATTGATTACCTTGAGTGAGTTTCTAGAAGACCACTTTCCTCTGCCTGATAGAAATGTTAAAAAGAAAAAGGTAAGTTTTAGAAAAGACATTCATGTAGATATTCATGAATGAATTTGTTTCAGATAGGGTTAAATGTAAATTTTCTATATTTTTCCATGAACACATGTAACTTAAAATTAGAAGAATTATTGTTTAAAATCTGTTAATGTAAATTACTATTTTAATAGTAGTTAAGATGGAATAAACCTTTTCCACAGAAGCAAATAAATATTTCAATGGATGACAGAAAATTGAGAACAGCCACTTTAATTTTTTTCTTATAACAGAATATTGTGTAAATGAAACATGTGGAAGTAGAATAGGCATTGAAATTGGCATCAGAATGATCTTTTTAAAAACATACAGTTTAATTATTTTTCATCGTAAAGCGTCTGATGACTCCCTACACAATGAAGTCTATAAACTCCTTAGAGAAATGAATTTATATGCTGGACTTTGTCTATCTCTTTAGCCCCCTTTCCAGTCATTCTTTATCCATGTCTTGCATGAATCCATTCAACCATACACTATTATTGTTCCAGCAAGTTTGCAATGACCTGTCATCTTTTGTGCCTTACACATTATATTCCCTCTGCTTACAAAATGCTTTCTATCTAATAAGGATAGCAAATTCTCACTATGACAACTCAAACGTCTTTTGTGTGAACCATTGAATGAAGCTTAAATGTGATTTTATTAGGATTTATCACATAATTTTGTAGTAATCATTTATGTCGATCTCCTTATTCCCCCACCGTGCACTGAGCTCCTTGATGTGTTTAATTCATCTTGTGTCTTTACTATCTCTCATATCTATTATGTACCTTCTAAGTTCATATTTATTGAATAATTGTAAGTATGTATACTAGGAAAACGAGAAGAAATTCTCTTGGTTTTCTTACAGTCTTTTTTTTTTTTTTTTTTAATTCTTGCCTTTATTCTTTTAACTAGCTTTACATTTGTTACGGACTATCCTGTTTCCCTGAAAATACGACCTAGCCGGACAATCAGCTCCAATGTGTCTTTTGGAGCAAAAATTAACACTATGTCCCCCGTTCTATCCATTGTTACCTATGTTCCTTATTTATTTCTGAATTGTTGATACTTTATGTTAACTGTTTTATTAAGTTCATGATTCTTTATCTACTAATGAGAATAATGCCACATTAACACAGTTATTTTCTGATCCCAGTCTCCCTGTTTTTCAACCTTTTTTTTAACCTATAACTTCTCCACTAATAGAACCAAAGGTTTGAGGCATTCTGAAAAGGAAACATTGTTTACCAGAAGTCATCATGTTTTCATTAAGTTGTATTTGATAAGCTCATTTTTTAAATGAAATTTATGAACTATTGGTATGTCACAAAATAATTGATTACTTTCTGTCAAGCAATAATACTGGATGTAATACTGGATGTATTAATAAGCTCAAGCTGCTATAACAAATTACTGTAGACTAGATGGCTTAAACAAAATAAATTTATTTTCACATAGTTCTGTAGGCTAGATGTCCAAGAGCAAGGTGCCATCAGAGTTGATTTCAGCTGAGGCCTTTCTTTCTTGCTGTGTCCTCACATGGCCTTTTCTCTGTGAGTATATACATATAGAGAGAGCTCTCTGGTGTCTCTTATTATTATTATTATTATTATTATTATTATTATTATAAGGACACCAATCCATTTGGATTAGGACCCCACTGTTATGACCATATTTAACCTTAATCATCTCATTAACAATAATCTCAAGACCCATCCATGTTATCGCAAATGACATTATTTCATCTTTTCTTATGGCAGAATAGTATTCCATTGTGTATATATACCACAACTTCTTTATCCAGTCATCTATGGCAGGAAACTTTGGTTGTTTCCATGTCTTGATCACTATAAATAAAGCTGCAATGAACATTGCAGCACACATGTCTTTATGGGTAAATGTTTTGAGATTTTCTGGGCAGATACCCAAAAGAGGGATTGCTGGGTCATATGATAATTCTACTCTTAGTTTTTTGAAGAACCTCTATGCTGCCTTCCATAGCGGCTGCACCAATCTGCATTCTTACTATCAGTGTAATGAGGGTTCCTTTTCCTCCACAGCCTCTCCAACATTTATCATTATTTGTCTTGTTGATAATAGCCATTCTAACTGGTGTGAGGTGATATCTCACTGTGGTTTTTATTTGCATTTCTCTGATAATTAGTGATGTTGAGCATCTTTTCATATATGTGTTGGCCATCTGTGTGTCCTCTTTGGAGAAATGTCTATTCAGGTCCTCTGCCCATTTTTTAACTGGATTATTTGTTTTTCTGTTGTTGAGTTGTATGAGTTCCTTATATATTTTGGATATTAGCCACTTATCGGAAGCATTGTTTGCAAATATCTTCTCCTATTCAGTTGGTTGCCTCTTTATTTTGTTGATGGTTTCTTTTGCTGTGCAGAAGCTTTTTAGTTTGATTAGTTTGATTAGATAGTCACATTCATTTATTTTAGCTTTTACTTCTTTTGCCTTTGAGATCAAATTCATAAAGTGCTCTTTGAACCCAAGGTCCGTAAGTTTAGTACCTTTGTTTTCTTCTACGCAATTTATTGTGAAATAAGTCACAGAAAATTCGAGAACCGTATGACTTCACTGATATGTGGGATATAAAACTGAAAGCAACAAAGAAGCAAGAGAAACAAATAAAGAAAGAAAAACTCATAGACACAGACAATAGTTTAGTGGTTCCCAGAGGGTAAGGGGAAGAAGGGGTGGTACATGAGGGTAAATGGGGCCAAATATATGGTGATGGAAGGAGAACTGACTCTGGTTGTTGAACCCACAGTGTGATATATAGATGATGTATTACAGAATTATATACCTGAAACCTATGTAGCTTTACTAATCATTGTCACCCCAATACATTTTAATTAAAAATAAATAAATAAAGGCTTTTCAAAGTGAAAAAAAAATCACTTCTTTAAAGGCTCTCCAAACATTGGTTAGGACTAACCACATTGGTTAGGACTTCAACATATGAATTTTGGAGGGCACAGTTCAATCCAGTACAGTGGACTTTATCATTCAAAGATGTATACACAGAAGAAAGAGACAACCAGAATCCCTCCATGAAATCATTAACATTAGGTGAATATCTATTGAAACATTTTTCTAAACCCATACATGTATAGAAACATAAGTGGAATGATGGATGGGTGGATCAATATAATTTTGTATATGCTAATATAAAATAAGTATTAGAGGGAATTTTACTTACATTTGATAGAAGAAAAGTGAGTGAAGTTGAATTGTTGAACTCAGATACATATTTCTTTGCTTTAAGTGATTTTAGTTCTGGAGAGATCCCTAATATAAAGAAAATAAATTAGAAAAACATAAAAGATTATAATAGTTTAATTGTGTCTTTTAACTTGAAGCAGTATTCAATGACTCCCTGCTATGATGAGGAAATTAACATTCTTCCTCTTAACCCTTATTCCAATTTGTGTTATTTATTTTTACTTTGGCAAGTCTATAGCATTTATATTCTGTTTTGATACCATCATTAATGTATATGCTTAGTCTTTATTTCACATTGTATGGGATTCAATAATTATCATCTTTTACCATTCATTTTTGAATTTTTCAGTTTAATTCATTGTTTCATATGATGGGTTTCTTTGACAAGTAATTTGTTCAAGAATTCCTAGGTGTTTTATTTTTTAAGTTTTTGAATGCTGAAAATACTTTGTTTGCCTTATACTCAAAGGATACCTTTGGCACATTTTAAAAAAACATCTCAAGACTTGGTAGGGATTGCTCCATTCTGAGATGGAATGTGCAATGGAGAAGTCTGAGGCCAGCCTGTAGATGTCTTGCTGCTTCTGACTATGTGCTTGAAGACTTCTTTATCTTTGACCTTCAGTGACTTAACCAGATACGTCACAATGTTGATCATTTCTTAGTCATTTTGCTCTGAAGATGATACATTGTTTCCAGGGACAGATTTATGTCACCTTTCATTTCAGAGAAATTTTGTTTTATATCTTACATTGTTTATCAAGTCCTTACGTTGAAACATTTTTTCTGTTTGCTTTATTTTATTTTTCCTTCTGTGTTTTCTTTGATTGTCTCAAACCTTTATATTTTAATCCATGCCTTCCTGCTTATTTCTGTATCAGTTCTGTAATTGTGTTTGCTTTCATCGCTAGTGAATCGTATGCTGCTTTTCACCACTCTTTGATTTAGCAAGGTATTAGAGCTGAGGAGACTTTGACATCCAGCTTTACTCAGGAATTACATTTATTTTTGTGAGGGTTATTTTACTATTTCTTTAATATTTTTGTATTTTTGTAAGACTTTACACGGACTGCATGTTACTCTTTGACTGGTAACTGTAATGTACTAGCTGTCACTATAGTTGGTGACTTTGCAGTTAATTCAATATGTGAACTCAAAAGCTGCTGGTTAGGATTAGTATTATCTTGGAAGGAGATTTCTAGCAGTTTCCCTTAGAGCCTTGTCCTGTTCAACATTTTAAACTGTTATTTAAAGTGACCAAGTAGAAGACTTGGTCATCAAAGGTTGGGAAGATATGAAACTGTAAGGGCTAGATAGTAAATACTTGTATATTGGATGACAATTACGACTGTATTTTTCAGCTGGCCAAGAACGAGGCCAAATAAAATAGGATGATATTTAGAGGAGGTACATTGAATATTTTTCTTCGGTTTAAAACATTAAATAAAGATTGAAGGTGACATATCTTAGATAGATGTATGAAAAAAGCTGGCATTTTAGATGATAGTATGTTCCGATCGAGGTCAGCAGGGCGAAATAGATGTCCACAAGCTATTGCAATCTTCAACTTAATGAATAAATTCCAGCATCTACAAATATAGATATGAATCTTCCTTTTTGTCTTTGGTGTTTGAGTCATTCCTATATCATTGTGGAAACTGGAATAAAAAAGCAAAAAAGACAAATTAGGGCACTTTCAGAGAACAACCATAATACTAAAGGGCTGCAAGTCTATGGCTTCTGAAAAATAATTGAAGGAACTAATGATTAATAAGGAGAAGAGTTAAGGCTCATAATAACTGTTTTCAAATATTTGAGGAACTTTTGCAAGGAATTGGATTGAGATTTATTCTCTGTCATTTCAAAGGGAAAAAGCGACAGTGAGTTAACATTGGGAACTGTCAAGAACTATAGCAAGGTGAACAGGTTTTCTGTCCTGAAGCTGTAAAAATACAGTCTGAAAATGTCATTTATTTGGGATATTTTGATTGGGTGGTTCAAACACTACGCTTTTATATATGAGTGTATGTAATATGTATAGCATAACTTACCCCTTATATATTTATAAATAGTCTGAATTGTATCTTATAGTAATTGCAAAAGTTTTCACTGTCTTAGAGGTTTCAACTGTGTTTTTATGAACTTGCTGTTTAGTAAAAGCAGGTTGTTTACTTTCAAAATTCTTTTTAAATCACCTAATTATAAATGTTTGGCTTTAGTATGCCTTGTGACATTGTAATTAATAAATGTTAATTTTTTTAATTTTATAATAAATACAATCTAATATTCTGCCATAGGCAGAATTGAAGTATTAATTCTTTGTTATTCAAATTTCTCTCAAAGAAAAATATTCAAGAATCAACTGCACAGCTGATAACACTGCATGAAATATTAGAGGTGAGTGTTTTGTCTTCAAGATGTCGCTTAGTTACTGATTTGTGAACAATTATACACAGGCTTGAAAAAAAATACTGCTTCAGAAAAAATACTTTAGTTCTTAAGTTATACACCAATCTTAGACATATTAATTATCTTTAATATAAAATTAGTTTCTGTTTTTATACAGTACTAGAAAGAATATTTTAAAAGAACATGAAATTTTTTAAAAGAACAGAATTAAAAAATTCTGTTTAAAAGAATTTTTTAAAAGAACATGAAATTAGAGTCTAACTCTTAATCATATTCCCAAGATTAGTACTTTAGGAACATTTTTTTTTTTATTAGTTTCAGGTGTACAAGACAAGGTAATACTTAGACGCCCACCATCTACATCCCTCACACTGTGAACCCCCCTCACCCCACCCACCATCCCTCCGACCTCACACCCATACATTACATCACACACATAAAATTATAGTTGGCATTCATTAATGTTTAGCCTCTGGTGCACAACGCCACGATCAGGCATCCACACCATCCCTGAGGTGGTCTCCCAAATAGGACGCATGCCCATCGGATACCCAACAAAACCCCTACAACATTATTGAATAAGTTCCCCAAATTAATTTCCAGAAAACCCTGAGGCCATCTTGCAAGAACATTTTTATGATGTTATTTAGTATTTACGTGGTGAAATCTTGTGCTGTTACATGGATGGTATCTTAGTTGGCAATTCTATGCAAAATTCTATGAAAAATACGTGTGTTTAAGGATTCTTTCAACTAGGTTGCAGAAATTCATGCACGGTTTTTTCTTAAATAACATCAGCCTCTTGTTTCATAATGCAAGGACTGAATAATCCCAACTTTTTCCGCTTGACATTTACCTTTCTTAACAAATATCTTTGATCTTTTTAAAACAATGTTTTTGAACTTTAGTCAGTTATCAAAATGTTAAATATTTGAGAAGATCTTGATATGACAATCATTGCAAATTGGGCACAGAAGAAGGTAAAATAGTCTGAAGAAAGAGATCTTTAACAGTTAGCATGTCTTTTTAAAATCATTGGTAAGATTAGAAGAAAGAGTGCTATAAGAAAACTTGTTTCATTGTAATTTTATGAATTGGATGCTGAAGTCTCTATTTTTATCTAGCTAAGTACTTTGATGTTTCAGGATATTTTGATATAGAATATTTGTTCGGAAGTAAAATACAAATTATTAGATTTTTGATTCGCCTCTTTTAACATATTTTTAGTTATTCTAGTTTATACTTAAACTAATAAATTATTGTTTCTCATGGATGACTTAACTTTTTTTTAATAAAAACTGTCATAGGTGGCAGATTTTGACAGTTATTAACTGGGAAATATATGTGTAATTTTTTAATATTATACTATGAGATTCCACCTAAAACTTATAATTACAAACCATATTTTGTCTACAACACTTATATTATCAATGATAAAAGTAACCGATATATAAGGTGCAATTCAGTGAAAAATGAAACAATATATATGTTCATTTAAAAGTTAAATATTAGCATTTAATTATTGCTGGCATCTATTAGAATTTTAATTAATATAATTGAAGTTAGAAATGAAAAGTAAGGATGGTTTTAAAAAAAACAAACAACCCAATTAAAAAATGGGCAGAGGACTTGAGGAGACATTTTTCTAAAAAGGACATACAGAAGGCAAGAAGACATATGAAGAAATGCTCAACCTCACTAACCATCAGAGAAATGCAAATAAAAACCACAATGAGATACCACCTCACTCCAGTCAAAATGGCTATCATCAATAAATCAACAAACAACAAATGCTGGCGCGGATGTGGAGAAAAGGGAACGTTAGTGCACTGTTGGTGGGATGGCAGATTAGTGCAGCCACTATGGAAAACAGTATGGAGGTATCTCAGGAATCTGAAAATGGAACTACCCTATGATCCAGTAATTCCACTCCTAGGCATCTACCCGGAGAAATCCAAAACTCCAATTCAAAAATCTGTATGCACTCCTATGTTTATTGCAGCACTTTACACAATAGCCAAGATATGGAAACAACCGAAATGCCCATCGGTAGATGACTGGATTAAGAAGCTGTGGTACATTTATACAATGGAGTATTACGCAGCCGTAAAGAAGAAAGAAATCGTATCATTTGCAGCAACATGGATGGATCTAGAGAACATTATCTTAAGTGAAATAAGTCAGAAAGAAAGACAAGTACCATATGATCTCACTTATATATGGAATCTAAAGAAAAGACTATGTGAATGAACTAATCAGAAACAGTTTTGGGGACACAAAGAAAAAACCGAGAGTTGTTAGATGGGTGTGGGGGAGGGGTTGGGGATAAGGGGAAAGGTGAAGGGATTTGGAAGCAGCTGGTAACCACAAGATGGCCTCAGGGTTTTTTTGAAAATTAATTTGGGGAAGGTATTCAATAATGTTGTAAAGGTTTTGTTGGGTATTCGATGGACATGCGTCCTATTTGGGAGACCACCTCAGGGATACTGTGGATACCTAATCATGGCATTGTACACCAGAAGCTAAACATTAATGAATGCCAACTATAATTTTATATATATAATGTGATGGTTCAGTGTGAGGTCGGAGGGATAGTGGATGGGGGGCGGGGGGTTCACAGTGTGAGGGATATAAATGATGAACGTCTAAGTATTACCTTGTCTTGTACACCTGAAACTAATAAATAAAAAAAAAGATATAGATATATACCTATATATCTATATATAATTATTATATAATAATATAATATATAATATAATAATAAAATATAATATGTAATTATCATTATTCAATAATGAGAAAGAAGGAAATCCTGCGATTTTTTTTGCAACAACCTGGATGGATCTTAAGGGCATTATGATAAATAAAGTAAGTCAGACTGAAAAAAAAAAAAGAAAAGTAAGGATGGTTTTAAATTGTATTAAAATAAGCAATTGCTCTAAAATAGGAATAATATTTAATTATTTTATCATCATACCTAAAAGAATGAGACCAAAAGATTCTTTTTCCCCAGTATGTGTGCTTGAAAGAGCTAGAGTTCATGATAGATGAAAACATCATTTCAAAAATTAAGATACTGATATTATTATGAAATGTGATTGAGATGAGAGCTTCATAGTTACACTTTTATTTTTATGGCACTTAATATTTGTATAAATTATGCTTTTTCTTTTTCATATTCCTTAAAGTAATATGTTTTAATTATAGCTTTGGTCTGGCAATTCAGAGATACACTGTCTAATTCATGATCTGCCAGTATAACGTTCCTCTTGAGGAATCTCTTAACCTTTCTGAATTCTGGTTTTGTAATTTGTGGAGACAGTGTGTAATAGCTCAGGAGGCAGAATAAAAATCGATATACATTTAGCATTTTTCATAGAACATTAGTGTTCAAAGAATTTCAGTTATGTGTTTCTCAAAAAAATTTTTCCTAATGTCAGTGGATCTGGGAAAGACAGGTGGTTCTCGGTGCACATTAGCAGTCTTTCCCCACCTATTTGAGCAGAGAACCCTGGTTTTCAAGACTAAGAACATCCTTAGGGAGACCAATTCAATGGAATACTTGTACAGTTTGGGAAATGTTAGCTTATATAATTTACTACAAATACTCAAAACTTCTGTTTGTAGTTGTAATCCCTCAACATCCTTAGTGAAGAAATCAAAGATAGTCAGGATGCAGTTGAAGGAAGTGATGATGATAGAATAGTTTTGAAGATTTATCATAAGAACAGGTGTTTTGGAGGGGGCACACGGCTGGTGATTTCTTGTTCCCCCAAATATTAAGACATGCATGTATTTTGAATTTTGCACATATTTTGTTGAGTATTTATTTAACTTCTTTATTTTTATTTTTAAGAAGTAGTTATACCCAAACTTCTAACCTACAGAAATTATTAGTGCCAAAAGAGTGGGAGAATTGTAAATGCCTTTTAACTAGTTTTTAGGAAATGTTTTCAAAGTTAAGATGTAGAGATTCATTTTAAAGCTGCTTCTTTCACTAATATCTATAGTGAATTTTTCTTTTAAAAAAGAAAATTATTTAATACATAGAAATTATGATATAAACAATTATTCAAAGAAAAAAAACTTTCGTTTTTTGGTAAAAAAAACTGTATTAATGTTTTATTATAGCTGTATCAATTTTTTTCCCAAGTAAGGTATATTTTGAATGTTTTTTCCCCCTAGATTCTTTTAAATAGATTATTTGATGCTCCACATGATCCATATGTCAAAGTTAGTGATTCTTTTTGGCCACCTTACGTTGAGCTGCTCCTGCGTAATGGAATTGCCTTGAGACATCCAGAAGATCCAACCCGGATAAGATTAGAAGCTTTCCATCAGTAACGAGATGGTCTTTTTCCACACAGTACTTAAAGAATCTTGGATTATGAATCAAGAATAATGGAAACACTGAGGATTACTTGACTAAAGAACACTGTTTGCAAATTAAAGCACATAGTCCTTTTATCCTTACAATGACACATGCTGCCGTCTACTATTCATTTAAAAATGGTCCTGGCATATTTCAGTCAGTACTTTGGTGCTTTAAACTGAATGGACGAGGATGCAAGTAAAAATATTCTAGACTTAATCATTCTAAAACATTTAATGTACCTTACTTTTGCAATGCTTTTGGGGAAATTCTTTGTTAATTTATGATATTGCTAATGTAATATTTTTTCTTTTAAACTTCATGACAGTTTCTTTTATGCATTTTTGAGTTCTATTTGGTACTTACCTTCTTTAACTTTAGGAATTAAAATGGAAAGTCCACTTAATTTGCAGATGGGTTTAAAATTGACTTAGTATCTGATGTAGAAGGAAGCATAATTTAAAAGTATTTAGTAAATCTGTTCATGTATACTGTCTTATTTTTATATTTGTTAAAAATTGAAATATTAAAGTATTGGATAGACGTAGAAAACTATATTTTAATGTATATCACTAACAAATGATACATATTAAACCACTCATGATTGTTAATTATTACTAACAAAATTGTGTTCATAAAATTTTTGTTAATCTTTGTGACTTTTCTTTAAATAAAATTCTCTTATCGAAAAATATTTAGCGTTTTTGGTGATGTGGTATTATTTTTTTAGAAACTAAATAGACTTTTTGATAAGCAGATAATTGAAGATATTGTAGGACTCATTCATGATTACTTACAAGCTAATCTCGTTTACAAGAAACTAGAGAATTTTAAACCCATTTAGAATCCTTAGTTTTCTAAGAGGACTTAGTGTGTATTTTTCATTTGAAAATGCTTTCTACTGTATATCATCCAAGTGTCTTGATTACCTTTAATACTTCATCTTTTTAAAAGTAAGCAAATAATACTCCAAGTATACCATCTCCCTTTCTGTAGAAAATACAAACATTTATATTTTAGTAAACTTAAGTTTTTTCACAGGAAGATATATATACCTTTCTAGATTACTCCAGTTGGGAGTCAAGGGAATGAGCCACTTTTTATTTGAAGTTACTGGAGAAAGGGAGAAATGGTTCTGGCAATAAAAGCCTGACAATAATTCTACAGAGCAGGTACTGATGTTGTTTGTGGATTTCTCTGTATTGCAAATTAAAGAAAGAAGGAGAAAGGCAATAACTTGATTTATTTGGTAAGTCTTCATTTCACATTTTACTGATAAATCTACTGATTAGATCATTTTACTGCCGTATCTTGTATAAGGCTGTAAAGAAAACCGATTGCATCCTACTTTAATTTGCAACCTCCTTACACAGCAAGATTATTTGCCCACTTTTGATCTCAATCAGCAAAGTAAACTATAGTAGAATTAGTCTTGATTTGTACTCCATCTAAGCTTACAGTCCTTGAAGCTTTTTGTGGTTGTGAGTTTGTTGGAAAAAATGTTTCAAATTCTGAGGATCTATATGTATTTTCACATTTTCACTGATTTAAGGAAATCACTGAAATTTGTTAAGACTTAGAATTTGTTTTTATTTCTAGCTCTTAAATATGATAATGCAAAATATCTGAAAATAATACCATATTCTAGCTTTCCCACACCAGATAGTGATGTTAACATAATTTAAAAACAAAAATTTGTTTTAATCTGCCGCAAAATATATTTAACTTTGTTTTTGGTTGGTGTGTTCACATGGATTGATTTGGGAGAATTTAAATCTCTATTTGGTTGAAAATTTAACCCAGTTGAATAAGACCTTGTTTAGTCATATCCAGTGTTTTATGTGGTCATACATCTGTGTTAACACTTCTGACTGTTGTTTTCCTTAGTTTACTTTTTATTTATTTATCTAACTTGTAGTTAACGTTCCTGTTGCTTTTACCAAGGATTATATTTTTCAATTCCAAAACTACCACAGCCAAATGGCATTTATTCCAGGTGTGCAAGACTGGTTCAATATTGAAAAATCAATTAATGAAATCCGTCACGTCATTAGACTAAAGCAGAAATATACGATCATATCAATAGACTACAGAAAACCCATTTGACAAAATACAGCACCCACCCATGATTAAAAACTCAGCAAGCTAAGAATAGAAAAATTCCTTTCCTTGATAAAGAACATCTACGATAAACAGCTAACGTATTTACTTAATGGTGGAAAACTAGATGCTTCCCTTCTAAGATCAGGAAAAAAAGGCAAGAATGTCTCCTTCACCACTCCTATTAACATTGTACTGGAAGTTCTACCTCATGTAATGAGAGAAAAGTCCCAAGAATCAACAAAAAAAATCCTGGAACTAAAGTCCAATTATAGCAAGTTTTCAGGATACAAGGTTAACATACAAAAGTCAATTGTTACCTATGCACTTGACATTCAAACATTTATATTACAGCAAAGAGAGAGAGAGAGAGGAAGAGGGAGATAAATAGTATAAATCAAACAATATGTACAAGATTTACTAGTATGTAAGGAAACTGACAAAAAAAGAAATCAAAGGAGATCTTAATAAATGGAAACGTATTTCATACTTATTGATAGGAAAACTTCATGTTGTTAAAGTCTCAGTTGTTCCCAAATTGATTTATTGATTTAATGCAATCCCAATTAAAAATCCCAGCAAGTTACTTTGTGGAAATCAACAACTTGATTCAAGCAAAAGACCCAGAATACCTGCTACAATATTGAAGAATAACAAGTTAAAGGACTGACACCAACTTAAGACTTGCTATAACACTATAGTAACCAAGACAGCATGATATTGATGAAAATGGACGAATTAATCAATGGACAGAATGGAGAGCTCAGAAATAGACCCATATAAATATGGTCAGCTGACAAAGGAGCAAAAGTAATCAATGGAGAAAGCTTAGCCTGTCTTTTTCAACAAATGTGCGAGAACAACAGTATATACATATGTCAAAAAAAGGAGGGGGTGGAGGAGGCAGAAGAATGAAGAAAGAAGAAGAAAGGAAGAAAAGGAAAATTAGACACTGACACTACATGTTTAACAAAAATTAACTCAAAAAAGATCATAGACCTAAATGTAAAATCTACACCTATGAAACTTCTAGAAGATAACCTGAGAAAATCAAGTTTGACCTTGCATTTGGTGAAGACTTTTTAGATACAACACCAAAAGCACAATCCATGAAAGAAAAAATTGATGTTGGATTTTATTAAAATTAAAAACTGCTCTGTTAAGGACACTGTTAGAATGAAAAGGTAAACCACAGACTGAGAGACAATATTTGCAAAACATCTAATAAATCACAGATCTAATAAAAATATTCAAAGAACTCTTAAAACTCAGCAATATGACAACAAACATCCCAATTTAATGGAGGGCAAAAGATCTGCACACTTTACCAAAGAATATATACAGATGGCAAAAAATAAGCAGATGAAATACATCTCCACATTATGTGTCCTCAGGGAAATGCAAATTAAACAATGAGATACAACTACACACCTCTGAGAATGGCCAAAATCCAAAACATTGACAACATCAAATGCTGTCAAGGATGTGGAGGAATAGGAGCTCTCATTCATTGCTGGTGGAAATACAAAATGATAATAGTCACTTTGGAAAACAGTTTGGCAGGTTCTACAATAATAAGCATATTCTTGCTGTACAACCCATTGCAATTATAATCCTTGGTATTTACTCAAATGCGTTGAAAACACATGTCCACACAAAATCCTGCACACAAATGTGTATAGCAGCCTTTTTCATAAGTGCCAAAAATTGGAAACAATTCAGATATTCTTTAATAAATGACTAGATAAATTGTGGTACATTCATACAATGGAATGTTATTTGGCCATGAAAAGAAATGAGCTATCAAGCTATGGAAAGACATAGAGGAACCTAAAATGCATATTGCTAAGTGAAAGAAGCCAATCTGAAAAGGCTGTATATTCCAGCTATATGACATTCTAAGAAAGGAAAAATTATGGAGACAGATAAAAGTCAGTGGTGGCTGGGGAGGGGAAGGATAAGAAGGGGTAAGATGAATAGGTGGAGTACAGGGACTTTTAGGACAGTGAAAATATTCTTTATGATATTGTAATGGTGGATACATAACATGCGTTTGGCAAAACCCATAGAAGTGCACAATACAAAGAATGAATTCTAATGTAATCTATGGACTTTAATAATAATAATATTAGTTCACCAATTATAGCAAGTGTAACACAAGCATAAAATGTTAGTGATAGAGGAAACGGCAGGGGAAAGGGAGTATATGGGGACTTCTCAATTTCTCTGTAAACCTAAACAGCTCTAAAAATAAAAGTCCCATAAGGATGGGATAAAGGAGAGAGAATATAAAAGCTCATTTTTATATAGACACTGAAACTGAGAAAATAAATGCTTATTGTTTTAAGCAATTAACTTTTGGGTTATCTTACATAGCCTGTTTCCCTGAAAATAAGACCTAGCTGGACCATCAGCTCTAATCGTCTTTTGGAGCAAAAATTAATGTAAGACCCGGTATTATATTTATATTATATTATATTATATTATATTATATTATATTATATTATATTATATTATATTATTATTTATTATTATACCCAGTCTTATAGTAAAAATGAGACCGGGTCTTATATTAATTTTTGCTCCAAAAGACACATTAGAGCTGATGGTCTGGCTAGGTCTTATTTTTGGGGAAACACGGTAGTAACAGATAATTTTATCATGAGAATGCTAAAATGCTGTAATAACTGGTTATGGATTTGGGAGTGGGACAGACTAAAGCAATTTTAAAACTCCTAGGGGAGTAAGGGTCAAAACGGAGGAAGAACAGAATAAACATGACAAACCATAAACAACACTTTTCCTAGTAAAATGATCATGCAAACCAAAATGTTAAATAAGAAAATGAATTTAATGCAAAGATAGCCAAGACAGCTGATTTTGTTGTTTGCCTCTGCTCTTCCTGCTTTTAACAGAGCTAAATTTTGAGTAATCCATTTTTGTATACACAGCCATACCATTTAACTAAACCAAACATGGTTATCTGAATCCCTTTTTCAGCGATTTACTTAGGAATACTTTTGATACAATATTGAATCTATATGCCATTTTGGGAAAGTTTTTTTCTTACTGACTAAAAAAATGTGTAGGAAGAGATGGCTTCTATTGTTCTGGTGGATATTATTGGGTCTGCATGGAACATCTGGGACTGTTTAGTCATTTTGTAACCATAAGGAGAGTCGCCATGGACAAATCTGGCATTTTTAGTATGGCAGAGTCACAAAAGAGAAAGAAAAAATTCTGATAATTTTATTGAGCCACTGAATTAATTATCCCTAGAGCTGCTCTACTGGGGAACATGATATGTAAGATAATAAATTTCCCTTCTGGTTTAAGTCAATTGAGACACGTTTTTTATGTTACTTGAAACTGAAAGCATGCTAGCTGGTTGCAACATCCAACAAAATCATCAAATGAAACATTCACTCTTGATGAAATTACTTTTATGGAACAGTCTGACGAATACTTTAAAATGTGAATTTTGAGGTTGTTTGAAGAAATAAATTTCTTCCATTTAAAATGGTCTGGGAATTACAACACAAAAATAGCAATAAGTGAAACAACATTTTGTTATGAAAAGGAATTCATTAACAAATCCCATATCTGATTAAATATAATAATTTAAATACAAATTCTACAAGTGAGATAGTCTTGACTGGATAGAGTTAAAGTTTGAATTAATGAAAGAGAATTTGAAGAATTCACCCAGAAAGAAAGAGATAAAAATTATGAAGATCAAATAAGAGATATAGAGGACAAATTTAGTAACTCCACCGACATAGATGTTCCTGATGAAGAGAGTAGAGGGAATGATAGGCAAGTAATATTTGGATATATAATAGCTAAAAAATGTATAGCATGCAGGACAACAGAAATCCTCAGGAAAACAATGTACACATTGAATACTGTGCAGGATAAATACAGCTAAATCCACACCTTGAAAAAGTTTTGTAAAACTGCAAAACTTCAAAGAGAAGAATTTTCAGAAATACCAAAGAGAAAACATAGTTTAGAAACATAGAAATAGCAATTATGTCTTTTATCTGCAACAATATATATGGATGCTGAGGGGAAAGAAGACTATTAGCCTAGAATTTCATACCCAGCTAAACTATCATTCAAAAAATGAGGACAAAATTAGTTTCCTGACAAATAAAAAGTAAAAATCTTTGCCACCACACACTATCCCTAAAAGAATATAGAGGAGATACTTTGACAAGAAGAAAAGTTAATCTAGGAGGACGATGGGGATAAAAGGAACCATGAGCACATAAATTTATTTAATATTAGTTATGAAAGGAAGGCATTTGGAAAGAAAAAATGTTTCTGGAAAAGATGTTGCAAGGATATTACACTTCAGAACATCTGGCTATTTGAATAAAAAATACAACCTGTGTTTAAAAGAAAAACCCTACAAGGTTACCAAGTTTGTATTAGCCTGTTCATAGTGGGGAAAAAATGCAATTTTCCACATCATTATCATATGCACATCAGTTGTGATGTTTCTTTAGGCATCAGTATTGCAGAAGTAAGGAATAAACATTTGATAGTAAGTTAATTTATGGGAAATACTTAAGGTTTTTTGGAGATGTGATAGGATTTCTCTTTCATTTTTGGCTTACCTTAGGATATAAAGTGTTTTGACTGAAACATGATATGCATTCTTACTGTGTAATGGCAGCAGGGCAAAGGGTTGTTTTTGCTTTAGAACAGTCGCATATTATAAAGAAACCAATGGTTTGTTTATTTTTTATTTTTTGCTTTTTTGTAAGAAAAAAATATAGCAAGTAGGAAAAAAAAATCTCTATGAGAATACAAAGTGCCCTAAACATAAAAGGGAAAAAGTTGAAATGGACTATATTAAAATTAACAATTTCTGTCTATCTATAAAAAAAGGAAAACTCATTTGGAAAGACTCAGAAGTTAATGTATAGACTGGGAGAAAGTATTTACACTATCTATATCCAACAAAGAACTCAAATATGAATTACATAGAGTGCCCAAAAATCAATAAAGTGAAGACATTAATCTACATATTGTTAGCCTGTTTGGGCTTTTATAACAAAATACTATAAAGTGGGTAACTTACAAACAACAGAAATTTATTTCTCTTAGTTCTGGAGGCTGGAAGTCTGAGATCAGGGTGCCAACATGGTTAGGGGAAGGCCTTCTTCCTATTTTATAGTTGGTGCCTCTCACTATGTCCTCCAATGGTGAATGCGGTGAGAGATCTCTGAATGGTCCCTTTAATAAGAACACTAATCCAATTTATGAGGGTTACACCTAATAACCCAAGCACCTTTTAAAAGGCCCACCTCTTAACACCAATCATATTGGACATTAGGATTTCAACATATGAATTTTGGGGGAACAAAAGCATTCAGACCATAGCAGAGAGGAGTTCTAATTTCCAACTAAGATGGAATAGATGCAGTTCTCCCTAGTCCTGCTACGTACAGCTAAAAACTGCACATTATATATAAAATACATGTTAAGAACACTGAAAAGTGAACTGAAGAAGGCACAGTGGCTAGGGACATGGTGAATTGTGGTTCCATTTACTAGATGGGAAAGACAGAAGCAGGTTGAATTCTATTTAAGTCACATGAAGTTTGTGTTGCCTATTAGCCATATTCAAGTAGACATTTAGATACAGGAGTCATTGGCATATAGATAGTCTTCAAAGCCATGAAAAAGGATACATTAGTAGAAAGAAATCAGTTGATAGGGAATAGAATGGATCTTGGGACTAACCCCTGGGCAGTTTAATATTTAGTGATTGAGCAGAGGAGGAGGAAGGAACATTGGGGCAATGTTACCCTAGACTCAAAGGGTCTGCTTGCCAGTGCACATTAAGCCAAAAAAGATACAAGGAGGAGTTTGCAGCAAAGAAAGTAAAGGTTTATTTAAGGAGTTGGTGCCAAGTCTGGAGACACAGGTGAGCTCGTGCTCTCAAATACCTGGCTCCCTGGTCGCCTCTAGCAACTGGGTTATATAAGGGGAAAATCATTAATCATGGTTACTATGGGAGCTGGGTTTGTGGGCTCTGCTGATAGGTTGGGGATTAAGGCAGTGAGCAACTGATCATGGCTTTAGGTCCTGATGTCAGTCATTGCATTGTTCGGTCTAGTTTCCAAGGGATGCAGTCCGTGGGGTTGTTCTGCTTTCATGAGTCTGGAGTGGAAACAACTGAGGCCAACGTGTTATCTTTGGTTTACTAAAACCTTATTCTGGTTTGAGATTTGATTATTGTATCTTGGTCATGGTTGACAGACCTGAAGCTTTATTCTTAAATGAGTTTGACGTTGAACAGAACCTAATGTCCTAAGGGCTTCATGATTAAAGGGAGTGGATGTACAGTATATGAACAGGTAGAAGGACCGGAGGTAGGAATGCAAATGAGTTATAGTTCTATCTGGCTAAACGGTTACCTAGGATTAAAGCAAAATGCATGCTAACAAAATGAAGTTCATGTGTGGTTACAGTAGGAGGGGGACTATAAGACTATAGTGTCACAGAAGCTGAGGGAAGAAAATATAGCATTTCTAGAAGTTGGCAGTGATCAACTAAATTGAATGTTGGTAGGAGTTCAGGTAAGAAGCACAAAATTGACCACAAGAGATTTGGCAACATGGATGTCAGAAAATTATTTAGACAATCATTGAGTGCTCTATTATTTGGAGCCCATAACACTTACAATATATGTCACTAAATTATGTAACTTACTGCATTTTCCCTTATCACACTTTGATTTTGTTTTCCAATTTGTAAATGTTTTGAGGAAAGGAAACTTGCCTTATATTTTTATACTTCTTTGCCCTTTGCATAATGCTAAAGAGTAGGCAATTGTTATTAGCACATCAAGGACTCTGATGTTAGCTTTAACTTCATTTTCTCTTCCTTCTTTTTGAATGTTAGATATTATTTGTACATTATAGTTATGAACCATTGATTATACCCACTCTCCTCAAGTATTTTATGCCTTCCTATTATTGATCTCATATTCTAATTAGAAAGTAAACACGAAAAGAGAGGTTGAAATGAAACTGTTTTGTTTTGTTTTGCCACTATTGGTGGTAAAAATTTGGGGTAGAAAGACTGAAATTATAAGCTAAATCTAATATATGAATTTCAGTTAGCTTTGATCATTCATAATATATAATTGTATTGCTAATTACAAACTTAAAATATGAAAGTCTCTCTGAAGATAAATTATAATAACAAATAACAGCAATCTTTATTTTTTTCCTTTTTGTAAAGTTGTAAGTCATTCCAACTATACAGAGTTTAAAATAATAAATACCCATTGTGGATGAAAAAGAGGTTCTACGGAAAGTAAACTTACAGGGTGATCTGATCATAAATTCCTAACTGGGCAGGCCATGGTGGGTGGTTACTCCCCAGGCATACACTTCTTTAGTGAAAGGTTTATCGTTGCCTTAAGCAAGCCCTGTCCATTGTTTCTATGCATCTAAGTTAACACAACCTTTGAAATGCCTCTTTTCAGACCCCTCAGAAACTACCCTCAAAAGAGAACACAGTCTAATAAACTATCTTGTACTCCAATTCATGCTTTCTCCCACCTTGTGTAATCTTTCTTATGTTCCCTCCTTAATTTCAAATGTATAAAAGAAACTGCAAATCTGTTATTCTCTGGAACTTCTGTGATTGTGCTTCCTGGCAGCTGCCATCAGTTTTGACTCAAACAAACTCATAAAAATTCTCTACAGGTTTGGTTCTTATGTCAACAACATGTACATTCAATGCCCGTAGTTCGCAGATGTTAAATATTTTACACTACTAATTCCGGTTGTTTTTTCTTTTTTTTTTTTAAAAAAATTTTATTGGGGAATATTGGGGAACTGTGTGTTTCTCCAGGGCCCATCAGCTCCAAGTCGTTCAATCTAGTTGCAGCTCACTGGCCCGTGTGGGAATCGAACCAGCAACCCTGTTGTTCAGAGCTCGTGCTCTGACCAACTGAGCCACCTGGCCACCCCCTTGTTTTGTTTTTCAAACAAAATTTTATAGATTTAGTTGATGTCCACTTTGTGCTCCTCCTTAATTCCATTCTTCTCTTTCTCCCCCAAATAACTATGATCTTCAAGATTCTGTGCTCTTCCTGTGCATACATTTGTAAGTTTGAGATACATATTTGGTGTGCTACCCAAAACTTACATAAATGGTATCATATATATATATATATATATATATATATATATATATATATATATATATATCCTATCCCAATATGCATCACAATGTAGCCTAATGCAGCCTTTCAACTCAGTTATATGCTTTATCCACAGCAACAACTGTATAGTCCATCATTTAACTGTTGTATAAAATTCCACTATAGGAATAGATTACAGTTTATCTCCCTGTTGATAATCGTTTAGGTTGTTTCCAATTATTCAATGCTACAAGTAGTGTTGCCATAATTATTAATGGGGATTCGCATGTGCAACAATTTCTTAAGGTTATATACTTACAAATGAGACGACCACGTCAAAGACTATGCACATCTTTATTAGATATTGCCAAATTGCTAGTATTCATGGTTATTGCACTTAATTTTTACTTTCATCAACAGTGTATCAGATGTCCAGTTTACCCTATCCTCCAAAATACTTGATATAATCAAATTTTAACATTTTTACCACTCTAATGAAAGAGAAACATTTCCATTTCCATGATTGCTGCCAACATTGGATACTTGCTTCATTTATTGGTCCTTAGCTTTTTTTTCTCCTCTGACTTTCCTATTCATGCCATTTTCCTATTTTTAATTTTTTGGACTTTGTCTTGCAAATGAAAAAGGAGCTACATACTAAATCTGACAAGCTCAGAGGAGGCCTGCGTGGTTGACCTTACCAATTCAGAGACCAAAAGTAACCACATAGGATGGTCTGAACATAAAAAGTCCTAACTAAAAGCGGATTATGGCAGGTAGTCACATTCTAGGCCTGTAGCTTCCTAGACAAAGGTTAATCTTTACTTTAAGTGAGCCTGTCTATTGTCTTTTTGCATCTAAGATAACATATACTTGAAATGTCAGAGTAATCTTCTTTTCCAGACCCGCACTAGAGCAGGAGACCACAGAACCCCTCATTGTTATCTTGTTCCCCGCATACCATCTCTAGGTGCTGTAAATGTTAGTTACGAACTGTTCTGTAAATGTTAGTTATGAACCAATGTAAAAGAAGTATGTATCTCTCCATTTTGCTTTTTATCCAATCCCAGAGATTTCCCCGCTTTGCTTTCTCCCTCCCCCTTAATCTACCGCCAATGGATTTCATGTAACCCTTCTTACGTGTCCTCCTTTTATTCTAATGTATAAAATAAACTGCGAAACTGCCATTCTCCAGAGCATTTTCTCAATCTGTTGAGATTTTGCTTCCCGGAAATTGTCGTCAGTTTGGCTCAAATTCATGAAAAATTCTCTACAGGTAGGTTTGGACGTTTTTTATGTTAGCACTCTTATCTCTTATAGATTTGTGAGAGTTCTTTCAATATTCTAGATATTTATTACGTTTTACTTACATGTGTTGCAAATTCTTACCCCAATTTCTGGCTCATGCTTGTCTTTTTAGTGGTTTTAAGAAATTCAATGAAGTTAAACTCATCAGTCTTTTCCTCTATGCTTTGAGCTTTTTTATCTTATTTAAGAAATCCTACAATAATCCTTCAAAAAATTAGAAAATATTTATTTTCACTATATCAAATTCAAATCCAGTTTCATTGAAAGAATAAAATGTATTGTGTAGAAAGAGTATGGAATTTTGTTTCAATGTGTTGAATCTGGTTTTAATCTCTGGGAGGTAGAATTCAAAATTCATCATCTTTTGAAATAGTGACCTGCTCCAATTTAGTAATCCAAGCAGGCATAAAATCTGAATTCTTCATCTCATTTTTCTGAAATATAGGCAATAATCTAATTTTAAAAACTGCTTTAGTTTTTAACTAAAAAATTTAATTTACATGCAAATATATGAACAATTATAGGTTAGAAGTTATTTTTTACCTCTAAATGTTTCTCATTCCTGATTCACTGGTTCTCAAACTCTTCTGCTGTTGCTTCTGTTTTTCAGTCCCTGAAATACATACATATATACATGCATGCATACATCCATATTCCTTCCTCTCCCAACTTCTCATTTATTCCATCTTTGATTTCCTGAAAGGGCCCTGTTCACTTAGATTTATTAGGCTTCTGAAGATTGCTGGCACAGCTTTCTTTCAAGTGTTAGGAGGGGGTTTGTTGTCAACTGTACTCTGCCCATATTCTTCATTTGAAAGAAAGGGAAAGCTGTAGGGAAAAGTTTTCAAAGAATAAAGGATTGGTCATTATAAAAATTTTAAAGAATTTCTACTGAAACTTAAATTCATATGGTATTTAAATTTGCTTCATATAATTCAATTGAGAAATAACGCATGGGTATTGCACTAAAACATTTTCATGCTAACAGAAGTGCTATGTATAGTATTAAGATGGCAAAATATTAATATATCATTTATATTGCAAGATAAAGAAGAAATGAGGAGGAACTGATAGATTAAAATAGATTAAAAGTTATATGGTTATACGGGCAGGTTCATTTTGTGAAAGTTCATTCGACTGAACACTCATCAAGTTTTATATTTATGCACTTTTCTGTATACATAGTCTACTTCAACAAAACGTTTAAAAAAAGAGACACAGGAGATCAACCTAATGCAATATATGGATCCAAATTTCAATAAAAGTTTTTTTAAAGCCTTTATTTGCAATTGAGGAAATCTGATATCTGATGAAATTAAGGAATTATTGTTTTTTAGAGTAATAGTGGTGTAATAGTGGTTATTTATTATTTTAGTCCTCATATTTTAGAAATACAAGTAAATATTTAATGGATGCAATGAAATGTTATCTGGGATTGGCTTCAAAATAATCCAGTGGTGTGGAGGAAGTAATGAGGAAAACTCGATCATGTGTTGACACCTGTTGAAAATGCATGATGGATATGTTGGATGGAGTTCATTATGTGATTTTTTTTTTACTTTTGTATGTGTTTGAATTTTCTGTAATGCAATTAAAATGTAAACATGCAAACACACACATATATAAAGTTAAATTGACACAATCCATTTCTCACGCTAATAATTTTTCACCTTTACTCATACTGTTTTTCTTAACTCAGTCATTTGGAGAAAAGGAATCTGTTGAAAAATTTTCATTACTCTGTTTAGACGCAGGATGGCACTCTTTGAATAAGTAATTAGCCAAAGTCCACTTCTCACTGAAATAAACTCCTTTACAATGTTGCTGTTTCCTAGGGCAGTTTGTCTTAGTTGAGAATAGAAACTTTTCAGATAGCTTATGTAGATAATTACTACTTACACCTTAACTTTAGTTTTCTGTGTTGGCTGTGTCTATCCACCACCAGTTTTGAAAAATTAAACACAAGGTTCACAACTATTTAAACAGATGGTTTGATGCAATAACACTGTGCCCACTCTTCTTATTTTTGGTGTTTACAATTATTGCTGCGAGATTAGCCACCTCATGTATGAATGTTAATGCAAATATATATATATATATATTTCCATATGAATCACCTTTATTTAAAACTGTGAATGCCAACCACAGGGCGTATTTCTATGTTTTACATGGCGTTGAGCCAAATACTACTGATTTAAGGTCAAGATGAGGACTATTGACTGTGGACAGATGCTTTCCCCTTTCAACCCTCAAAAAAAGAATGGAAATAACTGTATTCTTGGACGTTCTCAGTCTGATTCATGCCTTCTCTTAGCCAACTATTCATGTATTCACCAGAAGAATTACACCTACTACCTCCGGTGTAGGAAGAAAAAAAAAATCAAATGAGCAATAATGTTAGCAGAAGCTTGAAACTTAAGAGCCGGTCTTCAGAAGGTCCTCCTCCCCACCCCCTTCCCTCCGGTCCAATTCCCGTTTCTGGTTCTGGCCATCGGAAATTGACTTGGCGTTAACTACCGCCTGGAATTGAAAGGCGTCAATTCCCCCACCCCACCCCCCAACCTCGGAAACTCTTAAACCTCTTCCTATCCTACACTCAACGGTAGAGACAGATAAACGATGCAGCAGATTACACCCCTGAAAGACAACATTTGTCCTGAGCTATTTTCACATTTTTTTCCTGTTTCCGATTGGTGTGCCAGACTTTGTTTGCTTGCTTAGGACATGGAGAACATATTTGGGCATTTGCCCCTTAGTTTAATGCCAGTGGCTTTCTCCCAGCAAATGAAAGTGAAAGTGCTACGTTGTAGTGGTGTTTTATCCTTAAAGTATAGACTAGTAGCTGGTGCTTGTGGAGGGGGTGCTGGGGCGAGGAACGGGGGCTGCGGGAGGGTGGGATTGGGAAGCTTGAAGAACCAGTTTTGAGGTTTTGTTTGTTTATCTTGAGATCGCAGCAGGGTTCCTGTCCCCCGCCCCCCTTTTGGGGGGTTCTGACTTCGGATTTATTTTCATTTGGGCAGTCATTGAGATTTCATTCAATGTACAGACTTAAAAAAACACTCCACTTGTAGCCTTCCCCGGTTGCACTTTAAAACACCATCCAGTCTCACCCTCATCTGGAAATAATGCAAGCTTCTCTCTTCCCCCGCTCCCTCCTCCCCCACTTTTTTTTTTTTCCCTTTTAAAGCCCCACATAACCTGAAGTCGGTAATCAGATGGAAAATGTGCTGGTTTTAGTTTACTTTAGTCTACTCTCCCTTTTGGTGGCAATTTTACTCATGGAGGTGTATTAAAAAAAAAATAAAGGTATTTTGTGCACATGTAGC